>NC_041044.1:34035859-34402109 GCF_900634775.1 Gouania willdenowi
ATCAGTGAGGTTAATATCTCCACCTCTGCTTTTTTTGAGCACTCCCGTCTTTGTAGACTTTGTCACTTTGCACCAATAGTTGGTGGTCAATAGAAAAGAAAAGCCTGAGAATAAGGAATACAGCAAGTGTTGCAGAGCCATGAAGTCAGATGGTAGAAAGTGTGTGTAGAGGTGAGAGTATGTAGATTGGATCAACCGCCATGTTCTAGTTGAAAACATGGAGAGATCTGACAGGCATTGAGTAAGGTAATCTTAATGGAGTAATATATGGATGTCCACTTGTAGTCAAAACTATTTGTAAAAAAAGGAACACATGCTCTCCCTCTTTTTTTTTTTTTTTTTTTTCGAAATTAGCAGAGTTGAAAGTAACAGATTACAAGTAGTCACATTATTGTAATTTAATTGTAATTTGCTTTTATGTGTACTTGTTTTTTTTTTTTTTAAATATAGATTTTGACAAACTACTTATTTTATACAGATGCCTCTGTGGAAAATAAATTAAGATCCAATCATGTAAGATTTGTTTTCTTCTTTTTTAAGAACCCCACATATTTAATGCTTTCATTTGTTAATGTTTCACCCTCTCTTTCTCTCAAGTAACCCCTTTAGTGCCATTGCATACCCCTAGGGGTACACATACCACAGTTTGAGAAACGCTGAGCTAAAGAGTCCAACGCTTTCCTTGCTGATGGATGAAAAGCTTGAATGATATGATGACCTTCATAGCTGCCTGACTTTGGGTCTTTAAAATAAATAAATAAATAAATAAAATTAAGAGTATCATATCCCCTAACCCATCCTCAGAATGCTAAAGGTGAGGTGTCACCACATGTACTGTGGATTAATAGTCTGTTATATTAGCAATATTATATAAAAGGCAAATACTTGCTTTCATTTGTTGGTCAAATTTAAAGTCAATTGATTATTTTACACAGTTTTATTTTCAGGCCGTAAAGTAAAAACTGCTTGTGTTTGTGTCCATTTCTAATGTAACCAAAGTTTATTTCACCTCTTTGTTCTTGGCATATAATAGAGTAAGATGTAGTTTACGTCATGTTTATTTATATAGCACTGCCTCACTGCCTATTGCATTTGGATTGTTGAATTATTCATTCATCATTAATTCATTTACTCATCTCATCATAACTGCCTGCAGCGTTACAGTTTCACTTTGGTCTAAAAGAATCTGGAGCTAGTGAAAGTAGTCATTCTCAAGTAATCATTACAGCTGCTGGAGACAATTATTTTTATAAGATAAAGACATAATATTGTCCTAATAGATAGATAAATGGAAGATTATTTGCTTGAGAAAAGAAATTGTAAAAGATTTAAATTGTCACTTGAAAGTTTGTTTTCATCTCCAGTGTGAAAATTATTTTATTGTCATTTTTTGAAAAATGTTGCACATTGCATTGTGGGATGTGGAGTCCTGTAAACAGATGCATTGAAGTGTTCTTACTCCATTCATACTGTGATTCCCCGTGTTTCGGCTTTGATTTCTTGTGTTTTGTCACCCAGACAACGGAGGACAGTTATTGGTGTGACACCGTTTTTGTCCTGGTTTGTTCTTGGTTTTCCCCCTAATGTCACCTCACTACACAGGACATGATTTCAGGGGTTTGGAAATGTGCTGGAAAGTGACTTTGGCAGAGTTTCTGGAGGCTAACACAAGAAATCACTGTAATAATTAAGTAAAAACAAACACATGCATCTGTCTATAGGACTCCACATCCCATAATGCAAAGCGCAAAACTTTTCCAACATTGTCAATAAACGGAGGGTCTACAGTGGAGATAAAACAAACTTTGAAGCAGCAAATTCAGCCTTTTACATCTTTTTTCAATCAAATAATCTTTGCTTTATTTATCTATGAGGCCTTCACTATATGTCTTTATCTGATGAGCTGTCTTAAATTTTATTTTATTTTTCACGTGCAAAAGAATATGCATACACCTGCACTTTTGGATGGTTTAATCTATATGCTGCATTGTCTCAGAGAGGCAATTTAATTAAATCTGTTTTATAACATTCTTCGTTACTTATTAATTCTGTTTTCATTGCTTCAACCTGTCAACAAATGAAATATCTATTACCCACATCTCACAGGCATTTGCTTATATCACCCCCATGGACCACTAAAGTGAATACTTTACAATAATCTTGTTTTCTGTGTCTTTACTTATTCTGTATCAGCATCAAAGTACCAACAGATGCTCGTGTCAAGAGATCCAAGATGAAGCTCTGATGCTAAAACTGTGCCAGAATGAACTGTACTTATTTAACTTACCTTATACCAGTCAGAGTTAAGTTATTATTTTTATACGCTTTAAAGTAGGAGCTTGTAGACGCTACAGTTTCCCGTTTGTGCCTCGAATTTAACATTCAAGTCAGCGAAAAACATATTTCTCAAAAAAGAAGTGATTTACTGTGACAGTGTACTGAATATTAATACATGTTATGTTCGCTGTGTATTTGGTCCAGTAATGTAAGGACAATGTGTCCCGAAAAATCAGTAAATGAAACATTTTCTATTTTCTGTTCTTTTCTTTTCCCTCACAAACTGTTCCACTTGGACTCTGTTTATTATTTTCATCCTGGGACTCAATATGCAGGTTAATAATACTCTGAACTCAATTTATTGTAATACTTCTCAGTAAAGTCTATCTATCTTTGTAAATTAAAGTCTAATCTAATAAGGGAAGGTAATTCTTTATTTATTTATTTATTTTTTAAAAAGCTTAAAAATAAAAATACTAGAGAAAGCACCCAAAGATAACGCACCTTGACTGCTTGATGTGGCAAAGTGGAGTCACAATAGTATAGTGGTGGGTATATCTGCTCTAGTCAGTCAGAAAATGTTATACATGAAAAAGCGTAATGACATAATGTTCAAAACTTTTCTACGTGGTCAAATTGTATTAAAAATATACCACAGCATAAATAAAAGTGTGCTAACCTTCAGAACAACTACCGTACTCTTTGCGCTATAAAGCGCACTGTTTTATTGGCCGCATTACAATGATTTTACAAATTTCTGAGAAAAATCCACACAAATGCCGCAGCCTAACGAAGGCCGCACCCTATTGGCTGATGAGGGTGCCCGTCAGACAACTCGGCCAATCAGAACGGGCAGGTAGGTGGGCTGCTGTACTCAGTTTGGTTTCACGGAAATGTTCGTGTTTTAACTGTTAAGTTTCCTTTACTACATGAAGTCTCCTCCTCACTGCCCCACGTCTACATATCAGTCCATTTACAGCTTTTTATGGTCACTTTTTACTGGAACCAGACTGATACACCACTTTGTCTGCTCTTCTTACCGTGAACTACCGCAGAGCGATCACAGCGAGTCGGACTCTGAGTCAGAATACGGACGCGATCGCTTCTGAACAAATCCAACGTGGTGATTTGGCAACTTCATGCTGTTACGCTACTATTACAAACTGGCTGACTTTTACTGTAGACGGAGATCTGTCCATACTCGTTACGGAAGCGTTTCCATCAACCTTAGAGTCCAGAGCACCGATCAATCCTGAACAAACCTAACGCAGTGATTTAACAACTTTATGCTGTTTATCCTTCTATTACAAACTGGCTGACTTTTACTGTAGACGGAGAGGAGATCAGAACATCCTGGATACAGTCTGTACAGCACAATGCCACAGATGTCACTAGTTCTGAGGGAGTGTGTAATAAGCATGATGACTGCAGGAATGTCCACCAGAGCTATTATCCGTGAATTGAATGTTCATTTCTCTTCCATAAGCCGTCTTTAAAGGTGTTTCGGAGAATTTGGCAGTACATACAACCTGCCTCACAACCTCAGACCACGTGTAACCACACCAGCCCAGGACCTCCACATCCAGCATGTTCACCTCCATGATCGCCTGAGACCAGCCACCCAGACAGCTGCTGCATCAATCAGTTTGTATAACCAAAGAACTTCTGCACAAACTGTCAGGAAGCTCATCTGCATGCTCGTCGTCCTCATCAGGGTCTCGACCTGACTGCAGTTTGTCGTCGTAATCAACTCGAGTGGGAAAAAGCTCACATTTAAAGGCATCTGGCAAGTTGGAGAGGTGTTCTCTTCACGAATGAATCCCGGCAGATGCCGCCACATGTTGTGTGGGTGAGCTGTTTGCTAATGTCAATGTTGTGGATGAAGTGGCCAATGGTGGCGGTGGGGTTATGGTATGAGCAATCGTATGTTATGGGTAACAATTACAGGTGCATTTTATTGATGGCGTTTTGAATGCACAGAGATACCGTGACGGATCCCGAGGCCCATTGTTTTGCCATTCATCCTCAACCATCACCTCATATTACAGCATGATAATGCACGGCCCCATGTTGCAAGGATCTGTACACAATTCCTGGAAGCTGAAAACATCCCAGTTCTTGAATGGCCAGCACACTCATCGGACATGTCACCCATTGAGCATGTTTGGGATGCTCTGGATCGGTGTACACGACAACGTGTTCCACTTCCTGCCAATATCCAGCAACTTCACACAGCCATTGAAGAGGAGTGGCCCAACATTCCACAGGCCACAATCAACAACCTGATCAACTCTATTCCAAGGAGATGTGTTGCACACCAGATACTGACTGGTTTTCTGACCAGGTTTTCTGATGGATTATCTCAGCAAAGGAGAAGTGCTCACAAACACAGATTTAGACAGATTTGTGGACAATATTTGAGAGAAATAGGTCTTTTGTGTTTTAGATCTTTGAGTTCAGCTCATGAAAAATAGGAGCAAAAAAGAAAGTGTTGTGTTTATATTTTTGTTCAGTGTGTAAATGAGGGAGCAGGTGGTAAGAAAAGACAACTTAACAGATGCTACAAATAGTAAATTGACTTGATTTACGTATATAGCACTTTTACTACCACCCAAGTACCAAAGCACTTTACATTATCAGCACATTCACTCACCAATGGGACAGAGCTACAATGCAAGTCTTGAAACAACTTGGGGTTCAGTGTCTTATCCAATGACACTTCGACGGGTATAGCCTTGAAATTGAATCCCCAACCTCCAGATCAGAAGACCTCCCTTCTACCAACTCAGGAAAAAATACAATAATTTTCTGTAAACATCAGCAGGTCATTAAATAAATAAATAGATTTAAAATAAATCAAATAAAGACAGATAAAAAGAATCAAATGCTTCAAAGTACACAAACAAGTTCTCTATATAGTAAAATATTCATTAGTATGCATTCATTCTATAACACACCACAACTATAACAATGTCTGCACACCCTATCAACATCATTACATTTTCAACATTGCTCGTCAAAAGTTAGTTTTCAAGTTGGTATAAATAGAATCAGTTAAAGGTGTTTCCTGAAAAATCAAGGATTACAGTAGTAAATGGTCACCTTATTTATTATATATCTCGATATATAACGCATCTCGATTTTTAAAAGTTATACAGTTATAGTTCTATTATTTTCTTATTATTTTTTCTTTATTTTCTTTGTTATTATTTCCTTTTATTTCTTTCTTTGTCTGTGTTAATGAAATGTATTGATACCCTCATAATGACGCTTGCACATGACCCTTCATGTTAATTTTAAGTGTTTGTATGGTGTTTTTGTTTGAAAACAAAATAAAAAAAATAAAAAATATATATACATATATATATATTTTTAAGTGATAATTATTTAGGTTTTGGTTTCAATTCAAGGTTGTGATAAAGCAATGATTGCATCATCGCACATCCAATCATCTTTTAATTTGAAATCCATAGAAAAACCCAAGTACGATGCATTTATTACAACATTAGGTATCGTGTTGTATGAAAATGTATCTTGACTCCTTTGTACTTTGTACTTTATGAAGCTAAGTGTTTCTGGCTATATGCAGGAGCCATTGGAATTTAAGTCCTGTAGATCAGTGTTCATTTTGACAGGAAATTGTGATGAAGCCACTTCTGATAAATATCACAAAGGAAAACTGTGACAAAACATTAATGTAAAATGGTTCATTAAAAAAAAAAAAAAAAACCAAGAGCTATCAGATGTTTTATAATGACCTGTCCCCGTTTTTGCTCTTTCTTCACCATCCTCTAAAAACCTGTCAGCTGATGTAAGAGAAGCTGGTACAAAGTGTGTTTAGCAGCAGCTGTTTGATAGCCAATTGTGATACAAAATGGTACATAAGGAAACTATGACAAAACTACCATCTGTCGTGCTCACAAATTTGGTAAGAATCCAGGATTCTTCTTAAAAAAGAAGGGAAAGATCGAGTTCAGTCAAAGGAAACAAAAGTCTCGAGGGAAGCTCATAATAACATTAAGTAATGAACCACTGCAGGGTGTGCAGTGTTTAGAGTAGTTTGAGAGTACGGATAAAAGTATTTGATGTGATCTATGATTATGGTGCATTTCCTTATAGATATATAACCCATGTAACCACGTTAAACATAATCAGTTTATGCCTATTTTAGTATGTGAGCTCTAAGTGAACTCCGTTTTTCTCAGAACAAGCACAATTGGTTGAATGGTAGGTTACTCCCTTCCCATGGGACGCTCAGTCAGAAAAGATCAAACCACAGCGTTTTCTACGCTATCAATTCTCCAACAGTTTTTAATAATGTATCATAGCATATTAGGGTTTTCTCTCTCAAACAAAGATCCAACAAAGCCAACCCCCTGTCATCCTCTTTGATTTTAATGCTTTAATGCTGACATGTCTGTGAGTTAATAGCTGGCATCCAAAACATTCTAAGCCTGAATATATGCAGTTATTAGCTATTTTAAGAACAAAAAGGGACAATGCACATCAATGGACGCAAACATGTAAATGTGCCAGATTGTAGCCACAGGCTAGTTTCCATCTGTAGTCCCCGGCAGGTTGATGTTGTGTACAACAATAGAGAGTACGTAGAAAATAATAATAATGCATAATAAACAGACAACCCAAAGTCAGACAGCATGGACAGTACAATAAAATACAAAGACACTTACATTAGGACAGACCAGAAATAAAGGCAGCCGATGAAGTGCCTTAGTGCTAAAGTGCAACTGTGCTGATATATTGTGCATGACCATGAGTGTGTTTAAGGAAGAAATTGCACATTGCCCTTACCCTTGTTGGTTAGTGCTAATATTATTGCACATAGTCCTAATGCACATGGTTAGCATTAACAAATGTATTTACTGTGTGCATGTATTATTGCACCAAGATAGAGAAAGAGCAAAAAAGAGAAGGAAAAGCATACATACTGTAAGTGTAATTAGGGCAAGGCAAATTGTCCATTGTCCTACCCTAACTCCCTCCTCCCTCTTCCCTTCCCCCTCACCTAGGTGTAACACTGCCCTCTCTTTTTATATCCTCCCTATAATAAAGTGTTTCCTACCCTTCCTTAGGGAGGGCTGCTGATGGTCACAGTTATGCAATAAAAATAAATTCATTTATTTATATGTAATAACAAAACACACATTGCTGTCTTAAAAAGATTAGAAAAAAATAATAATAGCTTTTCAATCCAATATTTTATTGCTTTGTCACATCTCATCCGGTTCCTTTGAAGTGATAACGTTATTCCCAGTGATTAATTTGTAAATCATCAGGACCCGGAACACAGGCCAGATGTTGTTCCGGCGGTAACAGAGAGACAAAAATGTCACAGAATATTTTTGCTAACTAAATATTATAATGTGAACACAAACAACTTATTAGCCTAAATGCTTATTAAAAGAAAGATGAATCACCCTTAAAGAAGCGTGGACGATCGCACATTACGGAGCACATTTGTCTCTCTCTGAGCAACAGATGTCAAATCTGTTTCAGCACCAAGGACAGCGCAAAAACAAGGTTTAAAAGGCCCATGTTAAGCTAAATGGACTTTTCTGTGCTTTAAACATCATAAAGTGCTATTAGGGCTTCATACACATGTCCAAAGTGTTTTTTTTCATTGATTCCCTCAATCGTTAGTTAGAGGGTGATTTGCTTCTTTCTTACTGCAGGGTGAGCACAAACACCTCGCTCCAATTTGATGACGCGTTCCCACTTTGATGATGAATTTGATGCAGCACTGAGCTAGAGAAGCCACGCCTCCAGGAAGCTCTCTGCCGTAATTGACATGTAAACAGACACGCCCACGAAGGCTAGCATTTCAGCCTCCTTTGCGCAATGCTACGTACGTATTTTCTACAATCTTTGTATGTACCGGTGAACGCCCCGCCCCCACACTCTGTCTCATGTTCATAAAGCAGCATGAGCTCGGCTACGGAGTGGGTGGGAGGAGGGCGGGCCGTCCTCTGGCCTTGCGTCACCGTGCGGGGAGGAGGAAGTCAGTGTCCCGTCCATAGACACGCCCACTCATGAATATGCATAAGTAGGCCGCAAATCAGCCTGTTTGTGTAGAATTGCTCAGAAAGTGACTTTACAGAGGCTAAAACTCTGGAAAACAGGTGAGTTTGGGAAAATAAACCTCAAATACTATGTTTTTGGGGTTCTTAGAACAAATGGAGATGGGTGACAAATAGCATGATATGGGACCTTTAAATACTGTGATTAAAGCACTTTTAAATCATCTATTAAGTTGTCCTATCCTGTTTGGTTTTTGCTATGGGAGAGCATGTGTTTTTCCACGGTCATTGTAAGGCTCCTAAATACTGTTTTATGGTCCAAGGTTTTGTCACAAGGACATCCTGGGTGTAAGGTTCTCTATTCCTCTCTGGCTCAGCGGACTGTGATGGCCAGGGTACACTGACATTGCTTCCAATGCCCTAATTTCCAGGCAAATGGCTTTATGTGAACATATGATAGTACAGTCTTCTTTTTGAAGTTCGAGGGATATTTCTGACAGTTCTCGAAGAGCATCATACATTATTCCTAGATTGTTTATAAAAGCATGAGAAGATGAGAAATGTCTGTATAGAGCAGGGTAACTTCTCCACACAGCTTCAACCGTTGGATAAATTGGTAGCCACCCATCTGTTGTCCAGGACCCGACCTATTACACATAGCTGAATGCCCACGCTGTCAGCAGACGGCTTAGGCATGCAGTAAAAGAAACACAGAATGATATGAACTTACATCCTCCACATTAATTCTCATAATGAGGCTACGACGATAGATATTACTGTTAGAAAACCATTAAAAACTTAATATTTCTACATTATGGGACCTTTAAAGTTTTAAAGAAATCATTTGATTCAATCACAGTGTTGCGACCTGAACATGTATTTATATTTTATTTTACTTATTACTTATTATATTTTCATTAATCCTACAGTTTAAATGTCACTAATGTTATTCCCACGCTATTTAGATTTTTATTCAACAAATATCATTAGTTATTTTCTGACTGGCTGTTGAGGGGTAGTGACATCATTGCACGGAAAAAGAGCGAAGAAGAAGTGTTTAAAGAAAGTGCACAGTGGACGGTCGAATGCTATTTTTGTAATGTAATCTCCAACGGAAATAAAAGAAATAAAGCTGCCGAACCAATGATCAGGAGTGGTCATTCCAACAATAAAAAATGATTTAGCAATTTGTGTTGCATTGATTTTATTTCTGTATGTAAATGGTAGTTGCTTCATTGTACTGTAGTAGATTCTGTGTTTGAACTGGTGCTGCAATGTCTTAAATCACATTTAAAAACACAAGACAAAGCGCTGTTAGCCTCTGGTTATTTCTCCTATTGAAAGTCTCTGGAGGAAAGGAGAATTTAGCAAAAGGTGCCGTCAATGACAGCCTAGAGGCTTGGTGTTAACTCGTGTATTTCAGTCCTGTTTACTTTCCCCCACGCAGATACAGCAGCACCCCTGCAGGCACATATGGCCTAGCATATGGCTCCTCCTCCCACGTGCCTGACAAACCTGCAATATTCACACACACACACAATACACACATACAGTGTATGTAAAGTGAACAACAGAGTAATGATTCAGTCATGCTGGATGCTGGGGCTTGAGGGAAAAAGGTAGACAGAACACCATGTTCAGTCCTAAATCCATCCACCCACCAATGTTTGGACTGCTGTGTTGAAAGCACTAGTTTTTTTTTTTGTTTGTTTTTAAAGTTGACCTAGCTTTTTTTCCCCTTTTCATCTTTTTCACTTTTTTTCTGGGAGATCTGGAATTGCCTTGAAATCCCTTTGAGCGAGTTTGTCTTGCCAACTGCATCTTTGTCATGGACTTTGATGAACCTTTGGCAGCTCAGTAGGCTTAGCGATGGTTGCCATGAAAAGTTTCACCGAACAGTTGGAGGGAGACTAAATGCTGACATGTGCTTACTGCAGAGCACTGAGTCCTCACACACACACACACACACACACACACATGCAAACAAATTTCCCTCTTTGATTGAAAAGTCTGCAGGGTGCAAATGAGCTTCAGATCTAAATGCCCTGATGTGTGTGTGTGTGAGTGTGCGTGTGTGCGTGCGTGCGTGCGTACGTGTGTGTGTGTGTTTTTTTTATTCCTGCAAGTAGAAAACTGATCATCATAGTTACAGCTGTGTATGAAAATCCCAGGATATTGTGAGTTTGTTTTTTTTGGTTATATTTTTTTTAATTTTTTTTTAATTACTTGCTGTCTGGCCTGAGTGAAGTTTTTCACCAGAATATTTGCGTTGTAAGTTATGAGGGGCCGTTAGGGACATTATTCAGAAAAAACACTCACGCACACATATGAAAGTGCTTATCCACATATGTTGAATCCTGTGTGTGAAAGAGCATTTTCATATGTGTGGGTGAGTGTTTTTTCTGAATATTGTCCCTTATGGCCCCTTGTAGTATGTATCATATATACATGTATGTGTGTATATATCTGTCTGTATATTATTATTATTATAATTAGATTCAAAAACAAAAAAGAAAGGAAAAGCAAGTTAACAGTTGTGTGAGACGTTGTATAAACAGTATACACTTTTATTGTGTATTTGATGTGAATCTACAAATACAGTTTACATTTTGCTATGTCAGCTGTATTCTGTAGATGCTTTTCAAAACATAATAACATATAAAATGTGTATATACACACACACACACACACACAATAAGCCTGGTCTAACAGCTTCGTTAAACCTCATGCCACACCTATTCTTATTCTACACGCCAACTTTTCGAGGCGGGGCCTGTTGTCCTGAAATATCCTAATGTATGACCACTCACCACATTGTATTCCACCCACCATCTTTAATATTTTATCTCTGTCATTGCCAAATGCTTTTCTTAGAGAGTGTAGTTTGTCTCCATCAGCAAATATTGCTATATCTATATATATATTTTATGATTTGCCTTTAGAAGTAGTTTATATATGCAAGCACACTTACAACAGCTGCACCAAGGCAGAGTTTATGGCAGCGTTATGTTTTGTAGAGATGTTTTGTTTTACGGATAATATAAATAAAACATTACATTTGCTTGACGACTATACCCTCTAGTAAAAATGAAATGTACGGGTGTTGGAAAACTCTGGATGTCAGTATTAATACACCATGTTGAGGTTGTGAGTGCATTAGTGACACACACACAACTCCTAATAAATAAATACAAAAACATGACTATTTAATCGTCAATGAATTGATGATTTCTTTGAATGTGGATTCACCTTCTACCATTTTCATTGCTGAATACTGACTAGTTAAGATGTATCCCTATTTCCTGGAGTAGAGGGGCTGATCATACAATGATTTGAATGATAAAGCCTCTTCACAGTCTTTCAATTTGCTAAACTGAATAATTCAACATTGGCGCTGGAGAAGCCTCGGCTTATCTTGCTTTTATTATCGTTACTTAGTTTTACTGTTGTTCAATAAAGCAAAGCTTGAATGTGTTATCTCTTATGGTTGTTGTCACAACCTAACACTAAACAATGTCAGTGATTTTCTCTGGCAGAGATGAATTTAAAAGGTACTGGGAGTGTTTGGATGAAATGTGGTAAGCAAAGCGCTAACCGACAAAAGTCATTGTTCTAGCCAATCACCAGGGTCTATGAAATGAGAGAGAAAATCTCTGGCTGACTCTTGTGATACACTATTGATCTCAATATTGTTTTAATGTGTTTTTATGTCAGAGTAAAAAAAAAAAAAAAAAAAGTCACCTAGAATCAGCACTCGCAGGCTCCTGTTCTGGTGTTGAACTACTTCCAGATTTAATTTATGCTTGTTGATGTGGAATTGATCATTTTGTTCTTAACAATTTTACATTTTGTGGTACGTGTTTCAAGATGACTTATTGTTGACATTATTGCTATATAAATTTAATTGAAGTTAATTGAATTTTTGCACTATTCCTCAAGTCATAGTCAATCGTAATACTAAAAATGTACACAGGGCAGGTTTTTGTTCCTTAATTACACACAAATATACAAATATTCTTATGTATTTGTACACTGTAGGAGGGGGAACATCAATAATGATATTAATACTAAAATACTGTTACCGTAGTAAAGTACGATGGCGTATTAAGGCCAGATTAAAATAAAAAGAAATCTGAGCACTACAAGATTAAAGTTGTAATTTTTCTAGAATAAAGCCGTGTCTTAAAAAAACTCGTTAATGGTATAACACTCAGAATTACCTGTTGAAGTGAACACAACATAACACGGATAGCCCTTAAAGGGCCCATGTTAAGCTAAATTAACTTTACTGTGCTTTAAACATCATAAAGTGCTATTAGGGCTTCATACACAGTGTTTTTTTTTCATTGATTCCCTCAATCATTAGTTAAAGGGTGATTTGCTCCGTTCTTACTGCAGGGTGAGCACAAACACCTCGCTCCAATTTGATGACACGTTCCCACTTTGATGACGAATTTGATGCTGCACTGAGCTGGAGAAGCCACACCTCCAGGAAGCTCTCTGCTGTGATTGACATGTAAACAGACACGCCCACAAAGGTGAGCATTTCAGCGTCCTTCGCGCAGTGAAAAGTATTTAGTTCCTATAGTCTATGTATGTACCGGTGAACGCCCCGCCCCCACGCTCTGTCTCGTGTTCATAAAGCAGCATGAGCTCAGCTACGGAGTGGGTGGGAGGAGGGCGGGCCGTCCTCTGGCTCTACGTCACCATGCGGGGAGGATGAAGTCAGTGTCCCGTCTATAGACACGCCCATTCGTGAATATAAATAAGTAGGCCGCAAATCAGCCTGTTTGTGTAGAGTTTCTCAGAAAGTGACTTTTCAGAGGCTAAAACTCTGGAAAACAGGCGAGTTTGGGAAAATGAACCTCAAATATTATGTTTTTGGGGTTCTTAGAACAAATGATGGGTGAAAAATAGCATGATATGAGACCTTTAAATCAACCACTTCCAGCCAGTTCCTCCTC
This sequence comes from Gouania willdenowi, assembly GCF_900634775.1. Lineage (NCBI taxonomy): Eukaryota > Metazoa > Chordata > Actinopteri > Blenniiformes > Gobiesocidae > Gouania > Gouania willdenowi. The sequence continues at coordinate 34,049,139 of NC_041044.1, forward strand.
CACAAAAGAGACTATTTACTCCATATCAGGCGGGTTCTTTTTTCTCTTGAAATAAATGCAATTAAAGTTGTTGAAGTGATAATAGTGTGGTGATGATAGGCCAAAAGGATCAGTATTTTTGCCATGTGTGAAACCCAAGGATAATTATAATCTCACTAAAATGTTTTTATTTTATTTTTTTACTCTCATAAAACTACAACTTTATTCTCAAAATATTACAACTTTAATCTTGTAGTACCCAGATTTTTATTTTATTACAATGTGACCCTAATGCGCTGCCGTATTTAAGAGAGGTTCCACCTAAGATAACTTTTCGTGTCTAAGGGTCACTGTGAATAATTAAGGAATAAAGCCTTTTTCCCCACAGTGGGTTCCTGTATAGAAGTCTATATAGTCGTTAATATGTAACGGACGGACCCTGACAAAACCAGGAACATGTTGGCCAGGGGCCGTTTTCAGTTATTTACTGATTCTGAACATGTGAATTCTAAGCTTTCCAATTGTGTCACACACACAGTAATCACAAATATTTTGAAAGTGTTCATAATTAGAATGATTGATAGCACTTCGAGATAACTATTGTTGGAATTTGCACTACATAACTAAAGTTGAAACGAATGTAATTGAGTTAATAGTTGATTCAAATGATTCATGTATTTATTACAAAAGTTATAATAGCAAGTATAATGAGATACACGAATAACAGGTATTTAAGAAATCAAAACACTGAGTAATAAGTAGCAATTACTGGTGAACTGGTATCATTCATTATCTACAGTAAATATATTACGTGAATAAAGTGGATCACTTGTGGTATGTATTGTATGGTTGTGAAAGTGGAAGGTGTGTGGGAATGAAATGGTAGGGGGTAAAAAATAAAATGTAATTAAAGAAAGGGAATAAAATAATAAAGGATAATTGGGACACACACACACACACACACACACACACACACACACAGTTTGATTTACCAAGTTTAATTACAGGTATTTTCTATTCTTCATCATTGCCACAAATAATCACCTAATTGCACATCATGTATCGATGACTCTGCTTTTAATACCCTGAAAACCTGGCCAGGTGTGTGTAATTGCCTCACATCCTCACTCCGTTATCCTCAAACATTTGTGGGGGGGTTGCCTATTGCATGCTCTGCTTCGTGCTGCTAATACTGATTATTTTGACGTCTGCCTGTACCGTCGCAGCTTCGCCTCGTTTGTTTTATTTGGCAATCATACTTGATGGCATCTTTTGAATCATTTGTTTTCCACATTGGAATTGTTTTCCTGTTTTGATAACTCTGTGGGGGCTTCTTCACACAGCTTTACATTTTGGCTAATTAGGTAGAAGAGCCTGTTTCGGCTGTGCAATCATTTTCAAAACTGTTATGTTGCTTCTTTTTCTTCATCAAAATGTGCATTGGGCAGAATCCAGTCTTTCTTACTTTGGACTCTATATTTTGTTAAGCGCTTTGAGATGACTTTGTTGTAATTTACGCTATATAAATAAAGTTCAATTGAATTGAATTGAAAAGATCCTCAACTACACAATCCACCAAATCATGTTCAAACTCATTTTCCAAGCAAGCTGCTTGTGTGGCCACACATTCCAGTATGTACAGTATGTATCAGTGTCTTTAAAGCAAGATGGCTGTTTAAAGCTGCAGTTGGAGGCTCTGATGGTTTTTAGTAAGAGTACTCGAGTCAGGACTGGAAAAGGGGTGCTCGCGAAAGAATAATTGTACACCAGAAAATATATAGCAACAAAGTCGCTAAATTAGCTAACACTGTGTAATCCCAGCCCAGTCTCACGGAGTTTGTGAAACTGTCACAAAAACGCCTTTATCCAATTTTCCGAGCCTGGCAACACGGTTTCCTGATGTTTTTCGCGCTGCATGGAACAACTTTTATTCGTGCTGCTTGGCAGGAAACGTCTTTGTGTTGCGTGATACAAATAGTTTTTGTGCTGCACGGCACAAACTAGTATGTCAGTTGGATTTCTCACCGTAACAATAACTCATACCCTAGTCCTGAATGAAATGTATGAGTTCATTGCACAAAAACACATTAGTGTGAAAGCATAGGCAAAGTTTAAGATTCCTACCAGCGGGGACAAAAGGAAAAATAGGATTAGATATATAGACCATCGAGATTCGCGGCAACCACAATGTGTGTAACATATACAATAATGCAAAAATGATTAGTAACATAATTGATAATGTTGACTACAAAAATGTGCGTCGACGCAACGTTAAGGGGTTAAACCCTCAACGCTCTTAAGGGATTAAATGCTTCTCAAATACAGCAGCATATCACATGTATCATATACCATTTAAAGCTTGGAATATTCCATATAAATCATTCTAAAACACAACCATCACAGCAAACACCGTCAATTATTTTGTCAAACTTGGAAAAAATGGCGTCATAAACAAGCCAGCACTCCTTTCCTTTAAAACAATACCATGTCTAACTGAATCCATATAGTCCATCAAAAGTGGTCTCAAAATCTACTGAAGACATTAAAAAATCCAATAAATCCCAGCATTTAGTCCAAAACGCAGTAAAACTAGGGTTAGGGTTTAAAAAAAAAATGTAACGTCCTATTTACAAGAAGAAAGCAGCTCCGCCCTGATTTCTTCTCACTTTTTTTTAGCTCTGTGAGGCTGACCGTGTCATTAAAAATTCTAATTCGTAGATTAATGTTGTAAAATCATGATAAAATCAGGCCGGCGGCCGCCTTCTACTTCATTTTTGCTGCATTCCATACATGAACTGCTGGCGCAGTGTATTTTATGGCACTTAAAATATTTGTATATTATGTACATCATATTAAGAAATGTTTTTTTTCTAATGAATTTGGAAAAGCTGTGATGAAAATTTTGACCACAAGAGCGCAAACTCTGCATATGTGTGAAAGTCGTGTCCCACAGCACAAAGAGAAAGCGAGTCGTTTTGGCTGCGCACAAAAATAGATTCCATTTATTTTAGGGTTATTTTAGGGATAGGGTTGTTGTTGGGGGGATGTTCTTGTTTGTGGAGGAGAACAGCATTAATGACGTTGATGAGTCAGCTATTTAAAGCCATAGATAGATGAATTTGCAGCGGAAGAGAAACTGGAAACCTGAGAAAGTCGTCTTTAGTCACTTTGTTTAGTCACTTTAGTCTTTGTCTGATTTGTTTAACCCTCTGCTAGTTTTGATTGGTTACACTATCCCAGTGTTTCTCAAACTGTAGGTGATGTCATGACAGGGGGTGCAAGGATGTTCTAAAATATGTGTCATGGCAAATTTACGGTTGTCCTCGTTTGGAAACATCATTTGTGCTCTGTGTGAATGATTAGGTCCAGTAAAAGCATGATGATTTTATAACAAAGGATTTCATTGAAACTAAATAAAAGGGAGTACAAAAAGGTCTTCCATCCTGTAGGAAGGAGAAGCGGCGAGCAACTAACGGAAAGTTTTCTCAGCACTCACTTTTACAGATCGGATGAGAACAAAGGAGGGTGTGAAGGGAGGAAGAAGCCAGATGGAAAATCACTGTTACAGAGCTCTGTTTGTCAGAGCTTTGGTATGAGACTTTGAGCAGAGACTGTTTGTTGCTGGCACTGTGAATACAGCACAATCTGTCTGTACTGCGGGTAATCTAATCTAACATGACTCAGCAAAGGAGCAACGCCTCTGTTCAAAAGTACAACAATATAATGCAGTCATTGTGTATAAACACATGACAAATTGTACGCATGGACAAACATTTGATGATAAGATGATTGATATAATAATTGCCATAACATATGTGATTTCACATTTTATTTTATTTTTTTCTAACGGGATTTGAGGAAGAAGTGATGCATTTTTACCCATTTTGCTGAAATTTTGTTGGGATAAGAATGTCACCCTTTAAAGGGGGACACAACAGAAGCCACTGCACTAACCCATGTCAAAAACGTTAATGATTGTTCTACCTACAGGTGTGTAAGTAGAATACAACAGATCAATGTGCAACTGTGTGGCTGTGAACACTTGGAACATGTTGTTTTATATTCTTTGGAGGAGTAAGAGAAACAAAATGCTTTTCAAATGGATTCAATTACCACTAAAAAAAAAAAAACCCTCCTGCACTAGTGAATGGAACAACACTTTTCTTTCACAGTTCATTTGCTGTGATTGGATGATTGTGTAATTGCATCCCACTGAATTGCGTTTTTCTCATCAAGTTTGGATTGAATATGTATATTACATGTGATACAATTAGATGACTTTCTCAGTTAATATTACCATCAGCTGAAAATTGATCATTGTGACCTGTTGAAACAGCAACAATTTATTTGTTTATTAGAAATATTTTAGTAATCTTTGCTATCTTCAACTATGATGATGTTTGAAAAGACTTATTTGAAGAAAAATGGGTGTGAATATTATAAAACGAATCAATCCGACAGATTTAAAAACAATAAGCCTTTTCACACTCTGGAATTGTGCAGGGGTCATAGGTCGAGAGGGATGAAATTGTCAAAAAGCTCGGTCAGTCTGGTGATATTTCTCGTATAGTATCTATATCTTGTATATTTCTATATATCTAACAGCGTTTATAATGGTAGTTCAGAGATCTTTAGTGTTTTTAAATGGACACTAAACAGGCCGATAAGTGAAACCGCACTCATCAGCTGATTGGTCACTGTTTAAAAAGCAGGAAAAACCTGAATTTTCAGCTCGTGTGCAGCATTAGCTTTAGCAGCTAACTGGCCATTTCTGCCTTGGAGACCGATACTACGTTTCTGCAAAAAACTTTTAAGGCATCAACGCTACAATGGGAAAATTTATCTAAATCTCTGTCAGACTCACTGCCTACACTGTCAGCCATGGCAAATTTATCCCTCTAGACCTTTGACCTCATGCACGAGAAGTGTATGAGAGCAAAATATCCAAGAATGACTTCCATCTATCCATTCATCCATCCATCCTCCTTCACTTATCCATTGCTGGGTCGCGGGGGCAGTATCCCTAGCAGGGAAACCCAGACTTCCCTTAAACTGGCCACTTCTTCCAGCTCCTCCAGGGGGATCCCGAGGCCTTCCCAGGCCAGCTGAGAGACTTAATTCCTCCAGCGTGTCCTGGGTCTTCCTCGAGGTCTCCTTCCGGAGGGACGTGTCCTGAAGGCCTAACTAAGGAGGCGTCTGGGGGTTATCCTAATTAGGTGCCTGAGGCTCTCCTCAATGGGGAGGAGCAGCGGCTTTACTCTGAGCCCCTCCCAGATGACTGAGCTTCTCACCCTATCTCTAAGGGAGAGCCCAGCCACCCTACGGAGGAAACACATTTCAGCTGCTTGTACCCACGATCTTGTTCTTTCAGTCATGACACAAAGCTCATGACCATAAGTGAGGGTAGGAACGTAGATCGACTGGTAAAACCTCTTCACCACAATGGATCGGTTCAGACTCCATCCTTCCCTCACTCGTGGACAAGACCCCGAGGTACTTGAACTCCTCCACTTGAGACAGGATCTCATGTCCAACCCGGAGAAGGCACTCCACCTTTTTCTGGTTGAGAACCATGGACTAGGATTTAGAGGTGCTGATTCTCGTTCCGGCTGCTTCACACTCTGCTGCGAACCGATCCAGTGAAAGTTGAAGGTCACGGCTTGATGGAGCCAACAGGACCACATCATCTGCAAAAAGCAGTGATACAATCTTGAAGCCCCCAAACCGGACCCCCTCAACGCCCTGGCTGCGCCTCAAAAGGCTTATTGTATAGTAAATGTGCGTTTATTGTTCAGTGTTGATGATTTGAATTGATTTTACTGATGATTTTAAATGTTCTTATTGATTTTAAACAATTGAATGTTTTATCATGTAAAGCACATTGAGTTGCCTTGTGTATGAAATGCGCTATACAAATAAATTTGCCTTGTCTTGCCTTTTTAAACACTTTCCATTTTGTTGACCTGGGTTTGAAGTGTTCTGTATCCATTGAACAAAAGTTCTCACCCTTTAACAATGATTAGTTGGCATTTGTGCTGGTTCAGGTTGAACTATGCAAGGACAAAACATGCACAATATAATCATCATATAAAAAGCCACATGTAAATGATTAAGTTTAAATCCTAAAACATTTTTTATTTGGTGACTAATCTGACGCTTACAGTTTTGTTAAAGGTTTCTTTTCTGGGTTGTTTTAAAAAGTCATGAAAATTATTCTGAGGCTCTTAGAACATTTGATGTGTAAAAATCTCACCTGAATAACTTCATGAATGATGGTTAGTTGCTTTCAAAATCTAAGCGAGGAAATCGTGAAATTAATGCGGACTAAAACCTTTCAATTATTGTTTCCCTTTTGAAGAATGGGTAGAAAATAATATCTTTTTATTGCCCTAACTGTTTGAGCGCTCTCTTAAAGTTGTATTAATTTGAGGAATACTTGACGGAGAAAATGTAATGCATATGGAATGAACAGAGCAGCGAAGAATTCTCCAGATTCCTTGATAGAAAAAGAGATTTATTCAAGTTGTGTTTAATGCGATAACTTTGTAATTTATATGAAAATTTCAGTAATATATTAAACCTACATTTAATGATATTTAAATGCCCTAATAACTAAGAGTTATTTCTCTATCAAGCAGAAAGGCAAAGCTATGCTTTCTGTCATTTACTTCCTGAAATCCTCAATTCTTCAGTCTTATGTTCTCATTTGTATTTTCTTCAATTTTAAAGTGTCAAATTATGTCATTTCTTCTGAGAAAGATGGTGAAGATAAAAAAGAACAAGAGACTATTTGTACTTTGCAGCAGTGGGAAAAGGTGCACGCACAAAAACATTAGAACGAATGATTTAAAGTTTTAACGATGCAACGTCAGTAGAATGTGATATGTGATACTGAAAATGTGATGTGCAGGTGCGCATGCGTATGTCTCCATTTTTATGAGGTCCAGTTAGAGTAATCAACGCTGGGAGTGAGAGTATGATTGGAAAATTGATACGTTCCCTTAATGCAGAGAATATCAATGTGCTGTTTAAATGAGTTTGGAGGAGTTTTGAGGGGGCGGAGCTACAGAATACATTATGACAACGAGGCTCCTCACAAAGATAAAACGCAAAAATTGTGGATAGGAACTTCTATCTTGGGCCTAGAACAAGACTGAGGAAAACAAATGCAGCTAGTAATAACATTTATCAGGACAGATGAGCTACATTGTCAGCGTCACTGTGTGTGTGTTTGTGTGTGTGCGTCAGTGTGTGTACGTGTGTACATAATAAAGATGAAAATGATGACAGTTGGAGAGGCAGCAAGGACTACACACATACACACTTTGATTCATATATATGTGACTGTCCTACGGATGAATATTGTAATAATGTCATCCTGGTCCTGCATACTTATCTGAAATGAACAGAAGCAATCGAAGCATTTATATTAAATCACACACACGCACACACACACACACACACACACACACACACACACACACACACACACACTAGTCTATAAATAACAACTGGGGCTAATGTCGGTCAGAACTGTCTCTGTGGTGGCTCTTCATCCTCAGTTCTTCATTTGTCTTCACTTCCCACTGCCCCATATCCCCTCAGCCAGTGTCAATTACATTTCTAAATTACAATGACGTCTTCAATTATCCATATTCTTTTTACCTCACAGGTAAAACAAACACTGCGGTTTAATATAGAATATACAGGTACATTATACTTTATTGTCATATGTAAAGCTACATACACATGCATTTAAGCCCTCCCTGAGGAGCAGTGAGCAGCCACGGTGTAGAACCCAGGGAGCAGTCAGGGTTAATATAAGGGACTGATCAACATCCCACAGTGATGGACCAGGGAGATTAGAACCAGTGAGTCTTTGATCACAAGCCTGCTCCCTTAACTACTAGTACCTTTATCCACAGATAATATATTTACGCTCTGTATATAGATAATCCAGTATATAGATAATCCGAAGTGCAGTGTGATCGCTCACAATCAGTTCCATTTTTAGTAGCCGTTATATTGCCTCGTATCGTCTTTGACATGGTCTGAAATGTTTGTGACCCAATGCGACTCAGAGATTGGACAAAACAGTGGACTATCCTCTTAAATGGACTATTTCTGTGGTCAGAATAGTGCGGATTAAACAAGAAAGCGACGTAGCAGCTCTGGTGAGTGTTTGAAACAGTTGAAACAGCTGAGTGACTCTGCTGCTGATGTGATAAACACACACCGCGGAGCAGCTTTTGTTGGACTCACAATCGAAACCCGCTTAAATAGCCATGTGTTTTACTGTAATGTGCAGTTTTTTGGCTGAAAACAATAACAAGAGTGCGTGGATAGCAAAAGAAAATCCCTTTGGTGATCAGTTCACTTATCGCCACAAGAGCGAGGCATGAAGTCTGTCTACAGACACGCCCACTCATGCATATGCATGAAGGCCCCAAAACAGCCTGTTTTTAGAAGCGTCATGAAAGTGACTTTTCAGAGGGCGAAAACTCCAGAAAACAGGCAAGTTTGGGAAAATAAACCTCAATTACTATATTTTTGGGGTTCTTAAAACAAATGGAGAAAAATAACTGGACCTTAAAGTACATTTTAAAAGAAGTAAAGTCAACAAACCGCTACTGAGTAAATTATTCTTTTTTGTTTTAAAATGCATTTGTAGAAATTAAATAAAGTTCCAATTGTGTATGATTTTTTCTCTTCCTTTTTAAGTTTATACACGAGATGTTTACTGTATGCAAAGGAACCGTGGCAAGATTTATTACCAAAAATATATGTGGGGGGTGAAAGTAACTTGTAACTTTTACTTTGAGTACTATTTAATTGAGATACTTTTGAGTTTTTTATGTATGACTTTTACTTGTACTTGTGTACAATTACAAACAAGTAACAGTACTTCTACTTGAGTAGGATAGATCAGAACTCTCTACTCCTCTGTGGACATCTGCCAACAATTGTGTATGTACAGTATGGTTGTGTATAAATGAAAGTGCATGGACCTCCCTGTAAGAAACGACAATGATCTGCAGGCCTATAATCATCTCTCAGCATGCTTGAGGTTTGAGCAGAGTGGCAAAGTCATCTCAAATACGATTAGAGTGCATGTAATCCCATGCTCTGGTCTGAGCATTAATGCCTGCTACTGCCTACTATTGTGCAGTTGTATGCATACTGCTTTGTGCTTGAGTGTGTGCGATTGGATGTCAAGTCATAATGGCAACACGAGCCAGTGATAACGGCTTTGTAATGTCTGACCCATCTATGGCTTTGACAGAGATTATCTCCTCACAAGGCTTTCTCTTCAAGCTCTTGTTCTACAGTGCATCATGCAACATGTGCCTCAGAAGTCTGTTGTATACATTTTTAGATTCTTTATATTGTAATAAAAAAAGGCGTGTGTGAAAATAAGCTGGTTGTTAAGCACAGTTTTGCAATGAAAAACAATTATTGATGTATCAATAATAATGGTTTGGATTTATATAGCGCTCTTTTTCAAGGAGACCCGAAGCCCCTCTCAGAAACCATTTTTCATCCACGCCAGTCATGCCGGTGGTGGTAAGCTACAATGTAGCCACAGCTGCATACATGGCTGCCATTTTGCACCTACGGACCCTCTGACCACCAACAACATTCATGCACAATACATATCCATTCATACGAGGCAACGTAGGTAAAGTGTCTTGCCCAAGGACATAACGACAATGACTTGGATAGAGTGGGATTCAAACCCCAAACCCTTTGGTTATTGGATGACCCACTCTACCACTGAGCCACGGTCGCCCCTAACCGTCAGGGACCTGCGCTCTGGCAGGTAGTCTGAACTGTGGATGTGATAAGGAGCGGGAGATAGACAGCAGCAGGAAACCATGTCTTTCACAAGTTACTCTAAAATTGTAGTACATAAAAATATTTGGATTACAAATACCACCTCTAAAATGTAACTGAGGGTTCGAGTTCTTTTCCTTTTCAATAAAAATATCCAAACAAAAATGTAACTATTAAACAAAAACACAAAAGAATGCCTTAATGTATCATTAGGTATGAATGAATGAATTTAAAATCGTGAGAGTAATTCCACCTCTCATATGTGTTTCCATGGCCATGCGTTATGATTTGCAACAGTCTCTGCAGGAAGGAAGTTGGTGCTGAGCTTCTTCTTCTTCTACGCTGCAGAAATGGGTAGTAATTATAGTGGTGTCTTCAACACTTTTTTGACTATTTTTTTTAAATTTTCATTGGAATATCAGTGGAATTCATTAAAGTCTCCACGTAACTTGCGTTACTGAAATTGTAACGAGTAGTATAATGCTGGTTTTTGTTTCAGTAATGCGTTATATTACTGCATTACTTAAAAAAAGAATATATTACAGTAACTTGTTACTTTTGTAATGCGTTCCTCCCAACACTAATTAGGCAAGGCAAATTTATTTGTATAGCGCATTTCATACTCAAGGCAACTCAATGTGCTTTACATGATAAAACATTCAATTGTTTAAAATCAATAAGAACATTTAAAATCATCAGTAAAATCAATTAAAATCATCAGTAAAATCAATTAAAATCATCAGTAAAATCAATTAAAATCATCAGTAAAATCAGTAAAAATCAATTAAAATCATCAGTAAAATCAATTAAAGTCATCAGTAAAATCAATTAAAATCATCAGTAAAATCATCATGACATCAACAACATGACTAAAAATCTCTCTCTCAATCATATGCAGTAGAGAAAAAAAGTTCCTTTAACTTTGATTTAAAAATGTTCACATTAGATGCTGACTTCAGCTCTGCTGACAGTTTGTTCCACTTCTTTGCAGCATAACAACTAAAAGCAGCATCACCATGTTTACTGTGAGCTCTGGGCTCCACGATTAACAACCTTCATTTCAGTTTCAGGTACAGCAGCATCAGGCTGTTTTATTTTAAGGTATACCCAGGCATTGTCCCTTAAAGAAATACAAAAATCAAAAGAAATCATTTTTTAGAAAAAAGAAAATGAGTTTATTCATTTAGTATTCAGAAAATGTATTTTAACAGTTATCATGCTTACTTTGAATACATACAAAATTACAAGACCTGTTGGATTCTCTTTTTTTCAAATCAAAATAAGCTCATCCTATTATATATGTCAAGCAAGAGAAAGTTTCCAGTGGCGCTGGAGTTTTAACAACACTTTTCTTATCTTTGTGAAATGCTTTTTTTTCTGATATGCAGTAGCCTTCCCTTGCCAAGGGCCAGGTTGAATGTGATATACTATTGCACATGTGTTCCTGCAAGCCTCATCAATCTGTCAACAACAGATGGACACAAGCGTGAACCTCATCATCTGGTTGCATAATAATCATTTGACTAAAAAAGGGCAGCTTTACAGAATGCCGGTGTCACATTGGCAAAGTCCTTTAATAATTCTTGCAGTGTTGTCTTTCTATGCAAGCATATGGATCACTGTAATTCATCATCTGTGCTGTAACCCATAAAGCATACCTCTTACCTAAAGCTATTGTAGATGTAGCGTTGCAGGTGTGTCTGCAGACTGTGGACTAAAATGGTGTAAAATGCTTCCTATTGTACCGTGATTCTCCTCAAAAAAGTGAGTGGGAAAATACATCATCATTCAAATGCCACAAAATGGGCAAATAAAAAGGAATCAGATGGTATGTTATGGCAAATTGTAGCTTAAATGAGCTAATTGTGGCAAACAATATTGAAAAAGGGAAAAATGTGCAACAAAAAGTGGCAAAATTCAGAGAAAAAAGGAAACAAGTGATATTTATTGGGTAAAAGTTTGCTTATTTGGATGAAAAGTGGTCAAAAAAGTTAAAGAAACAAGAAAAATTTAATAAAAGTGTCACAAAGAACTTGCAAAAATGGACAAAAACTAGGAAAAATGTGATATTTATTGGCAAAAGGAAGGGTTAGTCTAAAAAAAGTGTCAGAACTTTTTGAAAAGGGGCAAAGCAGATGGACACGACTGTGAACCTCATCATCTGGTTGCAGAATGCCGGTGTCACATTGGCAAAGTCCTTTAATAATGCTTGCAGTGTTGTCTTTCTATGCAAGCATATGGATCACTGTAATTCATCATCTGTGCTGTAACCCATAAAGCATACCTCTTACCTAAAGCCATTGTAGATGTAGTGTTGCAGGTGTGTCTGCAGACTGTGGACTAAAATGGTGTAAAATGCAGATTCTTGTCTACAAATACTTCCTATTATACCGTAATTCTCCTCAAAAAAGTGAGTGGGAAAATACACCATCATCCAAATGTTGCCACAGAGCCTAAATAACAGTAACGAGAAAGTAACAATGGTTAGAAATGGTAATAGGACAGATGTTAATGGTTTTGAAGCCCGTCGTTTAGTTTCTATGAGCAGGCATAACAATGCATCCTGCTTACCCACAGCTATCACAGCTTGATGGTCACATTCATGTTATTGTGCAATTATGCTTTTGTTTTGAAATTGAGGGCTAATTTTCTGGGTACATAAGTACCTTGTTAATTGGGCAGGGATTGGATCTTTGTTAGCATATTTAATCCACAGCAACCATAAATCACTCTGTGATGATATTAGGCTACAAATATGTGAAACTAAATTAGGATTTAAAAGTACTTACTGACTTAATGATCCATCTTGGGGACAGAGGCTAATTAAACATCCCAGTCCAAGGAAATAAATTGATAAGGATGTGAATGATGATCTCAGATCAACAATCAGTCATAAGCTGCTTTTTGTTGAAAATCATTTTTACGTCGTTATTGGCTTTCTGTGGATATTTCTATCAAATCATGGTTTTGTTTGAGTTGCAGAAAATTTGAAAGGAGGACATTTAGGTTTAATCCTGTCATTTTTTTTATTTTGGAGAAAACCTTCAATCTAGGTGCTAAAGTGCTATTTCATTTGTGTTTCCAGCTGTAATATTTACATGTTATCTCATACATTCATAACAGGAGGAAACATCACATCATATTTTTTTGTCTTTCACTGGAATTGACAGTTAACCTTAAAATTATGCAAAAATGGGAATTTTTTTCAAAGAGTGAAGGTTGTTAATTCCTCCTGCTAATATCATGTTTTCATGTTACTAACAGGAAGAGGCGTAGCTCACGATTAAGTACATTGAATTCATGTAATTATGCACATTTGATTTTAATACCTGATTATTGGGACATGTTAGCTCCTAATGACAAGAAACCTACTTTTTGCTGTTTGTTTTCTGAAGCTTTCTCAAAACTTTAGATTCTATCTACTTACCGTAAAGGTTTATCTGATTTATATTTTCTTTGCACCTTTTTTGAATGTCTATTTTTTTTTTTTTTGAGTGTATGTATTTCAAAAAGACAATTTGCATTTTCTAAAAGCCAAGCATCTGGTCTCTGGGCACTGAACAGCCAGTGCTTCTATTTTTATACTCTGCTTATTATGAGCCTGGGGTCTGCACTGGTGTTGCTTTGTCAGAAATTAAAATCAGGGCAATTATGGTTGTGCACGCGCGCACACAGACACGTGCGCTCGACGAGAGGTGTGTACCGGCAAAGTAATTACTCATCCTTGACTACATTTACATTGTCCTCTAAGTCAGCAGGGTGTATACGTGGGGGTAGGTGGCAGAAGCTGGGGAGCTCAGATCCACAATATAGTGTATACTCCCCTGTGTGTCTCTGTGTACGTGGCTCACTGTGGTCCACTTCAGTGTTTCCCAACCGTTTTTGTCCAATGTACCCCTTATCTTTTCTGTCTTAAGGTGAGTACCCCTTTATTTTCTTAATTTGTCTTAGATGGCTCGTCTAAAAGCTTCACTCATATTTTTCTGATGTTTTGACCATTTTAGGTGTTGATCTTCACTTTTATTTATGTATTTTAAAGAGCTGTGCCACAATGTATTATCTATAGATAAGGAAAATGTCTGTGAGCAAGCGTGACCTGTCTCATAATTTTAGAAAAATGAATTGCCAAATGTTTCTGTGTACCCCCTGAGGTTTGTTGAAGTACCCCTATGGGTACATGTACCCCTGGGTGGGAACCAAGGGTCTACTTGATCCCCCAGTCCCTAACTATTTCTAGCTCTACTGCCTAAATTACAGTCAATACACTCCACAGTCCACACTAAGGCTGTCTGCCCACACACTGACACATAAATACATGACATGAAGCACATATATACATAACAGTGGCATGACATTGGAGGAAAGTGTGGTGGCAAAATTGATTAATTATGTATACTCATATATTTGCTTTTTGATCTCATTCAACTTAATACCCCAATTTGTAACTTTCCACTCCTGTCTGATGTCTTTTCCTCTTCCTGCAAAGTCAGTGGACCCATACTCCCATGATACAGCTTCTCTAAAGGAATGTCAGTTGGCCTCAGTTTAATCTCCAAGGCCAGAGCACGTCCAAACCCACCCCGACATCGGAGGTGTCACCTCCGGCAGACTGACCTTCCCCCCCTGGTCTCTTCTTTGTTGTCTGTGGAAGGGGGGAGGTGGGACAGTGGGGTATAAATGTGTGTGAAAGGAACTTTTGGTCCCTTCTTCGCGTCTCTCCTCTGGCCAGAGGAGACCACTTCTTTGTCTATCCCGCTTTGTACCTTTTTATTTAGTTTAGATTAAATCATTTTTTATTACTTCATCATCTCTCCTGTCTGGTCTTCATCATTTATCACCACAGAGTGTGTTTTCAAGTCAAAGACGAGGTAACCGTAAATTTCACCGTAACAAAAGTTTGACTCCTCTGATAGGAGCCATATCCAAGGATATAATGAAACTATCACCCAATGCTGCTGCTTTCACTAATCTTACAAAAACAGTGAGAGAGAGAGAGAGAGAGAGAGCAGTGAAAACTTGTGTTCACTGGCACTTTGTGCCAATATTATTGACAAAACCTTTTTCAAACATTCAAATGTCAAGTGACTAGAAAAAAGAAGAAAAAAAAACTAACAGGAGAATATCACAGTTAACCCTCCTATTACCCTTGGGGTCACTTTGACCCCATTCAATGTTTGTTATTCAAAAAAATAATAGTTTTATTCTTTTTTTTTTTTTTTGCTTTATAGTTCATGACTTTTCCTAATTTGATGGGTAGAATTGAAAACCCTAACTTTCTCACACCATGGGCATGAATGTGTACGTGTGATCCTAATTTAAAAGTTTGGCCTGATGGTGGCGCTAGAACAGGTCAAGGTTTTATTATCAAGGAGTTATTTCAGGGGTTATGAAAGATTTTTAAGATACACGAACACAAAAACTTGGTCAACAATTTTCTGAAAATCATTTTGCTGGAGGCAAATATATCTGGAGTCAGATTGACCCCACAGGTCAAATGTGTTAGTAATATTTTAGGACAATAGGAGGGTTAAGAAGAAGAAAAAAATAAATAAATAAAATATATATATAAAAATATGGCACAGCTGTTTTTTTCACCGTTTTACATGTTTTTTCAAACAAAACGCCTATCTATCTATCCATCCATTTTCTGACCTGCTTGCTCCTTTATGCTAGTGCCTATTTCCAGCTCTCATTGGGCGTTAGACGGGGGTACACCCTGGACAGAGCTCCAGTCCATCGCAGGGCAATTTCTTGACTACAATCAAAATAACAGTCATGTTTTTGGATTGTAGGAGAAAGCCAAAGTACCCGGCGTAAACCCACGCAGCACAGGGAAAACATGCAAACTCCACACAAAGAGGACCAAAGTGTCCCCCCCCCCAGGGCTTGAACCGAGGGCCGTGTTGCTGTAAGGCAGACGCGCTAACCGCTACCCCACTGTGTCCCTTAGCAAAAAGTAGTTTATTCAAGTGTACTACAAGTATACTTATTTTAGACTAAACCTAAGGCAGTATACTTAAAGTGTACTTTTCATATACTCAATTTTATATACTTAACAAAAGTATAATGAAATAAACTTAGCTTATACTGAAAAGTATAAAGAATAGTCTAAGACTAAGTACATTAATACTTAGACTTACACTTGTACTTTAATACTAAAGCTTATACTGGTATACTATCTTTATACTTTCTGCCACAAAGTAATAATATTATTATATCTTGATCCAAGCACAGAAAAAGGTAAATTCATTGACTTGTGCTTACACGTGCCCCAAACCAAACATGATAAAAAAAAATGAAAAAAAAAAACAAAAAAAAAACAAGCAGAAGTTATGCTTATTTGTAGCACGTCTGTTTCTGTGTGTGTATGTTTTTTTCCCTGAAAGAGACTCCAGTTTGGTTCTCCCAGGTGTATTCTTCCTCAACATTTAGTACCTGACCACATGCAGGCTGCACAGAAGCTATGGAAACAGATGCTATAAAAACAGTGGTTGACACAAGCTTTTTTTCTTTTAACTTTTCAGTTTGATCATTAATAGTAAAATCACATTTAGCCTAAAGTAATCCTAAAGCTAACTATAAAATAAAATCATCTATTTTTTTGTACATCCAAGATCCCGCTACCTTCTCTTATTTTATTATTTACCTACAGTACATGTTTTTTTTTGATTGAAGTGTAAATAATCGTGCCCATTCATATGTCTTGTGTATGTTATAATTTTCAGCACTGGAAAGTCGCATCCATCACAGCATCTATAATGTGTTTACTTTTCCCCTCATTAAAACTCCTCAACCTGATTTCTTTGTCCATCCCTACACAGCAGGAGAAATAGCTTGTGTGTGTGTGTGTGTGTGTGTGTGTGTGTGTGTGTGTGCGTGTGTGTGTGTGTGTGTGTGTGTGTGTTGTGCAAGTGCATGCGTTTTACTTTGTGTGAATAGATGAGGTGGGCACAGCAGCTCCCATTAACCTGCCATTTCACAGTCCACAAAGTGTATTCTCGGGATTGGAGACACCGATGCACACACACATACGCACACACGCTACACTGAAATGGTGTAGGAGGTAATTGCTTTGACTACACTAGTAATTACACCACTTTATAAAGTCTCCAAGGTGGTCTCACACATTCTTTGAGAATATGGTTTTAAAGGAACTTTGCCCTTTGGGTGTTGCCCTTTAGCATTGTTACATTTACTATAAGTATTAAAGTAACCAAGGCTAGGTCTCTGGTAATACTGAGAAATAAAAAATACATGTACCCGTAGGGGTATGCGCTGGCACTAACAATAATCCAAAAATTCTACAAATAAATTGTCAGTCTTGGTCCCACTTAAGGCGTGATATGACAGGAAATGATAAAAACTCTAAAAATGTATCTTTTCAGGAGCCACTAAATGTGTTTTTTTCAACCTGAGGGACGGGACCCCATGTGGGGTCACCTGAAATTTCTGAAAAATTTAAAAAGATTTTTTAAATGTTTTAATTATTATTCTTTTTTTATGTTTTTATTATTAGAACAACCCAAAAAAAAAAAACACACACAACTGTATTTCTATCCCAGATAGCAAAATTCTTCTGGTCCATATCTGGCCCAGTGGGCCCACATACCACATGGAATGACGGCACTCGGGCACGCCGCTTCTGTTGGCCAAAACCTGGCCACAACCAAGCCATCACAATGCCAGATGTCAGCCAAGGACAGACCAAATAGATATGGTACCTTATATATGGACCACTTTTGGCTCACATTCAGATTAGTCAACACTAGCTTGTCACAATTCAGCCAAAAGTGGCCCTAATATGTAATATATCAAAATAACTGGCTCACAGTTGCAGCATCATATCGGGGCCAATTTTGGCTCACGTCGATTTTGTACGGGCCAGAAGAATGCAAAAAGTGCTGGATCACTGCAAGATGTAGCCCACATCCGTATCACTTTGTGAATCTCATTTAACTAAAATGCAGCAAAAAACGTTTTATCTGAGCTCAAACATGATCATAAACGAATTCTAGAAAAAAATGTCTTTGGAGTCGTCAGAAATTCTTAATATCAAAATGGGGTCAGATCCAAAAAACAGGCTACACTAAATATTGTTTTTTCCCACTTATTTACAAAATGAGAGTCTTTAAAATGTGCTTCATCACTTGTTCATTCCCTTACTATGCGCTATAGTTGTTTTTTTATAGTATTCTGAGTAAAATGTTGTAGTCGAACAAAGGGGTTTGAGAACCACTGGTGAGCTTAGTGTGAGCTTAGTCATAGGCTTAGACCGGGGGGCGGCCATTTCTCCGCCCTTGTGGCTCAGTGACCATCACCGTTCCCCCTCTGACCATAAGCACATCATTTTGATACTTGTTGTCATTCAATGTAAGTTATGCACATAAAATCTCAGCACCAAAAGACTTCTACAAAGTAGGAATACCAAAAATCTGTAACACAAAAAATGTACTCGTGTAGAACTCGTATCTTCAAACGTGTCGTTTTGATTCATTTTGGCTTTCTGCTCATTTCTGGCAACTCAATAATCTAGTTTCTATTAGCTTTTGTCATGTTTTTTTTTCTAGCTCATTGGTACTTGTTTGCCATCTTGCAGGTTTTGTTAAACACACGTCTTTGCTTTCTGCATTGAGTAGCAGGCAAGCTGTTGCAGTCTCCCCAGAAGATAATCAATGATTCATGAGGAAGACATCCAGTGGTTTATGTTCAAGCTGAGACATTTCAAGTTCTGCCCAAGCATCCTAATGCTAATTTAGCCTGCATGTTTTCCTCCTGTGCTTGTTTGGAGTCATTTAACCCCCACCAAAGGGAGAGCTAACAAAATAATAATATATTATCTCATAAAATAAAAAAGAGCAAAAGTGCAATAAAGCAAGGGAAAATTGGGTGCAAAAAAGTATAAAGCGACCATAAATGGAGCAAAAAGGCACTTTAAAGAGCAAAGTGCTCGGTGACGCCAATGAGAAGTGACATTCAGGGTTTTGCTGAAGGCCTGAGGGCTACACAAAACTTTAGTCAGCAATTTTTTTCACATTGGAACACATTTCAAACTAAACTTCATACGTATAGTTCAAGAGAGGACACAACAGTTTAATGTGCCATTTCCCAGATTCACAATAATATTGACTGTTAAAGTCTCCTATTTTTTCACAAGCTTAAACTGGTACAAAGTTCCTGAACATCTTGGTCAGTCCAACACGTCACGGCAATGCCTGGAATTGAACAACATGACCTGACAAAAAAATCTCTTCTTTTTGCATCTGAGCTCTGCTTACGGACAATGGACCAGACTTTAAACATACATTTTGGCCAAATTCTGACACAGATCAAACCACTGTGTGGTAGCTGAGACACAAACAAAGTCAACACTCGTGGGTCCCAATTACTGGGCCGAGGGGCCAGTGCTGAGTAGTGGATCAATTGATTCAAGGCAAGAAAGTATTTTTCAATAGTGCTATAGAGATTTTGCAAAATAGTTTATTCACAATATCAATCTTAGTCAGTGACTTGCCGTGGGCACTAGGGTAGGGTAGGCGTTGCAAATCGAGACCATCAATGTCAACACCAATGACAATTTCATATGTTTCTGCTGGCAAGTGTTAATTCAATTCAACTTTATTTGTTTAGCACAATTTACAACAAAGTCATCTCAATGCGCTTATCAAAGTATAAAATTCATAATAAGAAAGAAAAAACCCAACAAGATCCACATAAGCAAGCATTTAGCCAACTAACAAAATGTGTTCAGTGTGAATGACCCTTCAGTGACTATAGTGGCTTAAATCACCCGTGGTTAGTCATGCTTTTTGGTCGCTTCATCACTTTATCGTTT
Source organism: Gouania willdenowi (assembly GCF_900634775.1). Lineage (NCBI taxonomy): Eukaryota > Metazoa > Chordata > Actinopteri > Blenniiformes > Gobiesocidae > Gouania > Gouania willdenowi. Next base: position 34,068,784 of record NC_041044.1, read on the forward strand.
CAGTGACGTGGCGAGCGGGGAATAATATGAATAAAATGTGTTTGAGGAGACGTGGCAGCAGCATAGGATGGCTGCATAGAGAGCCCTCCCGTTACACTGGATATAAAGACAGTGACTGCCTCTTGATATCGCATCATTTATATTGATTTTTAATGTATTGTTGCCAGAGTCATCTCGACGTCCAAAAAATACGTCATAAAAAAAAAAAAGACTGAAGCATGACGCAAACCCGCGACCCATCGCTTCCAAGCGCGGTGTCATAATTCACTACGCCATGATAACTTTGAAGTTGAGGGATCTATAGATCAAACTGTATGACAGTATAAAACAACAATTGAGCCTCAAAAGTAGATTGACGTTAATTGTCATCTCCCCTTAACCTCCTCCACAGGTTTGTATCCAGGGAACTTTACTACAGACGTCAGTATGCGTTGTAATGCAGATCAACCTCTCAGTGTGTCTTTCACTTATTGATCTGCATCCAAAATGTTATAAAGAAAACTACCGTTTGCACAAAAAAAACAAAAAAAATACATAAAGCAACACAACATTAGTAATGATGTGAACACGTCTGTGGTGTGTTACTAATGTGTTTCAGAGAAGAGTGTCAAGGTACATTAAAGTGTTCAGAAACGGTGTTCAGGTGGGCGGAGCCAGGTAGAAACCCAGGGTTTGTTCGATAAAACCTGCCAGCGAGCAGGTTTAGTGCACGGAAAATGTTGCCATGGTGACATACTCAGAGAAGAACATACCTCGCGTTTAGGAATGGAATACTCAGAGTTTCCCTCATTTGAGCCTGAACATACTCAGAGTTTGAACATAACCTGCTTTATTGAATACCCCTCTGTAGTGTTATCCCACTTCTAGCTAGAGAACGTAGCAGCAGCGTCATATCAATTCACTAATGCACTGTGAACTTACGTATAGCATTTAGCATAGCGCAGTTACGTCCAAAGGCAGCGTAGAGAGCTGTGTTTTTACATAAATGGTTGTCATCTTGGGGAACTGACTGTGCATGCGCAAACACATAAAAACACGCTATGGAAACAGAGGCAGAGCAGCAATGTGCTTTTGGGAGGGGGTGTGGCCTCCTACTGCCTTACAATAGAGTGAGACTGTGCAGCGTCTCTGCCGTACCAGGAAATAGCGATGTTTAGTCATTTGGGCTAAACATCAAAAGCACAAAATGCTGACACTTTAAAACTTATAGGTACTGTAGGTTATCGGAAATTGAAAAATAAATATTTATAATTATATTATAATTAAAACAAATAATCAAAATATCAATTCACCCTTGGGTAGGTACTGCCTACCTTGCCTACCCTGACTGCACGTCACTGATTCTAGTACACCTGCTAGTGAAGGGTAATGCAGACATTTTCCTTTAATTTTGATGTTTTTTAATTGGAGGTGGGACTTAATCTAATTAAGTACAAATTTTGTAATTAGTTAATCTTGATTAATCAAAATTAATCTCATAACAATATTTGACAGAAGAAGCAATATTTTCCAATTTAAATGTTTTTTGGTGTATGACTAAATCAATGAAAAGAATACATCAGCTTAAATAACTACATTGTGTTTATTATGTTTATTATTTTTATCACTGAGTGCTAACAACGTGCAATATGAATAAAGAATATTATGATTGAATTGCTCACAAAAGCACAAACTAAAAATAAGTAAGCTATATTAATTGTTTTTAGGATTTTTTTGTGAACTTACTAAAACAAATGTGTTTTTATGGATTTAAAAAAAAAAAAAAAACTGCAATTAGTACAGAACATTCCAGAGAAGTGGAAACTGAACATTGTTAAAATATCTGTGGCATGAAATAAACAGACCAACTGATGAAGCTGATGAATTTTTGCAAAGCAGTTCAGTAGTTGGTAGCTTCTGTAGCACCACATCCTCTATCTTTTAGTGCGTTATTTTTCTGTAATCAATTAATCGCAATTAACGCGTTAAAATCCCAGCCCTATTTGTAATTTTACGGCTTTTATTTTTTATTATTGATACTGATAATTTGCCTATTTGCCATTTTTGAATGAGTCTTTTTTAAGTGATGCCTGCAACAGATCAGGTTACATCTGTACTAAATTCTGAATTATTGTTACCATTTAAGGCTAAGAGGAATCACTGAAATTGGTGTTTGAGCCATAAATGTAGGCACTAGCTGCTGTTATATTGTGAATAAGTGTAACCGATGACAGAAACGAGCATGCAGTCACAGCCTTTGTTTGTTTTTGGTTTGTTGGGTATCTTACATCACTCCTCGTGCAATAACCGTGTCCGCGATGACAAATAAAACCATGCAACATTATGTAGCATCTCAGAGCTCCCAACTGTTTTAAGTTCAGTTAACTTTGTGTGTATTTACTTGTCTGCTTAATCTCCAACATTTATTATAGGTAATGAAATACCTTAAATGGAATTATATATATAATCCCTGACACATACTGTTTGCTGGCCATACAAATCCTGCATCACATTTATACCGTCATGATTGAAGGTATAACGCTGCAAGCAGTGGCGGATGCTTTAAGACTACAAGGGAACCTCAGCTTCCCCTAAAATCAGTGGTCAAATATGTAGTGTTGTGTGTACATTTCATTGACTAAATATATGACAGAACACATGTATGTTTAGTTCAGAATCAGCTTCTTATAACAGGAAACTGACAGTGACAGCGTGACGTTCTTCATTCATTACCGCAGCGTCACAGTGTTAATAAACAGTGGTGAAGTTCAGCTTCAATTGAATTCAATGGGAGATGATTTAGGGGTTGATCCACTGCAGTCAAACTAGACGCTCATTGGATAAATGCTCGGTTATGACGCACTTAGTCCCGCCCATCGGACGCCGGGCTTCACAGGAGGTCTATGGAGCAGTGGGCTGGATCTGTCTGTTCCGGACGCTGGAATAATGGATGATGATTGGATGATCTGTCTCAGGCTAATTCAATTTTGATTGACAGCGAAATGAGCCAATCAGAGAGTATGACGTTGTACGCACACAGGCGGGTTTTCAAATATTTCAGTCCGTTGCTCTGTGTTGACACGGAGACTTTGCTGATCCTCTCATAGCGAATTAACTTCTGACAAACCTAGTGTCTGTTTTTGGTGTTTGTGGAGACTGTTACTGCTTGTGTTGTGAGACTTTTGACCAAACACTCACACTCCAGCGCGCAGCAGCTACGCGCGTGCGTGCGTGATAATCTACAAATAGTTGTTGACAACAAAATGTGAATTCTACTAGAATTCACATTTAAATAAACAGATACATTTTCTGAAGTAGGCAGAAAATGAGCTTCCCCTGCATGAAAGACCAGCAGCCGCCACTGGCTGCAAGGTATGAAAAGTTGGGTTTGCATTCCACAGGGATATTCCAGGTCAGAAAAAATCAACCTTTACCTCAAATACATTCTTGCATAACTAAACTGAAATGTCAAATTGCCTCCTTTCCCCTATCTACACTTTGTGCACCGGTTCGGAAAGCACTCTTAATAATATTTCACCACACATTTTTTCTATATTATTAACTTATATATCATTCACTATATCATTGTCTCCCTATAACTGGGTCCTGGACCTCCTATCAAACAGGCCACAGTCTCCTCGTCCCCCATCGTGCTCAGTACGGACTCGCCTCAGGCCTGCATGCTGAGCCCCCCTACCCCCCACCACCTTCACCGTTCACCCTGCTAACAACCGGGCTGTCATATTGTTAAGTTTGCAGATGACACCACGGTGGTTGAATGCATCACTAACAGTGATAAGTCCGGCTACAGGATGGCGGTGGAATATCTGGAGGGTTGGTGCAAAGGGTTAACAGGGGACTTGGGAACGCTATGATTTTATGTTGTCTTGGCCTTTTATAATGTGTGTACTGTTTTTGATTCTAAACTGTGTATTTTAGTGTGGTTTATTTTAAACTGTGTTGTGAAGCACTTTGTGGCTTTTTGCCTACGAAAGGTGCTGTACAAATAAATATTACTTACTTACTATTTTGTTATGTTCATGCACATAACTACAAAGTATCCTTGGATCTCAGTAGGTTTCTAGGTACATACAGCAATCTATGCAATCTAACTATAATGCTGAAATTTAATATATTTGATGAGGAATTGTTTGTAATAATTTGGTGACAAATGTCAAATAAATATATCCATACCATTTGAATGTTTTAAAGCATATGAACACTGTGGTATTAACAAGGGTAATAAGTCTATAGAAGAATCTTTTCTTAGAGCAGAAGCGATTCAGTGGAATGAAGTAAAGGGAGTGCACTGAGCTGGAGATTTATTCCTCGTTCTTGAAATTTCTTACATGCTCAGTGAATTTGGCTCATGTGTGGGCTAAGCAATGGATAACAGCCTAAGGTTTACCCTGACTTTTAACCCTGTTAACCAGGTATAGGCTCTGGCACCATCAGAAACAGGCTGAATAAGTATAGTATAGAACATAGATGAATTAATACATTGCTTGATCTCAGCCGACTGTTGGAAACTTGTAGTGAGATTCAGCTGGTTTGATATTGGCAGCGGCAAAGAAACACTATTTGTTTTTCTTTTGACTTCACATACTAAACTGCTGCCATTATCATTGATGTTAATTATGAGGTTTGACTGAGCAAAAGGGTAAACTTGTTAAAACATAACAATGGCCTAATCATTCCTCCAGGCTACTGGTCATGACCGGTGACTTTTAAGGCGAGATAACCTTTGGCCATTAGTTCTCTTTTGATCTTTTTTTCCAAAGCCAACAAGCATTTCCAGTTCAACTTGCTGTTTTATCAGTTTTTCCCAGTTTTGTTTAGAAAAACACAAACAAGAGCGCACGCTGGCTCTCACAGGCAGAAACAAGCCCTGTTATCATTGTTATTTCTGGTAACTTCTGTGTGGTTCCTGACCTTTTACCACTGTTACCCTCGGAGTAGTTTATTTGAAGTACAGCAGGAGGTAGGAGTGATAGCACGGCACTGGGAACTACCGCTGCTGCCATCATCACTGTATGCTACCTGATAGTGAAAAGGAGGGAAAGACAGCAAGGCAAAGAGAGAGGGGAGAAGATGCTTAACAAGGAGAGAAATGGGAACATCCATGTGACATTGTGTCCCGGTGACGTGGGATAAATGCCTCCTGAGGGAATTTATTCAGTACAACTCTGCATGCTCGTTGTTTGACAATCCATCCATCCAAACCCAGAAAAGCCAACTGATCGCCGGCACAAATTGCTTTCCAACAACAACAAAAACACATTATCATCCAGCTAAGTAAGCTAAACAGGGGTCAGCGATAGCTCAACCTTAGTGTGACTCTATTAGCTCTGTTGATGCAGTGATAAATTAATTTTGCATGAGCAACACTTTTAAGTAAGTAAAACTGCTGTATAGTGACTTTGTATCTAAAATGCCATCAGAATTATTGATTGTACTTTTTTGCTTTTATCCACAGCAAGACACCTCAAAGACTAAGTCTACAGATTTTCAACCAGCGTGCTTCCAAATTTATAATAGCGCTCAGGGGTTCCAGTTAGGCCACACTGTCCAGTTGTAATTAATCAACAAAACAAAGTGTGCCATAACTACTAATATATGACACGCCAAACAAATCCGGGAACAAGTCGGCATCAGAGAAAAACCATACAAACCTTTATTTTCCAAGAAAATAGTGATTATCTTTTTTTTTTCTTCTTTTTTGCTAAATATGCTAGTTGTGATAAAGAAAGCACTCCATGCTTCACATAACATTATCAGATCTTTTAAAATCTGACTAACATCTCAGGTTTCTTTGGATAACCACTGGCTTTTGTTATTAATTTGGGCCAATAATCCCCACATTGAAGTAAAACACAAGGCTACTAAAGCATCTATTCTGATTATGAGTCAGACAAATGCTGGCTACAGACACACAAATCACTTTCTTCTTTTTCTTCTTCTCACTTCTTTTTTGACCAAAATACTACTTTTAAGGCGTTAAACCAATGTTTTAACACCGCAGCAGCACATTGACTCATAACCAACACAAGAACCAACACCTCGGCCATCCCTGTGGGAAGTTGAGCAAGTCCCTTAACCCGAACTGCTCGTGTTATACGTTGCTTTGGATAAAAAGCGTCTGCAAAATAAAACTGTAGAGAACACATCAGCTCATCCGATAAGCAATATGAGCAGAGTGCCTTTTACAAAAAATGTAACTGTTTGAATCAACTCTCGCGCTGCACTTCGATCAAACACTACTGAAAGCAAATTCATTAATTGTGGATGTGAATTGCATTAAAACAGTTACACAACTATTGACAACCATTGCTGGGGGTTTGATTATGCAAAGTAATGCAAATGTACAGCTAATGTTACTGATTAGCGCAGGAAAGATGCACAACTGGATGCTGAGAAAATAAATCAAAGGCTATCCTGGAAAATGAATAAATTGTTTAAACATTTATAAATGACTTATTCTTGATTCATTCTTAAGCTGTGCTTGCACAGATTTGAATAGTGTCGGACTGTAACTGGATCGGCTCCGAAGAAATCGGCTTCATTCGGGTTCTGGCCCTATTTTGTCACGCTCGGGCCATTTCAGCCCAAACTTTTTGACAACTTGATCTACCCAGTAGTTGTTTACATCAAGTTTGACAACAGAAAACTGAATAATAACAATAATAATAATCAAATCTTGCTGCCAAACAAGGGAGAAGCTGAAATTAAGGCTCCAATATTTTAATCATGAGCACCAGGTAGCAAAGGACGTATCCAAGAGCACTTATTGGATTTTTTGACTTCCCCTTTGATGAAGGTGAACTCAAAGAAAACACTTTGTTCATTTTACCCAAAGCACCTCAAGAATGAATCACAATGTGCATATAGTTGTCTTAAATGCCTGTTTGGAGCCATTTTTAACTTCATTTTTCTTACATAACCTAAGCCCAGCATATTTTATTAAAACCAGGAATGTACACATTGCAATTTTTGCCAGGCATTATGTCAATATATCAAATTCAATAGATCCTTAATGTCATAAAAACAATATCAAATCTAATTTCCTTTACCTTTGGCTTACTGCAGAATCTACAATAGAAAATAAGAAAATCTTTATACCAATGTGCTGTTGACAAGGCTATTTTCAAATCTGTTTGTAGGCCCTGCATTATTGTTATAGCTGAATGTTTTTCTAGCATTTCTATAGAGTTTTTTTTTTCCATTATGTACACTGTTGTGTTGCAGCAATTTACCATTGATGTTATTGAAACATACACAAACTAGTGACCACCCAACAGATTAGAAAAATGCACCTAAAGTATAAAATGTCACCTGCCACTGCTTTCTGGTGCTGCTAAAGCTGCTTCCCTTATTAACATTTTATACAGTGCATACACGAGCGCATGTATGCTTTAAAATGTAAATGTAACAACAATAAGGAAAGCCTTGAACACATTTGCACATAGACCGTAACATTCTGCCATGTCTGATAAATGTATGTCTGTGCACCCTCTGTGACCCATTTAACGGAGACGCTATTGACTCACACTAATTTACCCACATATTTCACATTTTTTTCCTCCTGGTTCCTCCCCCTACCTGCCACTTTAGTTGTGTAAAGTGGCACGCTAGCACATTTGGCAGGTCTACCTTCCATAAATTAATAAATAAAGCATGTTTAAATTTTTTAAGCATTATTAGAAGCACAGATTTTCCGCTCACTTTGTGTGTTTTATAAGCTGAGTTTCCATTACCCCTGGATATGCCCAAAATCAAAATAGCGCAATAAGTCTCGCAGGATGAGATTTCACGGGAGTTGCAAGGCTGCTGCCCAAAACAACCTTCATTGGAAACACATCCAATGGGCAATTATACTTTGTCGACATTTAGAAATATCGCTTTCATTTTGCAAAAATCTGTAATGGAAACCCTGCTACTGACGATCGGGGTTTATAATCGCATTCCATCCTTGTTATCACAACTGAAGAAGTGACCCGAGTTAAGCCAACAGCAATCTTGAATCTTGAATTAATTCTTTGCCTGTCTTCAATGTGTGAAAGGCACATATCAGCAATCCACCAAAAAATACTATGTTTTTGGTTTTGCACAATGTGCTTCTGCGTAGGAAAGATAGTTCAACATGAACGATTTTCCTAATGTTACTCTTTTTCTCCCTCATTCCTCTTCTTGTCCACTCAATCAATTCATCCAGCTGATATCAGCGGATAAATATCCGCCGAAAATACATGAAAACTCTCCACCGTCAGGGGTTTATTCAGGGTGGTAAATCACTTGCATCTTTTTTTTATTTACCTCCTCCTCTCTACGATGCTTAGCTTTTTATCTGCTCGGCACCACATCTGTTCACATTATCAGCGTTCTCTTCCTCCTCACCCATCCTTTACTAAACCTAAAATATCTCCTGAATTCTGTCCTTGGCTTCCACTTCTTTATACTTTTACCTCACTCTCACGGTTGGGATTTGAGGTCAAAGTATGAAGCAAACATTATTATTTTTCACTCCTCCGATGAATGAAAGCAGTTTTTCAAACGGTATTGAAAATGAATTGATGTATCCGCCTTCAACGGCTTGAACCATTTCCATTCCAAATACTTTATTCTTGGAATGGGGATCATGCTTAACACGTTTAACAGAAAATCTCCAATCTGTAGTCGTGCATCCATGATGAATACATTACGTGCTTTTTAAGGCCATCAATAAGAAAACCATTCAGATGTGAGAAAGGTAAGGTGCACTTTTTGATACAAGTCCTTCAGACTTTTCTCCAAATAGAATTTAGTTGTTAAAATGCTATATTTCCTCTGTGCATCACCCTAGTCTACTCTGCTTAGAAGTTCCTCCAATTTATCCATTCTCCATCTTTATTTTTCTTTTTTTTTCTTTCTATTCACTGTTCTCTACTGTGCTGAAGGTTTTCTGCTGGTTTTCTAAAGGAAGGTTCCATCTTTTCTGGATGGACTGGAAAGGAGGGGCCTTTCAGTAACATTAGTAGGAGGTCATGTAGTACTGATAGTTTGTTAGTTATACTGAAGAAAAAAAAGGTCTCCTTGAAGCCAGAGTTTCCTTTTACTTATTACAAAAAGGAGTCTTGGTTTCTATTTAGCACTGGAGTTTCATTCCTCAGACCGGCCCACTTTAGATCACGACCTATTATTATGAAAAATCATGTAATTATAACTTTTACATGTTAATTCGACAATACGGCACTGTTCTGTAAAGCCTTGTCATTCCAAGACAATAAAAATTTGATTTATTTTTCATGCTGGAAAGAAAGTATGCTTCACATAAGAGAAAAAGTCCCTTTGGGATTTGAACTTCTAATTGCAATGTGAAAGACAGAGGATATTAGGATTCCATGATTACTACACTAACTTCAGGGTGACAGGGTGCATCTGCAAGAAAATAAATTAGCTGCCAGTGGGGGCGGAGGCCTGTGACGGCCGTAGCAGGACACGTGATTAACCCAACACTATGACTGAACACCGGCCCTCGCGGCCCAAACCTCACAACCACCCACCAGTAATGTTCTTGGTCCTCATTAATAACTGATCTGGACCTGGCCCCGCTGAACCTCTGAGACTGACTCACCGAACTCCTGGTTCACGATCATACCCCGGTTAAGAACCACTGCTTTAAAGTGTGAATTATCATCATGGTGCCATGATAAGGATAACTGATTGAAATAACTGCCAATATCTGGTAAAGAGGAGATTTGGTGCTTGGCAGATATTTGCGTTCTATGAGTGCTCTTGTTGAAAGATGTTTTTCCACTGATTGCGGCACCAGCGTGTTAGATTTGATCAATACGCCCTTCATAACAGGTTATGTGCCACAGACTGTAAAGGCTGTAATTATTTTAAGGTTGCATTTAAACCTCTCAAAAATCTTCTTTTTGATCCAAGTAACTTATCCAATTGCAGAGCAACATTCAACCATGTTGCAATTAATGTTCCAACCAATTGCAAGTTGATTATGTCATCATCTACACAGAAACAATTTATAAAAGAGCTTTCAGACTGGTGTCAGAGTCCATTATAGCACAGAGGCTGCATTAGTAAAGATAACTAATAATTTCCTGATAGGCTCGGACAATGGATTGGTTCTCTTAGATCTCAGTGTAGCCTTTTCAACAGTTGAATAAGATTAATTACCACACAGCACCAGATTGGTTTAAATCATACTCATCAAACAGGAACTATATATAACTATGATAATCTTTCCTCAGTGCACACCAAAGTTAATTTTGGAGTTCCACAAGGTTGAGGTTTAGGACCCATCCTTTTTTATGTGTATGCTTTCATCAGACAACATTATTTGGAAGAATAAATCTTTACTGTTACACAGATGATACACAGCTCTATCCATCTATGAAACCAGATGGAACACATCCAAACAACTCCACGCCATAAAGACATTAAATCTTGGATGACGTCCCCAAACACATTAGAAACAAATTATCAGAGCAGTTAGTATCTTTGGATGGCATTACTCTGACACCTTGTATCACAGTCTGTTGATACTGATATTTTAGTGCCCTATTCCTCCAGCAAAACATTTTGAGGAGAACTCTGAGCCTTTTCCTAGTCATGCTGTTCTTAGTAACTTTGAAATGTTTTATGGTGCATCGAGCAGTTCTCTGTCTTTACTCCACATTCTTTTAAATGTGAATGAGTGATATCTTTAACATGTCCCTCTTTCTTGTTGTTAGTGCCTCGATCTTTGTAATGTTTTGTTATCTTCTTCCTTTCAAATAACACCAACTGGTTGAGGACTGAGTCTGGTCCTGCTGGTGGGTTTTTTTTATTTGTTAAAAAATAGTTTTTTTCTTTCCATATTCACCAATGCTTACCCGTGTGGAAAAGTACAACTTTAATTTTTATGTAAGTGCTATGAGATTACTTTATTGTATTTGGCACCATTTAAATAAAATTGAGTTGAATTATCTGCTGAAGCTCACAACAATAATAACTTTATTAACAATATTCAGTGTATGCTTATCCTAGAGATGTAATATATGGGCATCATATGTATACATATATATGTGTGTATCGGGAGGAATGTATATACAGGGATGTATGTGTGCAGATATGTACGTATGTGTTTAATTATATATAGACATATGCACTTAAGTGTGGAAATGTATGGATACATGTAAGTTATTTTTAGGGTTTTCAAAGACAAAGTCATACATTTATTTTATTTATGATGTAGCCAGTAGATCATAAGACAATTTGTTAATGATTTTCATTAGTTAAGGAAAGTGGGCGGGAGTTCATAGATTTTACTACTTCTAACTTCCTTTGAAAAGATTCTATGTCTCATGTTCCAATGTTTGTTTAATTTCACTTTATTAATTTTTTGGTTTCCATATTCAAATAAACTTCAACTCAACTGAACCATCTGCCTTGATGCTACATTTTCCAGTCCGTCCATCTTTTCTTACTATTCCTTTTTATGCCTCTTCTCAAATAATCACATTCCTTCATATTGTATGGCTCTCTTTGCCTTTTCTTTCTTTCTAAACCGTGGAGCCTTTTTTTGTCTGCTAACTCATGTGAATTCCTCATAAGTTAGTTTTCTTCCTTTAGCTTTCTCTTTGTTGCATATTTTCTTTCGCTGTTTTCATTTTTTACCCAAGGCTCCTGCAGAATTTTCCTGAACCAACCATATTCCTTCATTTCCTCTTTCTCATCGAGCCCTTCCTTTCTAACCATTTTAAATCTCCCTCAAACCCAATTTATTCTCCCTTGTTACTTCCTTCTATCATCCTCCCACATTCACATAACTGAGTCCCTTCCCTAAGAGTTTCCCCCTTCCTTCCTTCCTTCTTTCCTTCTTTCCTTCTCTTTACTTAGTTGCTCACTCACTCACATTTTCACATTTGAATGCCCCCTCCTACACCTTTGAGATTACTACTCTGCATCACTTTCCTGCTGCTGTCTTGCTTCCTAAACACCCCTTTTTTCTCACTCACACTCACAGCCAAAACCTACCTGATATGTTCAGTATTTTGTGTTGGGTTTTGTCTTCTTCTTGGCCAATGGTACTCAACTTCTTTTTTGTTTTGTTTTGTTTTGTTTTGTTTTTTAACTATATTAATTTTTTATACCTCCTAGCTGTAAATGTTGCTGTAAATTCCCTTTAAGCTGCCAAAGTAGTCAAATAGATAGACAGATAGATAGATAGATAGATAGATAGATAGATAGATAGATAGATAGATAGATAGATAGATAGATAGATAGATAGATAGATAGATAGATAGATAGACAATATATTCATCCCCAGAAGGGGGAATTCAAGTGCCCATTAGCATACAGTGTGTGCCATACATTCCACACACATACTCAGAAATGAATAAAAGGATACAAACTTGTTTGTTTAGTTTTTTGTTTTTAACTATGTTCATTTTTCTACCTCCTAGCTGTGAATAGATAGTTGACAGGATGTTGAAGTCCCCCCAGAACCACAGCTAAATCCTACGCCGGCACCAGCAGCCTGGACACAGGGAGGAGTCTGCGTGCCACTTTCATAAAACGAACGATCAGCGGGTGCTGATTCGCAGTTTTGTCCCCAAAGCCAGCAATAGCTGCCAGGTAGACATTCACAGTGGACAAAGCCCTCCGCTTGTTAATCAGCTCCTGCAGGAATGACAAGATCACTCCCACGATACATTGAAAAGTGATGTGTCCCGCCCGGTGACACCAATCCTCAAACACCCTTCACTTACAGTTGAACAGAGACCTAGTGGAGGAAGCCCGAGCGCTCTGTATGGTGGAAATCCCACGCTGTGAGAGTCCCACAGCTGACATTTTGTGCCACTCAGAGACCAAGCCCATATAGTACCAGGCACTCTGGGTGAGGATGGAAGATTGAGCCCCCTGCCTGTGACAGTAAGTCCCGCAGCGGGACTTGCCAGGGGGGAGAGCACAGCAGCCGGTAAATCTCCGCCAGCCAGTGCATGGCAGGCCAATGCGGAGCCACCGGGATCAGACTGTGCTCGTCCTCCCTCACCCTGGCAAGGGTGGGGGGTACCAGGGCCAGCGGGGAAAAAGCGTAGAGCAGCGTGCGTGGCCAAACATGCACTAACGCAATCCACCTCGGCCCGTGTGTAATGGGCCCATATCTGTTCCACAACCTCCAGGTGGAGCAGCCACTCCCCGTAACACGGCGTCCCTCTGGACAACAGGTCTGCACCCTTTTTTATTGCCCCTGGGAAGTGTGTCGCCCTCAACGAGAGGAGGTGACCACAACCCCCTAGGATCAGCCTGTGAGCTTGCAGGTGCAACTGACAGGAGCGCAATCCGCCCTGACGGTTGTTGTACGATACCATGGTTATATTTTCTATTCTCACCAGGACATGCTGGCCCTTGAGGAATGGAAAGAAATGCCTCATTGAATGAAACACCGCTGAGAGCTCCAAGTAATTGATGCTGGAGCGCAGGAGGTTTTTCACACATGCCAGCAACCCCTCACATATCTTCTCCCATGCACCATGCCCCAGCCCGTCAGGCTGGCATCCATGGTGACCACCTCCCTGGACGCAATGGTCCCCATAGGCATCCCTTGTGCCAGGAAAAGCGGAGCGTGCTAGTGGCGCAGAACCCCGCGTACTTGAGTGTGATCAACATCCCCCCACAAGGCTCCCTGGTGTGATCACAAATGACGCACAGGGTTCAATCTGCATGAGGTCAACCACAGCTGGAATTCCCCCCGTAGGCGACCGGGCAGATTACGAGGATGGCAGACGCCACCAGCCCGAGTAACCAAGGACATAATCTGAATCAAACACTTCCCGGTTGGAAAAGCACGAGGTATGTCAAAAATGCTTTCACCCGCCCGCCAAGAGGCACGAGGTGAAAAGCACCAAGTGCAGGAAAGCCCCACGAGGATAATCGCATTTTTCACGAAACACACTGTCAGACAGGTGACGTAATAAAGTGTGCACTCCGAGCTCATGATCAAACAGCGGGGCTGTCATTGCTTTTGCACACCGCACAGACACCTTCGGGCTCAAGAAAGGCCGAAAGAGAAAAAAGAAAAAGGCTTACCTTTCTAGCCGCTAACGGAGGGCCGACATCCAGTGCCTGGTACCATGTGGGGCGGGGAGGGCAGTGTCGTAGCCGAGCCGCCAACTGGGGCGTTGGGTCCGGTTCTAGACAACCGTGCAGTGGCGTCGAGCACCAAGTACCGTTTTAGCATTTTGTCACAATGGGGGGCCCTGAGAGTTTTTCATTTTTCTAAGGGGGGGTACAGCAGAAAAGGTTTGTAACCACTGCCTTCATTGATAAGTGTAGGTTCTGCTATTTTTGAAAAGGACGTGTTGTAAAGACTAATGTTGGAGATGTGTGCTCATCTTGAAATAATTCTTACAGTTTGAAGTAACCCTTACCTGCACTGAGTTGAAATATTTTAGAACAATCCACTGAAATACTAGGCTTTACAGAACAGCATGCTATTGTAGACTCAACATGTAAGGTTTGAACATGATTTTTATAATAATATGTTTTGATCTAAAGTGGGCCGGTCTGACGTATGAAGCTCCAGGGCTGAAAACGAGTTCCTGGGTGGTATTACTTACCGCGGATGAATACATTCCATCAGCAAATCAGGGTTGGGTTTATGAGAAAGAGCTTCTGATTTATGACGCAGAGGAGTATAGCCCATAGTGAGACATTGAAACTAATGTTATGAAATAGAACTTTGTTTTTTTTTTTTTTAACTATGTTCATTTTTTGACCTCCTAGCTGTGAATGGATAGATAGATAGATAGATAGATAGATAGATAGATAGATAGATAGATAGATAGATAGATAGATAGATAGATAGATAGATTGTAAAATTGTAAATCAAAAAATTTGAAGTAATACGAAGCCCAACTTAATACACAAAATGACAGCAAAATGTACAGAATGTCAACAAAATAACACAAAGCAACAACAAAAACACAAAAGATTCCAAAAATACACAGAAAAAACCTCAATACACACAAAAGGACATCAGACACAAAACAACGAAATGACACCAAAGTAACACACAATGCTAAAAATTACACAAAATGACAGAAAAAAATTACCAGAAAGACAAAAAATACTGAAAAAATCCAAAAAGGCACAAACAAAATGCAAACATGACACACAAGATGAATAAAAAACAAAATTTCAAAATAAATTCCCAAAATTACATAAATACACAAAATGACCAAAAAAAAAAAAAAAACCACATAAAAAGACAACAAAAAACACCATTAAACCCTTTGTTCATTCCTGTGTTAATGCTCAGATTGGTCGTTTTTCTTAATACTGAAATGAATGCTGATGACGTCGCCCGCTGATCAGACAATCACATTTTTGTGGCTCCGCTGTGATAACAGTTGCACATGCCTGCTTGAGATCGATACGATAGATAGATAGATAGATAGATAGATAGATAGATAGATAGATAGATAGATAGATAGATAGATAGATAGATAGATACTTTATTCATCCCTAGAAAGGGGAATTCAAGTGCACAGTAGCAGTGTGTGCCATACATTCCACACACATATTCATAAATAAATAAAAAGTTAAAAAGTTACTAAAAACAGTAATAAAACATTTATCTATGTTAGCAATGTTCTCATTCTCTGTTAGGTGAACCAAACATCTCTAGACTATACTTCAACAATCTCACCCATGCCTACACAAACATTAGATTACCAATTGGCTTGCTCTTGTACATCACTGGAGTGCAACACAATCAGCAAACCTGAATCAGCCAGCATTTTCTAAATCTCAACTATGGTGAAAATGAAACAAGAGATGCACCAGTATACCTGTACCTCTCCTTTCCGACAAATCTTTATTCATGTTTTTACACTATGTATTCATTTTTTTGTCACTATTTCAAACATCTAAAGCATCTGGTGATATTCTTGTGAATTGAAAATGACCAAAATGCTGCACAGCAAATCTAATTAACAGAGTCTTCAAGTGCTGCAGTCATGCATGTTTTTTTTTTTTTTTTTTTAATTATTTTCATTTATTTTTCTCTGCTCTTACAGACTTGATTGGAAAGTTTATTTTAAGCCTGAGCAAGCTGCAGAAACCACTGAAAGAAGAACACACTTAATGCAAACAAATACATGAGTTCATTTTTGTCAAAAATAAATAAAAAAATATTAGCCAATGCTACCATCTAGTGGAAATTAAATGCAGGATTCTAAAGGTTTTCTGGATCTCCATCATCATCTCTTCCTAATTCTATTCAGATGCGTTTAGTGTTGAAAATGACCATGTATTTTTGAGGAATGTTTAAAGAAGACCTCATATACAATAGAGAAATGTTCTTTGGGATAAGTACAGCAGAAAGACCTTAGCTAATGTTTACATTTTTTTTCTTAAAATAAATAAAGATTTCGACCTTTATGTCTGAAAAGATTACAATGAATTACACAAAGTCTTAACCTTACAAGACATTGGTATCTCATTCACTTGTGATAGGTTTGTTTTTCAAATTATGGGATCTGTAAGATTAAATATTGCCTTGTTTTTCCCCCAAAAAATAAAGATTATGTTCAAAAAGTCTATTGTAGTTGAGGGCTAAAATCTGCCCACACCAACATTTTACTGCCACAAAATGGTAAATCGTGTATCAATGAAATCTTTATCATAAGAATTGTTTCGTTATTGTAGTTTCAAAAATGATTTAAGGATCATTCACTTTTCTTCTTACATGACAATCACCCTTTCTTTCACGCACAGCTTATCAAACTGATTAAAGTGTCCATAGCTATAAACTGTGTCTTGATGCTCCTAAGTAATGATGCACATTTTCCTATTTCTTAAAGAAAAATTTATAACCACATCATATATACTTTATTATGAATGGAAATAAAACTCTTATATCAAATAAATGAGTAGAGGATTTGACATGTGCATATATCCAATTAACCCCTCCTATTATCGTTGGGGTCATTCTGACCTCATTCATTGTTTATCATTCAAAGAATAATAGTTGACCTTTTTTTTTTTGCTTCATATTTCATGACTTTTCCTAATTCGATGTCTGTTTGTGTGTGAGCAGGTCATGGTTTAATTATCAAGTGGTTATTTGTGTATTCAGCAATTAAACAAAGTGCCAGACACAAAAACTTGGTCAAATCATTTTCTGGAGGCAAATATCCCTGGGGTCAGATTCACTCCAAGAGTGAAATGTGTTATTAATATTTGAGGCTTAACTTAATTATGTTCTTTATTTCAATAAACAACAAAGTATCAAGAATTCACAAATCTGCAAGCTTTCTCAGTCAAATCCCAACTGCAACACTTTATCAAACCCACGTTCACACGTCCTTCTTCTGCTATGTAACATTTCTACTATTTTAATATTTCAGTAGCTTTCTCATCCTTCATCTCCAAATGTGATACTGCTGCTAAGTGCACTGTGCGGAGGCCGCTGACCGGTATTACCTTTCCGAGTGTGGTTGAGCAGTGATAAACCCTGATCTTTTTACTCTTTAAAATATTAAAAGACTTACTGTGGCGTTAAACATAACAACATTCTGAAATGTGAAATGTGATTCAACATGACTGAGCACGGCAACAAAATCAGAATTCCTGTTAAAGCAGCACATAGAGGCCAGCGAGCAGAGAGGGCAAGTTTTATCACAGCGAGGCCACAAAAATGTGACTGTCATGTCTGTGGGCCAAGTTATGAACATTCATGTCAGCATTTAGAATAATGACCAATCTGCCATACAAGAATATTTTTGTAATCATTTTGTGTATTTTTGTAGTAATTTTTGTGTTTTTTTGACATTTTCTAAACTTCTTTTAGTTATTATTCTGTATTTCTATAGTCGTCCTCTGAGGTTTTGGTGTTTTTTTTGGTGTTTTGCGTGTTTTTGAGTGATTTTGTGTATTTTTGTTGTTTTACGTGTTTTTCTCTTATTCTTTTGTTATCTTGCATGTTTTTGCCCTCTTTTATTGTATTTTTGTTGACATGTTGTATTTCTTTGTGTTTTTGTTGTTGTGTGTTTTGGAAGTCAATTTGTGTATTTGTGTTGTCATTTGTGTTTTTGGAGCCATATTATGGATTTTCTTGTGGTTTTGTATAATTTTCTGTCATTTTGTGTGGTTTTGGAGTCAATTTGTGTTGCAGGAGTAATTTTTGTGTGTTTTTAATGTAATCTAAACTTTTTCAGTTATTTTTCTGTAGTTTTGTTGTCATCCTCTGAGTTTTTGGTGTAAATACTGGGTAATTTTCTGTCGTTTTGTATGTTATTGCCATCTTTTTGTGTATTTTTGTTGACATTTTGTATTTCTTTGTTATTACTTTGTGTTTTTGTTGTGTTGTGTGTGTTATGGCAGTCAATTTGTGTATTTGTGTCGTATTTTCTGTTTTTGGAGTCATTTTATGTATTTTGTTGTGGTTTTGTATAATTTCCTGTCATTCTGTGTAGTTTTGGAGTCAACTTGTGATGCAGGAGTCATTTTGTGTGTTTTTGATGTTTTCTAAACTTTTTCAGTTATTTTTCTGTAGTTTTGTGGTTGTCCTTTGAGTTTTTGGTGTAAATATTGGGTATTTTTCTGTTGTTTTGTGTGTTTTTAAAGTCATTTTTTTTTTACAAATTCACTTCAAACTAACAGAACTATTACGCAATGAAATACTATATTTTCTTGTAATCTTTTGAAAAAGGATTGTTTTATGTTGTAGATATTTTCAAGCTTGTCAGGGATTTCATTCTCCTCATGATGAGGCAGATGACTCAACTTTGGGGCCCCCTAGTGGCTCATAGGGCCCTATTTAGTTGCTTAGTCTGCATATTGCCAGAAACGGCTGTAATTCTAGTTAAAGTTTCCTCTCGTTTAGAAATGACATTACTATTGTTAATTACTAAGCATAGATTTCTACAGACTCAAGAAGGGTTATATCCCCCACACCCTCAATAATACCCAGTCTAATACACCGAGTCAGATTGACTTTGTTCATTTTGAGACAGTTCATGGGGGGCATGGGGGGGGCATTTGAGACTTTAGGGTTGTTTTTCTTCTGTTGCCCAATTGTTCTTCACAAAGTAAATGGTTAAGTGACACTGTTACCTGTGATTTGAAGGATGTCGTCCCCCAGCTGGTTCAGGTGTTTGGACAGGTCCATCATCCTGACATAGATTTCATTCTCTGCTTCTTTCAGATCAGAGGAACTGTGAATGTGCTTGAATGCATATTCACAGTTCCAGTTTGTGCACAGCAGCTCTCGCTCCCATGGTACTACAAGCATTCATCAGACACACATGGTTTCTGAAATCAGGCCGCAGTCAGTGAATGGATTATGATTATGGGAGAGTCAGATGCAAACTGTTAGAATGTGTCCAAACTCTTACCATCTGATTTTTTAATTTATTTTTTATTACAATTTGGTCCCAAAGGTTAAAAAAAGATATAGTTTCTCCGGAATTTTTTTTTATGAAAGCCCATTTCCGCCACTAAATTAAAAAAATGAAAATCACCACGGTAAGTCATAATTGAGTTAGTAAAGTCATAAATATGACTGTCTACCGACACTGCTGTCACCATTCTTAACTACACTTTGAACAATAATTCATTCAAACATATTTTTTAGTTCTTAGAAACACATTGTATAGTGTGGAAAATAGTGAAAGTACATAAATAAGTCTTTATTGCAAAATTAATGTATTGTACATTTTTGTATGTTTCTTTGCAACTTTACATGAAAAATAATGTTCTCATAATTAAGACATTCTATCTCATATTTGACTTTCTATCTCATATTTGACTTTCTATCTCATAATTATGACTTTTTTACTCATAATTATGACTTTCTATCCCATAATTATGACTTTATTTCTCATAATTATGACTTTCTATCTTGTAATTTTGACTTTTTTCCTCATAATTAAGTTAAAACTTTTTTTTCTCATATTCATGACTTTCTATCCCTAATTTATGACTTTATTTGTCATAATTATGACTTTGTATCTCATAATTATAACTTTTCATCTCATAATTATGAATTTACTAACTCATAATTATGACTTATCACAGTGATTTTTTTTTTTTTGTGGCGGAAACAGGCTTCCTTATAGTTTTTCTATCAGAAGTTGCTGAAAAGAAAAAGTCAAATAACAGTTTTCTTTTTGTTTTTTATTACCTGCTGCTTGTTGCTGACAGTCACCTCAGATTTCAGATCATCCCACAGCAGAACCAGGATAAACCAAGTCCACACATTGGCTCTCATCTTATTGTCTAAGACAAGAATGAAACTCAAAGCCAAATTCAAATTCAAGATGATTTGCACTGAATTATTCATTTTAATGTTAGGGAGATAGTTTTTAATTGATAAGGCACTTGTCAAACTCAAGGCCCAGGGGCCAAACCTGGCCCTTTAGAGCACCAAATTTGGCCTGCTTGAGAAAGTAAACATGATAGAAAAAACATGAAGCATTTTGTAATTACCAACTAATTCAGTTGTAGATAGCCCCTCCAAATTCAAAAATTCAATTAAAATCCATAATATTTGCAGAGCTTAGTTCTCCAGTTCTTTGTATTACATGACGACAGTCATTTTTAATCTGAAATTGCTGAAAGAACTTTCAATCTGGCAATTTTTTCTTAAATTATTCCACAAAATTGTATCAAATTCCCAAATTTGCACTTCCACATATATCATTTATATGTGGAAGTGCAAACCAGGGCACATTAATGTTGAATTTGCTCTTTTTCACACCTAAAATCTATGGCCTAAACTGGCCCATATTTGGCCCCTGAACTAAAACGAGTTTGACACCCCTGCATTAAAGCAATTAATTAATAATTCTACATTTAGAAAAGTTTTTATGCTGACTTCTATAATACCATTTTTTAATATTTTATATATTAATGAGTACAGGAAAAATAATGAAATACATTAGTGACTGTAGTTCTGTAAATAATGAAATACATTAGTGACTGTAGTTCTGTAAATAATGAAATACATTAGTGACTCACTTGTTTTGTGTGAATTTCCGTTTCGATCTGCACCAGCATTAACTAAAAAAAAAATTTCATTTGTAAACTTGACAAAAGATTAAAAAAACAAATCTTGATCTTAAAAAAATGTGTAGACAAGACAATTGTTTGAGTGTCCTCCATGACAGCTCGTCGCCTCTGCTCCTTTTCAACTCTCTTACCTAAATGGGAGGAGAAATCTCTATGACATTTCAAGTTTTCTTTAAGGGAGAAAAGCACTATCCGTCAGCTGTAACCTCATATTAGCTTCCCCCAGAGAGATCAGTGTGTCAAAAAGATTTGATCCTATAGATACTAGGTCTTTATGCAAGCTTTTTAAAGCCCACATATCTTTTTATAGGAAGGAGATGACGCTGGATGAAAGATTTACTCACTTATGGCTTTTTTGTAATATAACTGTACAATGCATCACTGACAGCTTTGATTGTTGTATATACCTGTATTATATTTGTACAATTGTGTATTATTATTATTATTTATTTATTTTTTTTCTACTGCAAAAGGTGCACCTGTATTTAATCCTTATTTAATACATTTTTAACTTTGGTCTTTTAGGCAAGGCAAGGCAAGTGTATTTGTATAATGCATTTCATACACAAGGCAACTCACTGTGCTTTACATGATCAAAAAGTGCAACAGAAAACATTCAGCAGCTTAAAATCAATAAAACATTGAAATCGGCAGTAAAAGACATTTAAAATCATCAACAAACACATGACATCAACAACATGAACAAAAATCTCTCTCTCAATCATACACAGTAGAGAAAAGGAGTGCCTTTAACTTTGATTTATAAATGTTCACATTAGATGCTGACCAGCTCTGCTGGCAGTTTGTTCCACTTCTTTTCAGCATAACAACTAAACGGAGATGTTCTTTAGGTGGTACAAGCTGTTTTTGTGATTGATTTGATCTGACTGCTGAATGTCAGATCTGAGTCAATCAAGAACACCAAGGTTTTTAGCTTTTAAAGATCGAGACTCAAGATAATTGCTGACAGCTGTCCTCCCTTGTTACCAAAGACAATCACCTCCATCTTGTCATGGTTTATTTGAAGGAAGTTTTTACTCATCCAGCAGTTTACTTTTTCTAAGCAGTCACACAACACCTCAATGGGACCATAGTCATCTGGGTTCAGTGATAGATATAGTTGTGTGTCATCTGCGTAGCTCTGATAATCAACCTTACAGTTCTGTAAAATTTGTCCTAAAGAAAGCATATAAAGGCTAAACAGAAGGGGTCCAAGAACAGAGCCCTGAGGAACCCCACAGGACATTGGTAATCTGTCAGATTCAAAGTTTCCAATGTTTACAAAATAACTTCGCTCCTCCAAGTAGGACTTAACTTTACTCAGCAGCAGCCTCGAAGCAGAGCTCACCACTTCCAGTGATGACAGCGTGGCCAAAAATAAGACAGCAATTGGATAAAAGTGTAAAAAAGAACTTACAAAAATGGACAAAAATTAGGAAAAAAGGGATATTTACTGGCAAAATTAAGCCAAAATTTGAAGAAAAAAACAAAAATGTGTCTTTTTTTTTTTTTGGAAAAGGGTCAAAAATGGGACAAAAAAGTTCCAAAATAGCCAAAGAAAAAGGTATCTCTTGTCTTCCATTAGCTTTTTTTTAACACTTGTAAATAGGGCTCTTGTTTTGAAGCTAACTGGATATTTTGTCACAATCAGTTTCCAAAAATGTGTCTACAGTAGCTCAGCCTGAGAAGAGAATAATATCTTTTTTTTAAAATCACAAAGCAACTGATGCGATGGGTCAGAAGAAGGCACACAAAGGTCGTTACCAACCTGTAGTCCAGAGGCCGAACAATTCACCTGAGGCTCCGCCTCCTAAACATCCAGCCAAGGCTCCCCCTTGAGAAACCTAAACTGAACAAATGCGTGTTCCTTTTTGAACCAACACATTCACCTGGTGCTCATGGAGGACCAGATAAAATGTTGGATTGGGTTGGTCCATCAAACAAGGATGTGAGCAAGAAGGAGGAACGGAAAGCTCAGAAACGTGCCAGAAACCGGGCTGCACACCTCCAAGCTCTGGTAGATGCCGCCACTGAGTCTCAGGATGATACCAGCCCTGAAGACCAGGTTGGAATTAACGAAGAACCTGGAACCTCCACCTCACACCCTAAGGACCAGGTGGAGCTTTATGAAGAACCTGGAACCTTCAGCCCACACCCTGAGGACCAGGTGGGGCTTCATGAAGAACTTGGAACCTTCACCCCACACCCTGAGAACGAGGTGGAGATTCATGAAGAATCTGGAACCTCCACCTAAACCCTGAGGACCAGGTGGGGCTTCATGAAGAACCTGGAACCTTCACCCCACACCCTGAGGACGAGGTGGAGCTTCATGAAGAACCTGGAACCTTCACCCCACAGCCTGAGGATGAGGTGGGGCTTCATGAAGAACCTGGAACCTTCATCCCACACCCTGAGGACCAGGTGGGGCTTCATGAAGGACCTGGAACCTTCAACCCACACCCTGAGGACCAGGTGGAGCTTCATGGAGAATCTGAAACTTCCACCCAGGAGCTCACACCGCTCAGTTCTTCACTGGTCCAGGTACCAGAGGATCAGAAGAGTCTACATACCCAAAGGGTGATTTTGATCCAAGAGCTGGAGGACCAACAGAGTCAGTGGAAGACCAAATTTATGAGTCACCAACATGAGATTGATTCTCTCCTTGGCCAACAGAAGAAGGACATGGATGTCCTCAAAGAGTCTCTGGTCCAGGTCCAACAAACCCTAAAGGACCAGCAGAGGCGGTGGCAGAAAGACTGGGACGGCTTCTTGGAAACACAGGAGGAACACAAGAAGATAATCCTCCAGCTTCACACTGAGCTGAAGGACAAGACAGACGATCGTCCCAAAAAGAAATCTTTCTTTCAGCGACTCATCAAAAATGTAACAAAGCGATGGCAGAAGATGAAAAACCACTTTTGATTGGCTACAAGCAGCCACCACTAAAACATGGGTCACAGGGAGCAGCTCTGCAGCTAGGGGGGGCAACCATTGGAAAGTGGACCATCCTAAAATAAACGGCAACTTAAAATTAAAAAATGTGTGTGAATTTTACTTTTGACCAGATTTACTGCAAAATTTGTGATATTAAACCATTGCATTACTTTTCCATTTAGTCCAACCCATGTTTGCAATCTGTGCAACAAAATTGTATGATCTACAGTGTCAAATGCAGCACTTAGATCCAACAGAATGAGAACAGATACTTTTCCTGAATCAGTGTTCAACCTTATGTCATTGATCACTTTGATCAGAGCAGTTTCTGTGCTGTGATGAGAACGAAATTTATCAAATATTTTGTTGAATGTTAAGAATTGACTCATTTGGTTGAAGACCACCTTCTCAATGATCTTGGCCATGAATGGAAGGTTGCTGATTGGTCTATAGTTAGCCAGTATAGAGGCATCCAGTGTTCTCTTTTTTAACAGAGGTTTCACAGCAGCTACTTTCAGGGATTTTGGTACGGTGCCTGATTGGAATGAGCAGTTCATTATCTGACACAAATCAGTGACAATTGACTTTACAACAGTTCTAAAGAAGTTTGAGTGTATTGTGTCAAGGCAACACGTTGATGCCAGCAAGAAACAGCTTGTTCGTCAAGGCAGGGGAAGGCGAGATGCTGGATGAGGTGGAAGAGGGAGAATTTTGGGGTGAAGCTGGTGGGTCCTCCTGAGATGTGGGGGGTGGGTTGATCTCTTCATTTTGGCGATTTAGGTTTTCCATTCCCCATGGAAGCTCATAGACGCCTTGTTCTTTCCTTGTTGTTTTGTTCGCCGATGGTACATGTTGTCCTTTGGCTTCATCAGGACTGATAGCAGTGTGACTGGTGAAGTAAAATAAGTTGGATGTGAAAAGTTTCACTACAGCCTTGTTTAGACACAATCCATCTGCTCTAAAAAGATGAACATTTTCTATAAAATATCTTTCTTTCTTTCTTTCTTTCTTTCTTTCTTTCTTTAACATTTATTCTTTTTATTTGTAATAATTCTTGAGCCTCTGTAATGCAGGAAATTTCCCCCTGGGATAAATAAAGTTTTTCTGAATCTGATTCTGATAACATGAATAAAATGTAAATCACAGAGATGCAAAGCAGTACAAAAATGTGTAAAAACCAAAATAACAGGATATTGGGCTTTTTTCCTCAAATCTGTTTAGAGTTTGAATTGCGTTCTTAAAAAAAGGTAATAATTGATAAAAATGTAATACACACAGTATAATTGTTTCACCTAAATTAACAATGTAGTTTTGTTTGTGAATAAATGAATGTGTTTTTTTTTTTTTTGGATTTTTTTTTTTTTCATTAGGTCGTGACACGTTGAGCACTTCAGAGAAAACTACTTGTGAAAGGCAAGGATGGCTGATTTTATCTGTTTCTGTATGCATTGTTGATGTATTCATGAGAAAATGAGCACAAGGATTGTGTATCCTCTCGGACCACATCTATAAATGGCTTCGGTATTGTATTACAAGGATGTTCCAGAAACTCATTGTTTTTTCAGGATCTGTTCATTTTCAGAAACTGTGTGCCCCATATAATTCAGAAAACCTGTAGAAATGTACGTTAGCAGTAGAAGTCAGAGAGGCATGTACTGTACCATAAAAGTGAGATAGCATGACACAACTGCTGCTGTTATTGCTGCTGCATGTATATATTTGTTATATATGTATACATTTGTTTGTTTGCCTCCATTTTCCTTTGTTTGTTTTCCTAGTATCACCTTATTTCTAAATCTTTTTCTATTTGTTTCTTTTTTTAGCCAGGACCTGGGTACATAATTTCATCTCCATACCTTAACGTGTGATGGTTATGATAAAGACTCTTTGAATACGTTGTGTTTTGTGGGTTTTTCTGGATGCACCAGTATTTTTGCATTCATTTTTGACATTCTTTGTATTTGGATGCGTGTGGGGCGAGGGACTATTTTCTGCCACAGCTTTTAAATCAGCAGTGTTGGTCCCAGGCACCTGGTGAACTTTAACAAGTAAAGATAGGCTGATTATATTACAACGTGAGCTTAAATTCTCAAAAGATTTATTTTTGGACAATTTACTATTCCAAAGCTATTGATATGACTTTCAGTAAAAAACAAAGAACAATCGTCATTATATATATTATTTAATTGGTAACACTTTACTTGAAGTTTTATACACAAAGGCTGACATTATGCTGTCAATATTATGACATGACACTCGTCATTAACATGAATAAGGTGTCATGAAGGTTGTCATTAAGTGTCATTTTTTACCCTAACCCCACTAAATCCCTCCACCCAACACAAAATAATGCCAACATAGCTCCAAAAGTCTAGTAATTTAGCAAACGACACTTATGGGCAGCCTTCAGACACTTTATTCATGCTAATGACATGATCATTTTAAAAATCATTTCTAAAGTCTACATTTCATATTCTAATAGCAGCGATAAATATTTATATATTGTTGCTTACATTCATTCAGGAGTGTAATAAAGGGTTATTTGTTTCATAAAACAATGAAATCTTGGAGACGGAGAGCGCAACAATTCTTTGCAAACAATTCTTTTAAATAGGATAGCATTGTATTTTAGAGCACTTTAAATCTAATAAGGCACTGTGTTAGTATATGGCAAAGCAGAAGCATTCTGTCTAACATTTGGTTCTAAATACTACATGACGAACAATTTGCCTAATGAAAATCCTTTTTTTGGTGGCGAACACTTTGGGTTTTACTTTCTCTGTACAAGCTTGTGTTGATGCTAGGCCTCCTTCACTTTTTCCTCGTAACTGCCACTGCCTTTGTAAGCTGACACGTAGCCACTGGTGTCAGGGACGTCCTCACGCCCCGCCTTCCCTTTCCCTTTGCCTGAATCATCAAAGCGCTCCTTGTGTGAGCCGGTGTACTTAGAGGCGTCGGTCAGTCTGTCAACTGCTGCGGCCTTTGCGACTTTCTGAAAACAACACAAAAGTGATATTATAAGACGTAGTACAGGAAACAAACTGTAGTTTACTTTTCATTGTTATTTGTATAGAACACCTGTCAAACTCAAGGCCCGGAGGCCAAATCCGGCCCTTCAGAGCACCCATTTCAACCCGCAGTAGAATCATTTATGCACCAAATAATTCAGTTGTAAATTGTTTTTGGAAGAACTCGAAATTTCTCCCAAAATCCTACAATTCTTCTTAAATTATTCCACAAAATCTCCCCTAATTAAATACAATTTGGTCAAAAATAAATAAATCAAAGGACATTTAAGTATCTGTCACCTACTGCTTAGATATCTGTAGTTTTTTGGGCAACTTTTTACTTTTGCTCCTTACTTTCTTAAACTAATATCTGTACTTTCTACTCCTTACAATTTAAAAATGAGCTCGTTATTTTTAAGACCTTCAAAGATGATGTCACACAAGGTAAAAGGACGTGAACCAAAAGTAATTTTATTTACTAACTTTATCTATAATGAGTGCTAAAGTCTCCAGGTATTAATAAAGGGTAACATAATTCATTTATTCCCATGTACCAGTTTTCTACAAGTTCCTAAAAATTTAAACTCAAAGCTCTAGGTTTAATTGAGCATTTGCACTTTTTTTTTTCTTGACACATTTTATTTCCAAACTTTATCTATTACGAGTGCTAAATTCTCCAGGTGTTCATAAAAGGTAACAGATTTAACTCTTTTCCATGAACAAGTATTCTACAAGTTTTTTAAATAAAATATATGAAATTTGCTGGTTTAAAAACCCTGTCTTCTTTATCATTAAAGGGACATTTGTTTTACTTTCTACTTTTTTACTTGAGTACATTTAGTTGCATGTACTTTCATACTTTTACTGAAGTAAGGGAGCAACCTTAATACTTTTACTTTTACCAGAGTTATTTTTCATTCAAGTATCTATATTTTTACTTTTGCCACCTCTGGATATTGTTGATGCCTTCCATACTTTATGTCTAATTTATACCTGGAAGTGAAAACTTGGGCACACTTGTGACTGAACTGGTCTGTATTTGGTCCTTGAACTAAAATAAGTTTAACACACTAGGTATAGAAATTGGTATGAAGAATGTAAAGGAGACGTTGATAGCTTTCTTGAAGCAAACAATATGACTAAGTAAAGTAAAGGTTTGGCTCACTTTATAGTCAAGTAAAGGAAAAAATGTTATATACAGTAGCTACTGATTTAGAAAAGGTTAGCCATCCAAGGTTGACTGTCTTTGACATGAAACTCGGGTTAGAGTTAAAACAGATTGGCATTTATTGTTTTAACTCAAGTTAAGAACAGACTTTGAATTTGTATCGCTAACATTTCAGGTACAGTTAAAAAATATAGAAACTTGAGGTCACAGTAGGTATTAGTTGACTTGTTCATTGAGTTTTGAATCTTTGAAAGATGATACCATAAGAAAAGTGCAGGTAAGGCAGACAGGTAAATGGATAATGCTCACAGTGACTCCCACATTAGCAGGTTCCTTTCCAGCAATGAGACTGTACATCTGTTGAAGAGCCTCCTCTTTGCTCTTGCCTTTAAACCGTTTGGGGGCGAACTCGGTCAGGGCCTGTTTAAACTGCTCAAAAGTGATCACTCGAGCAGACTTTGCCCTAAACAAAAACACAACGCACACAGTAAATCTCTTGAACTCAATCACAGCTTACACGAGCTAAGTCTCGACTAAAATCTTACTTGACTTTGCTGAAAACGATGTCAACATCTGTGGTGGTGACATTCTTGCCATCAATGATATGACAGTCTTTGCAGAGCTTTGCAAAGTTCTTGCCATTCATCTCTTTGCCTGTAGCTTTGGTGTCCCCGTGCATGGCAAACTTCTGGAAGGAGCTTTCCACCTCTGATAGAGACACGGAAGACTCGGCCATGCTATAAAAATTAGAAGAAAAAAATGAAAATAAAAAATTAGGATAAATTTGTGTCTTGGGGACATTGATGTGAATTCATGGTTTTTAGGGCTACAATTCTGTGCAAGAAGGTCATAGGCCTTGGTTTATTTTTTTTGATTTTCTTCCTCCTTTGAAACAGACACATTTTAAATAAATTAGCCATTTGGCTAATTGAAATGCGAATGGCTACCTGATTGTGTAGTCTATATCTAGCTTATTGAGGCCTTTGTTCATTACTAACTCCTTTCCCAAACTTTTCACCATCATGTGATGTCTAATTATTAAAGATGTGACGATATATTATGCAACAACTTATTGCAATATTAAAATGTCCACAAAAGGGAGTATGAGTGTACGAGGTGTCATTTTCCTTTCCAAAAATATAGAATTGCATCGTTATCACGAGCCCATTATCATTTATCGTCCCACCCCTACTACGGTAATTCTTTCAACCCTTTAACTTTCTGCCCTAGACAGCAGAGTACTGTTACTCAGCCACGCCATAAAACACTTTTTCATCAATCTGTGTGATAGTGATGCTAAAGTTGCTTCTGAGCCAATTTAATTCACTTAACTCCATTTTGGACTGCTCTTCTGTTCATTCTAAGCCCCACCATCATTCCGATCACCCTCCCAGACACGCACGCACACACACACACACATACACACACAACAAGGCTCGAGTAGGAGCAAATGCACACATGTGTCAAACTCAAGTCTGGCCCTTTAAAGCATCAAATTTAATTTGGCCCACTTGAGAAAGTAAGAAAGAGATTAAATAAAAAAATTAAACAATTGATCAACTAATTGATCATCAAAATGATCAACTAATATAGTTGTAGATATCTCAGCCCCTCCAATTACAAAATTTCAGTTAAAATCCACATTATTTGCTGATCTCAGTTTTCCAGTCATTTATAATCTCAAATTGTTGAAAGAACTCTATTTTTTTTTTTTTTTTTTCAAAATCTTGCACATTTTTCTCTAATTATTTAATGATATTTCCCCAAATTCCCAAAATCAGGGAAATATAAGTGAAGATCCTGCAGGGACTGATATAATCACATACTTTATCATTTATTTGTGAAAATGCAAACCAGGACACATTGGTTTTGAATTTACTCTTTTCCCCTTACCTAAAATTTGTGGCCCACTTAAGCTCAAACTGCACTAAAATGAGTTTGACACCCTTGCATTAGAACATAAGTTAACATAGAAATATCAGCAGTTTATAAAATATTGTTATTGCTACATTAACATTTAAATAACTTGACATGACATGCACTAGCGCATTTCCAGTTTAAAAACACACATCGGTTTGATGTTGTGAATTCGAGAAATATCTTGTTTTTTTTTAGCTTGCAGGACACTTTCCCTCGCCCTATTGTTGCATCATTAGATACAAAAGTCGTGACACTCGCTCCCACAATATGAGACGTACCTGCTGCTGTTAACACAAGGATATGCTGCTTTGTTTTCCAAAAATCCCCTCCTTCTGTTTTCTTCTTTGTTCTTTGGCTCTCCTCCTTCCTGCCACTCCCAGGCTCCCACACAATGACGACAAAGATGGAGGGATGCAGAGAGGCAGTCGGAACAGCAGAGAAAGCTGTTAAAGGGAGGAGGGAGAGAGTACCGACCAGCACAGTCGATGACATCATGCCTTTCTGAGTCTTTAAAGCAGCAGACATGGCTCTGTAGAACAATGTACCAATGTATCTACTTCTAATAGAAGAGTTTTTTTCATGTGCCAAAGACTGTCACCCAGACAGAAATCAGAAGGCAGAACACCAACCTGCCCTTATTTGGATTTGATTTATTTATTTGTGAACATTTAAAAACAAACACGTATATACAAAATAAAAGGAATGTCACAAAACAAATTAATTTCCAAAACAAGTAAAAAACACAAAGTACGATTTCTATAAAACAAAAAGGAGGAAGAAGTCTGACTTATTTAATCCTACCCCACTTATAACCACTATAACAAATTCATTTATAAGCTACTTATATATACATAGACATATATGCACTACATATACAGACCAGGGTTGGAGTCAATTATAATTGCAATTGTCTAATTGATAATTAATTACAAATATGGTGTACTTATAATTGTAATTTTAAAAAGCTGTTGCTGTCATAATCGTTGTTAAATTGTAATTGAGTTCAGATAATTGACTTCGTAATTGTAATTGCCATGAACATTCTATAAAACATTGTCAATTATAATTTTAACGCAAAACTGGGGAACCATGTTACAGTTCTATGTACAGTTCTATACATATGTGGTTAACAAATATTGAAAGTATTGCAGTGCCTGTAGGAAATGTGTCTTGCTATAGAAAAGTGGGAGGTTAAGTAGCTTTTTCATGGATGGTTTACATGGGAGCCTAAATTCCTCTTTAATCCAGAATAAAAGTTATATCCTCTTAGAACTGACCTTGTAAACATTTCATTCCTAATGCAAATTTAATTCTGAATTACACCCAACCGCCAATGTGCCGGTTAAATATGTATGCTTTACGTGCGGCAACAAATGAGCAATTAGCATGTGTTGACCACATGTGTTATCAAATTCAAGTTACTTTTTGTGGCCTTTCAAATACATTAACTAAAAAAGAAAAAAATCATCTCTATATACCATTGAATTCATGGATAATTGAAAACGTAATTGCAACTGAAAAATGTAATTGACCCTAACCCTGATACAGATTTACACGTATACATACATACACACATGCATCTATATCCAAAATGTGTTCAAATATATTGTGAAAATAACAAGACTGTGAAATACAATGAGGGTTTTTATTGAAAGTGTGTATAAAAAAAAAAATAAATAAAGAAAAGCAGTAAAATCCTGAAGGAACAAAATGAACAGTACTTACTACTCTTCCTTTGCAATGCATTTTCCCCTCACTTTTACAAACCTTGCTGTGTGAAACATTTTGAGTTATCGACTAGCATTAGCAGCAACAAATAGCTAGAAAACATATACTCAAGCCAGTGACAAAGAAGTTGTAGTTGTGCAAAGATTATTAGGAGAATCAAACTCAAACTTTCTCAGAGTTTTGTATAAAACAAGGTGTAAGTCAGTCCCAAATGTTTTCATTTGTACAATAAATAAAAAAGAATAAATATGTCCTCGAAGTGTAGTGTCACAACAATGCAAAGGTTGTTTACATGAGTGTGTTATCAATCAATCAATGTTTATTTATAATAAAAACACATTTCATACATAGAGGTGCAGCTCAAAGTGTTTTTACATAGTTTAAAATACACCCACCCCATACAAACCCCCTCCACCACACACTGACACACAAGTTAAAATAAGGACACTGGCACATGGTGTTATATACCCTCCCTGCCCAGTAACCCACCTTAAAAATAGCTGAAAAACGTTTATTTAGTCACTACTGTGCAAACTTTCTTTTGATTGGACATGAATATTAAACCCTGTTCACTGTGTCTCTGGTGACAACAGTTTTTCACACAATGATAAATAATTCATTTTATTGTCTTGCAAAAGCCTTCTGAGTTTTTACAGCATTTGCTTGAGAAAATGTGTTTATTTTTCTTTCTGGCTGCATTTTTTTTCCCATCTGAAAACTCATTAATTACATCTATAATAATTTGTTGTCATGCATCAGAATATTGCTAACGTTGAAGGTGATAATGTGAAATTCCTCCGCCCTGCCTTGTTATTGAAGCCTCAGATGTGACCTTGTGTAACCCATATTTTTTACTGTTTCCTTCACAAAGGCAAATAAAGCAGGTTGTTTTGATATCACGGACCATCATGAAACTCACTGCTCTGTCAGGTGAGAAAAAAAAAAGAAGAACTGGTTCTCTTATATAAGGCTACCTGATCCTTTCAGTAATTTGCATGTGGAAACATGAAATAACATAAGAATAATGATAATTTGCAAAGAGCAATTAGAGACTTTTAAGTGATGAGTGCCTCTTTGTTTGTTGTTGGTCTTTTTATTAGGTTTTGGTTATGTTTAATGTACTTGAATTGCTTTCCACAGTTCAGACATGTATGTTCAAATTTGCTTCTGCAATTAGTTTAGATATTCCCATAAATTGTGAATCAGATCAGCACAACACATTAATCAGTTTTGGTCCTACACTCTGAAGACAAATCGACAAAGCTAAACCCGTCAATAGAGGGAGCTGATTTTGTATTTACGTAGAAACAATGATCTCAAATGGCTTGTCAGTACTATGTAAACTGAACTTGTTAACCATGTAAACCCTCGGGGTACATTCAAGCAGTATGTGTAAAGATAATCCATCCATTTTCTTTTTTCAGACTCTCTTATTCCTGTTTGATAGGGTTGCGGGGGTTGTAAAGATTATCTATGAATTTAAAATAAAAAAATAAAAAAAAAAACTGGGGGAATTTTCAGTCTGTAAAAACAAAAAATAATTTATTTATTTGAAGTGTTAATAGGGGCTGTTTAAGTTCAGTCAAGTGTATTTTTTGTTTTACTGAAAATATCACCTCTAGTGTATGCTTATACCTGACACTCTTGCTTGCTAAGCAGGTTCCATCATAGTTGCAGACCTCAGTACTTTTACTCCACGATAAAAAAAAGGATTGTGTGGGAAAAGATCACCTGTCTGTCTGTTTATGGTGCAAACATATAGATGTGCTTATATATCAACAGAAAACACCATATTCTGGTCAGTAAATCAGGAGCTCACTGCTCTGCTTTCATTTCCCATCATGGCTGAGTCTGGTTTTCCTTCGACATCGGATGCTTTCTGTGCACTGTGCACGGATGTAATGAGAGATTCAGTCACTATTCCCTGTGGTGACACTTACTGCCTGGAGTGCATCAAGATCTACTGGGATCAGTTTGACCACATGGGCATTTACAGCTGCCCTCAGTGCAGAGCGACCTTCACCCCTCGACCGGTCCTCAGACGCAACATGCCCGATGTGCACCATGAGCCACGGCCTCAGCTCCGGGAGCTCACCCCGTTCCCAGACATGCACCAGGAGTCTTACTGCGACTTTTGCGTTGGTCGACGGAACAAGGCTGTCAAGTCCTGTTTAATGTGCTTGGCTTATTACTGCGAGACACACGTCAAGCCTCACTATGAGTCGTCTACCTTCAAAAGACACAAGCTAGTGGATGAGACAGGCCACCTGGACAGGAAGATCTGCCCCCAGCATGAAAAAGGCCTGGAGCTGTTCTGTCGCACAGACCAGATGTGCATCTGTGTGCTTTGTACGGTTAGAGAGCACCGAAGCCACAACATCACCTCTGCAGAAGAAGAGCGCATTGAAAAACAGGTGGGTCTACATCTTTTTTATTCAATTTACCTGCAGTTATGCTAATCATAAGGAGTCAATGACTTTTGGAATTCAAATTCTTTAAAAACGAAGAGGAAGAAAAAAAATGATCCCTGTAAAATGATGTGCACTGTCCTGTTTTACTTGTAGAAAGTCCTAGTTGTCACCCAGTCCGAGGTCCAGCACATCGTTCAGGAGAGGATGAAGGAATTACAGGAGCTCAAGCATAATGTGGATGTTCTGAAAGTAAGACCTGCCTCAGCAGAAGATCAGACATAGCAAGTTAAAAAGATAAATAATCCTAAATTGGATTAATTATTTAAAAACTAACACAATAAAGAAAAAAGAAAAACCCAATACAGTAACTATTCATTCCCTTACGTTATATAGAAATGTGATGATGACCAAACACAACTTAGCCACCAATCCTATTACCAACCATTTACAAATGTCTGTCTTTTTTTAAACTTATGGAACAAATTGCCTAGGGACCTGAAAAACTTTATGCATATTAAAAAAATCTTTATAATCATATTTTTGCCAATTTTAATGTATATATCATGTATCATGTATTTTCTAATGTATTTGTTGGTGTAATTAAAATGTTTCTTGATGTACCATTTTATGTAATATTTCTGTATATTTCCCTCGAGGAAATTAAATTTCCAACACCTTTACAGAAAAAAAAGAAAAGAAGCAAATAATAATAATAATAATAATAATAATAATAATAATAATGTACAAATATGATACAGATATTTACAAAAATAATACAAAAATACAAATATGATTTAGATATTTACACAATCAAGCTATGAGGTTACAGTGATGAATTATATATAGAGAATATATGGGAAATAATACATAAATAAATAATATATGTGTTAAAAACAGTTCTACATGGTTTTGTAAGGTTCTCATGAAATCAACTAATAAGTAAGTTTTACTGCACCTAAAATCATCTGACCCTCTGTATTGACTTTGCAGAGCGGGGCCCAGCGAGCCCAGGCAGAAAGTGACAAAACCTTCCATGAAATGTTGCAAGCGGTGGAGCGCTGGAAGGCTGAAATCCACCAGATGATAACAGCCAACATGCAAGCAGCGATGTCACAGGCTGAGAGCTACGTGGATCGTCTTGAGCAAGAAATACTCGAACTGCAGCGCCGAGATGCAGAGTTGCGACAAATCCTGGAAACGGAGGACAACATTCACTTTTTGCAGGTCGTAATGACACCATCTTTAAATTCCCTTTAGGGTTTGCTTTATCTGAGGCTATATGTTAGGGGACAATGTATTGCACCTTTCTAGTGAACAGTACGAAACACCCTGGGTACACTAATCAATCATTGTGACAATTTGACATTTACAGTCCAATGTGACTGAAACTGAAAGCTGTTTGAAATACTTAGATCTTGTACAACTGTTGTACTAACTTATCCTGTTTTAGGTCAGTTCATAGGGTGCTGAGGAGTACCCCAAAGTTTAGTAAAGACAAGAAACACACAATTATAAGCACACACATTAATTATTAGAAGATCATTTGCTTATAAAAAAAGATTTTGAAGATGAATTTGCAGCTCGAAAGTATGCACACAGTGAAATCTTATAGAAGGATGCAAAGAAGTCTTCAACTTTATTCTTTATTTATTTATGTATTTATTTATTTATGTGACAGTAACAATGCAGACAGACATAGTTACAGCAAAAAGATGCAACAGATGCATACAGAGTGTATAGCTAATGCTAATTCTCAACTCCTGTCCCTGGTTGAGCTTTTCCCTAGATACAAAATGCATAAAAGTACAATCTTAAACACATATGAACTTATTTACAGTTATTCCTAGTTTTCGCCCCCCACAAATTGTCAAAGTAACTACTTAACAGTTTGTCGGTGTTTTCACAGGCAAACATTGATGGATGTTTATTTTGGGACTTACAACTTATTGGGACTTATCCAATTTAAATGTGTCCCAGAGTGAGGTGATATCACAGGGAATAATGAGAACAAACTATCCTTATTGAAGAATAAAAGAAAAACACTTCAAACACTTCTATGCATCTGTTTATGGGACTCCACATCCCACAATGCAATGTGAGAAACTTCTTCGATAGAGAGCGTTTACAATGGAGATCCAAACCAACTTTCGAGTGGCAGTTTGAACCTTTTACATCTTTTTTAAAGTAAAAAATCTTCGATTTATTGATCTATGATGTCTTTATCTGATAAAAAATGATCGTCAGTAGCTTTAAACATTATAATATCTGTTACTAAAATAAATGACACACTGAGGGAGCCCATGGAAGCTACTTGTTAATGAGAATGTTTGGGCATTTATCAAGAAATTCATTTGTAAGTTTAGGCAGTTGTTGACTGAGAAGACCAGGCTTATGTTTTAATTCATGCTCACCAAACTCCTTCGTACATCTCTTAATGGAATCTGCTTTTGGAAATGATAAATCCCAAAATAATATCTAAAATCTATTTGGACATGATATTTAGAATCTAATCGTATGGCTGATTTCTTTTAGGAATTTTGGTTAAGTGAAGTAAAGTAAAAATAAGTAAACTAAGCTTGTTCTAAACTCTTTTTCTCTCTCGTGGATACAGAATTTCCCCACCTTGTGTGTTCCTCCTGAGCCCATGGTGCCCAAAGTGCTCATTAACCCACAGTTTTCCTTTGGAGAGATGAGCAAAACCGCCACCGAGATGAAAGAACATCTGGACGACATCTGCAAGAAGGAGCTAAGCAAAATCTCAAAGACTGGTGTGTTCCAGATAATATTCTTACTGTTTTTTTTTTTGTTTTTTTTTAAACTAAAGCTGTGAAATTAGTAATTATCCCCGCTCACAATTTTTTTTCTTTACAGTCAGTGAAACACCTGTGTACATTCTGTTACCACGAAATGGAGATAAGCGAGTCAAAGGTAAGTTAAATTGGAGTTACTGCTGTTACCGTTTGAACATATTAGCATACTTACATTTACAGTATTTATGCTTCTTCATGTCACTTACATTCATTTGAATTCCACGTCTTTATTTCCACCAGTTCCCTCCAGGGTAGATTTTCAAGAGCCAAAAGCGAGAGCAGATTTCTTAAGATGTAAGTACCGGTATATATAAAAATGTAGAATCATAAAGAACATAATACCATAATAATTATAACAGTTGATTAAGCACAACAATGAGTACGTTTCTATTTTTGTTTCAGTTTATTTGTTTCTTTCAGTCTATCAAAAAAATATATGAAAAAAAATGTGTCTACGCTCAACATAAATCATATTAAAGCTACTTTTATCAATAATACACTCAAAAGAAATGCAAGCATTCAACAAATACATTTCTGTTGCCTTTTTTCAAAAAATGCAATATATATATATATATATATATATATATATATATATATATATATATATATATATATTTTTTTTTTTTTTTTTTTTTTTTTTTTAAATAAAGTGTGTCACTCATTTATCAACATTATTCCACAATTTAACCCCTAGAACAGACAGACAGTCAGCAATGAGTCAGTCAGAATATATGTGTATGTATTTAAAATATCCATATAACCTCTTTGGCGCCCTAGGTCAGATTCCCTCTTGGCGCCCCCTTATATGGCGTTTTTTTCTTTTTATACCAAGTAATTGATATTTAAATTATTGTTATAATATTATTATTATTATCAGAATAATGTATAACACTTGCATAATGGTCTTCACCATACCCACACAGATGCTTTACATAAGCAGAAAACATGAGCAAAATTACTTTTTTGACATTTTTAATTTTTTTTTATTTTGATAAAAGGATTTCATATACACATATAAAAGAACACAAACAAGTAAATAAAAGCCAATTTCAATATGCATCTTAGTAACAGGTTAAAATTTCAAATTAAATAATATTATTAGAGTAAGGCATTGCTCAAAAACAATATAAATATAAAAGGCTTAGCTCAAATAAAAGCAAACAAACCAAACAATAATTGAAAAACATTTTTTTTTTCATTAAAACTAATTATTAATAATACTTAATTTATTTTATCTTAAACTAAATAATTGCTTTGTTTCTTGTAGATTCCTGCAAACTGTCCTTTGATCCAAACACAATCTACAAAGAGCTAGTTCTGTCAGATGGAAATCAGAAGATTACCCGGAAAAAAAACGTCCAGTTTTATCCGGATCATCCGGAGCGTTTTGATGGTTTCTCCCAGGTCCTGTGCAGAGAGCCTCTGGCTGGCTTTAGGTTCTACTGGGAGGCAGAGTGGAATGGAGAGTTTTCCATTGGAGTGGCCTATAAAAGCATCAGCCGTAAAGGGAAGAACTCACACAGCCTGCTGGGATACAATGATAAGTCGTGGAGTCTCCTGTGCTCAGATTCCGGCTACTCTGCCTGGCACAACAAGGTGGACAGAGACCTACCAGGAGCACCCAGAGCTTCACGTGTTGGAGTCTACCTGGACTATGCAGGAAACACCCTGGCTTTCTACTCAGTGTCAGAGAACATGGAGCTCATTCACAAATTCAAAACTCAGTTCAGTGAACCACTGTATGCTGGTTTTGGTGTGGGCTCCTCAGTTACTCTCTGCCAACTGAAGCAGAACCCAATGCCTTATTAGTGATGATGCAGGAGCCATCATCACTGTTGTTTTCCATCTTTTTTTCACATCTGCATTAACTCCTCCTACACCTTTTGTCCGATTTTGACAAATAAGCTATCAAAAAATGCTGAAAGTTCCAGAGATTTGTGCTTGTACTTTTATAATTTGGAACTTTTAAACTTTTTGACTTATTACATTTTTTTTCTTTCCCATTCATTTCTATTGGAAATTTCAGCTTTTTTAACTTTTATGCCCTTCATCCCCAACTATTGTTCTAACAGATTTTAACCATTCAACCTTTAACATTTTCAGCTACTACAGTACCTTCAACCTATTTCAACCTTTGCTAGGTGAATGCTAATGCTATGTCACTGCTATTGCTAGACCAATGCTAATGCTAGGTCATTGCTATTGCTAGGCTTATGCTAATGCTAGGTTAGTGCGAATGCTAGGTTATTGGTAATGTTAGACTAATGCTAACACTAGGTCAAGGTTAATGCTAATGCTAGCTAATGCTAACTAATGCAAGCTAATGCTAGCTAATGCTAGCTAATGCTAATGCTAGCTAATGCTAATGCTAGCTAATGCTATTGCTAGCTAATGCTAATGATAGCCAATGCTAATGCTAGCTAATGCTAATGCTAGCTAATGTATATTAATGATAATATTAGTTAATACTAATTCTAGCTAATGCTAGGCTAATGCTATATTATACTAATGCTAACTTTTGTTACTGTTAATACTAAAGCTAATGCTAAGCGAATGCAGTGCGACGCAATGAACGACTCTTACAAGACGAATGATAAAATACTTTGTGTGTTGATATTATCTTATTATTAAGCTACTAATCACAGCTAAATATACTGTAATAAATATGAGGATAAATCTTTTGCATTTTGTACATTGGAATTTAATCAAATATGCTTAAAATAACTGTTTCCTGTGATACCTTTAACTAAACCATGTGAACTCAGCTGTCTGATTTGAATATATGTTAAAAACTGTGTCTTGTAATGGCTGTAATCCACTCTGAATGAAAAAAAAATTATGTTAAAACTACTTTTGAAGGTAAAATTGCTAATTCTTTCTATTGATGAATACACAATGTATCATTTAGACACAAGTTAGTTGTTTGTTCATTTGTTTGTTTGTTTTATAAACAGTGTAAAATATTTGAAGTGCCTTAGTTATATTCCACTTCAGTGTTTCTTCTTATTTGACTGATTCAAATCTCATGTATGAATAAAACTAAATTATAAATGTATCTGTCATTATAATGTTTATACTTTTTTTTTTAATTTGAAACTATACACATTGGTTACAAGAGGTGGGATGAGAGTTCACGATACGATATAACGACGATAGACGATAATGGGTTTGCAATAATACGATACAATTAGGGATGTAACAATTCACTCAACTCTCGATACGATTCGATTCACAATACTGGGTTCACGATACGATTCTCTCACAATTTATTTTACAAAATGGGACTGTAGAGAAATGATGACTAAAAAATATTCCTTTATTTTTTTGGGGGAAAAAATAGAAAATACTGTACTATTTTCCTTTTATTTTTCATTGTCAAAAGAATCCTTTGATAAACTATTCAAAACAATGCAATTTAACTAAAAATAAATCTTGAATAAAATAAATAAAGGAATAATACAAATGAAGAAGAAGCCTATTAATTGAAATTCTGGTTCTATAGTAAACAAAGCAAAACTGCATAATAGTTCTTATTCTTTTACAAAGTGCAACTGAAAATGTATTTTGTGCCTTAATAATTGGACTTCAAAAAAAAAAAAAAACAGTCATTGCATTGTATTTATGTCAGATATTTGTTTGGACCAGCAGAGGGCACTGGTAACCCAGTGGTCGGTTGGCATGTAGTTATTCAAGCAGTGAAGAAGAGATACTATGCGCTAGCAGAAAGAGTTAATAGAAAAATGTGACTTTTACAGATATTCATGTAATATTGCAGATATTCTTTCGGTGCTAAAGGGGTAAGGAATCATTTATGAACATGTTTAAGAGTAGAAGGTGGCCAGAAAGAAAGTAGTAGCAGATTCCGCCCACCACAAACACTTTTAAACAAGAGAAGGATATATATATATATGCAAAATCTTGTCCAACTTTTAATAGTTACCATAGTAACCATTTGAAGGCAACACTCACATTCTTCAAATATTCATCTAAAACCTAAATGTTCCCTCAGTGGCTACATAGCTAAATGTAGAGTTTTCTTTTCTTTTTTTTAATTCTATAAGCAATCTCTAAAGCTTTTTCTTGTTTGTACAGTTTCGATTTTCCGTTAATGATTTGTAAATTATTTGCATAACAAATGATCCATAGCGAGGAAACTGCTTTGCATCTCTTCCACTACACAAACACGCCACATCACTGTAGCTGTGTATGCAAAAACACCCGCTTTAGAGCTGAAAATTTCTACCAAAGAGCTGGAAAATGTTATAAAACACATTTAGTCTAACAAAATTTGTCTTTGTTATGGACGGGCAAAAAATAAGGACTGAAAACCAAATCATCCTCGTTTTCTGGGACATCAGTCCACAAATGATGGTGACAAAATAATAAAATTATTGAGGCTGTATTGTGTATATGTAAATAGTTATTGATAACTTCTTCACATTTACAAATGTATGTGATGTAGGCAAATACATTTTACAATTTTACACTTCTTCCTACTCTTTTTCGCACATGTAAGTTGGGAAGTTAAAGTGTTTGTGGATCATATCTATGGTCTATTTCTGCTATGGTAATTCATCATTTTTTTTTTTGTTTTTTTAATAATTTTACATGTTCAAAATAAAGACATCAATCAATGACTATATTTTACATTAATTACATTTTTCCAATTAAAATAACCTTGTGTTTTTTTTTGTAAAAACACAGATAGTGTTTTAATCTCTCTTTTCTTTTTTAAGTGATTTTTAATTGTTCTTAGTCTTTTAAGTCTCTAAATTTACCCTAATTTGTCTTTTATACGTTTGAACTGGTGGAAAAGTGTTTTCACGCAAACTACTCAGAGGATGATCCGACTCCTGAACAGATGGGTGTGTCCGGATACCGTAACCCAGTCTATAAATATATACACACACAAAAATATATCAATGCGTAGCTTTGGATGCAGCTTGAAAGGTACGATTGTTTTTTCTTCATCTTCTATTTGCAAAGCTTTCTGACGGAGAAATTTCAGATTTCTGGGTAACACTTTACAATAAAGTTTCCTTAGTTAATGTAAAGTAATGCATTGGTAAGAATTAATTAACAGTTTATTAAAATGTTATTAATAATTTTCATGTACTACCTAACATTAATTAACATTTCAGTTAATGCATTAATAAGCAGTTAATTCATGTCTACTGCACAGATAATTAAAACATTAAATAATGTAACTACTAATCCTTATGTATGCATACTTACTATACATTCATCAATATATTATTTTTATGTGTCTGTGTGTGTGGGTTTGTTTGATGTTGTTGGGGCGACTTGTGGATTGTTTGCGTGAGATATTTTATATGTAAGGTTTTAATCATGTAAAGAACTTTGAATTATATTATGAAAATGTTCTATAAATAAAGTTTGACTAAATTTGATTTGATATTGGTAAAAGGTAATAACGTCTGTAGTAATTATTTATGTATGGTGTTTATTAAGTAAGGTGTTACATAACATTATAACCTGACATAAACGTTTTACTAATATATTAATGAATGCATATTAAGTATGCATACATAAGGATAAGTAATAACATCCTGTAACTTTTGTTATTGCTTAATGATGTTTTCATTACCTCTGTGCAGTAAACATTAATAAACTGCTTGTTAATGCATTAACTGTTCATTAATATTAGTAATGCATTGTTATGATTAATAACCTATTATTTACCTGTTATTGAATGTTTATGCATTAATAAGCAGTTAGTTAATGTCTACGGCACAGAGTTAATTAAAACATTATTAATCATTCATAAAAGTTACATAATGTAACTACTTATTCTCATCCATGCATACTTAATATGCATTAATTAACATTAGCAACCTGACATAAACCATATTTAATAAATAAGAGTGCCTAATAAGCATTAGTTAACCATCAGTAATTGCTTTTTGGCTTTTTAGTTTTTGTCAGGTTGTTAATGTTACGTTATGTTACCTGATAAACACCATGATTATTATTGGATGTTTTATGTTTTACTTATATATTATTAATGCATATTAAGTATGCATACATAAGGATCAGTAATTACATTATCAGAATAATAATCAGAATTACTTTATTTATCCCAGGGAGAAATTACTTGCGTTACAGAGGCTCAAGAAATATTACAAATAAAAAGAAAAAAGAAGAAAGAAAGAAAGAAAAACATAATTAAGTAAAAGACTGTTCATTAGATAAGAATTAAAGTGCACACATTAAAGTAGAAAAAAAATAAATTAATAATGTTACAAATATACAAATATAATACATATATATAGATATTATATAGATTATATAACATTTATTATTGCTTAATAACATTTTTAGAGCTCTGTGCAGTAAACATGAATTAACTGTTAAATGATGCATTAACTTTAATCCTGAATTACACTTTAGATTTATAGTAAAAAACACAGACTGTGTTCCAGCAACAAGACAAATCATATCAGAAATTTAGACCCTTCATGTTTGACTGTTTCACGTCTCTTTTGTTTTTGGGGGGAAAACAATAGAAATTTTTCCACTACTTCACCACCACAAATGAAGATTTTAACGACTTCTTTATGGAGTCAATCATTTCACAGACAAAGCACAGATTTCCATCTGAAATGTTGAGAAGGAAACGTCTGCACCTACTTCATTATCTGATGTATTTAGATCTCCATACGGTTTTGAATGGAATGAGACAAAGTCAAGTTGTAGGGTTTACTGGTCAGATGTGGACACATTAATATTAGGTAATGCATTGTAATTATTAGTAACTTATTATTTAACTGTTATTGCTTAATAATGTATTAACTAACATTAATTTAGAGACCCTACTGATGTCGGTTTCTTTCCCAGGCACAAAATGAACACAACTTCTGTCGAGAGTGTCTCCACAAGCAACATGAAAGATTTTTATGATGCGATACTTGTCATGGTGTCAACAATAAGCAACAGCATCTTAAATCTGCCTTTAAACTGTTATGTTGTTTTTCTGATATTGAGGGGAGCCAGAGGAACGTTGGCCACTGATTTCTTCTTTCTTAACCTCGCCCTGTCTGACGTACTTAGTGCC
Organism: Gouania willdenowi; assembly: GCF_900634775.1. Lineage (NCBI taxonomy): Eukaryota > Metazoa > Chordata > Actinopteri > Blenniiformes > Gobiesocidae > Gouania > Gouania willdenowi. Next base: position 34,112,874 of record NC_041044.1, read on the forward strand.
ATCTTCGCTTTCTTTTATACAGTATATAATGTGACTCAGAATTTTGCCTTTTTTAAAGTCTTCAAGTTTTTCCGTGGCCTCCAAATGACAGCCCACCCTCTATTGCAGTGCTGCATCTGCATTGAGTATTATTTTGGCGTTGTTTACCCCGTGCTGTTTCTTCGCTACAAACATTTAAGGTACAAAGCTGCATGTTGTTGTGTCGTCTGGCTGTTCTCATTGGTCAGCTGCATCTATAATATATACACGTTTCATAAACTAGTGTATCTGTACGCATTTTTTGTTCAAAACGTAATAGTCTTTTGTGTAATACTGTACTGCTGCCTGACTGTTGTCAGGGCGCTGAAACAGCCGGGGCCCGGTGAGAACGCCACGGATAGGAAGAAGAGTAATGCAGCCAAAAGAAGGGCTGTTAAAATAATCCTGCTCATCATGCTTTCAATAGTTTTCAGCTTCTTCCCGTTCATGTTTGTTATTCCTATGCAGTGTTGCATGAAGACATTTAATTTCAACTTGGCACTGACTATTTCCACACTCATCGCTATTGTGAGTGGGTTTACTCAGCCCCTCATTTACCTGCAGAGGAGTGGATTACCTGCTTGCTTTAGGAGGCTTTGAATGATCCAGGGCACAATAGTACGGTGGCTGAGAAGTGCAGCAAAACACTTTTACAAATGCCACAACAAATGTACATTTTTTGAAAACAAATATACATAGTTATCAAAAAAAAAATGATAATAATACAAATAGCAAAACACTACAAATGCCACAACAAATTTCTTGGAGGAGTTAAGAACATGATGGACTTTTATTTTTGAAAGATTTATTTTATTTTGTGGCTAAGTTGAAAATGTAACCTGTTTTGTCTCATGAGTAAAGAAACAATAAATGTTTTTTTGAATCATGTCAGTCTGTGCCTTTCCATATTAAATTATTTTATGGTATATTATGTTGTGTATTTATATTAAGTAACATGTCATATCTCACCATCTACAAGGCTTGATAGTGTTAACTGGGGATTTCAGACAGAATAGCAATTTGAATAGAATTTGTTTATAATTTTCTTCAGCTTTATCAAATATTATCTTAACTTTGTACATTTTTGTTTTCCTAAAACAACTTTTAGCTGTAGAACTTTCATTATTACTTGTACTCTTTTCTTTTTATCATCTGAACTTTCATTGTAAAGTGTCTTTTAGTTTTTTTTTTGAAAATCACATTATGAAATTATATTATTATTATTATTATTATTATTATTATTATTATTATTATTATTATTATTATTATTATTATTATTATTATTATTATTATCTTCAATGTTAATGCACATTAGTGTCCATCCTTTGTAAATTTTAATATAATTCATTGTTTATATAAAAATTAAATTTTTAAGGTTTATTATTCTAGTGATAATTTGCAAGAACTACAATACAAAGATTATTGGTAAAACATTGGAAAAGTGGTTTGATGGACAAATTATGAAATTCAATTCATCTTATTTGTTAAATGCAAAAAAAAAACCAACAACGCTCAAGCACAGTTACTGATAGATGATGTAAACATAGTTCATGAAAATAAGTTTCTGTGAAGATGTACAGCATAAACCATATGTAAATTACTGTGTGGAAGCCTGGGGAAACACATTTTCACTACAATCATTATCTATATTGCAAAAAACGAGCAGTCAGAATAATCTATAATACTTGTAGCAGGGATGGTACAAATCCACTATTCCTAAAAAATATTGAAATTCAAAGAATCGGGTTAATTTTCAAACAGCACAAATCATTTATAAATCAATCTATATTCTCTACCTAAAAATATACCAAAAAAATAATAAGTCACAGGAATGGTGAATATAATTGAAAACGAAGATTTAATTTAAACCATTTGTGTGTCCGCACGATATTTAAAACATGTTGTATCTGAGTGGGGGCATGAGTGAGTTTGAGGCAATGTTATCCAACCTTGGGGTTGTAACCCCATGTGGAGTGGCCAGGAAAAAAATGGGGTTGCTTGAAATGTCCAGTAATTAAAATTAAAAAAATAGTGATTAAAATTATATTTTTTATTTCATGTTATTTTTTTTTCCAATATTTACTTTGACTTTACAAAACACAAAAAAAAAAAATACCCACATTTATGAGACACGGTCATTTACTTTAGTTTCTATTACAAATACGACAAGGTAATATAACACAACAACAATTCCCATCACTGATTCCCTGGGTATTTAAATATTTAAGACTGTGATGACATATAAGTTGTTAGGGACCAAGCAGTGAGGCAAGGAGACAAAAGCTTTACATTTCAAAAAAGGTGCTTTACTGGCCACAGACAAACACAGGCCAATAAAAGAGGTCAACTTAATGTAACACTTTGAAGATATAATGTGCAAAAAGAACTAACACAAACCAACTGAACTCCTGAACTCAACATGACTCCTGTCTCCAAATGAGACAGGAATCAACTTAAATACAGCTTGGACCATACCAAATATAAATAAGCAGAAACACAGGGGATAAACAACCAAAACTAAGGAACAAACACAGCCCTCTTAACCACAGTCCCCCTCTGCAATGGTCTGGTCCACTTAAGGATCGCCTCCAGCTCTCTCCAGGCCAGCCCCTCGCCACCTCTCTGTTCTTCTTAAAGAGACAGAGAATAATGTCAGTGTCAATCATTAAACGATTTAGGAGTTATTACCTTTGTGTGGCCCGGCCATCACACACACCCCCTCTTCAGGACTCTCGCTATCCCAGCGAGAGAGGAAATCTGCTGTTACATTATCCTTTCCTGGGATGTGTTGAATGGAGAAGCAAAAAGGCTGTAGGGCAAGATACCACCGTGTGATTCTCCCATTAGTATCTTTCATCCTTTTGAGCCATTTTAAGGCTTTGTGGTCCGTCTCCAGGGTAAACTCACGGCCTAGAAGGTAATATCGGAAAGAATCAAGGGCCCACTTGATGGCGAGAGCTTCTTTTTCCACCGTTGAATATCGAATCTCACGGGGGAACAACTTCCTGCTAATGTAGGCCAGTGGATGGCGATCATGCTGGGGTCCCTGCAAGAGGACAGCTCCGAGTCCTCTTTCAGAAGCATCAGTTTGCACAATAAAGAGATCATAAAAATTTGGAGAATATAAAACTGGATTCTTACTCAGTGACTGACGTATGTCCTGAAAGGCTGCCACTGCTTCCTCTGTCAACTGTATGTGGTTCGGATTCCGAGATCCTGTCAGGTCAGTCAGAGTTGCCGCCTGGGCAGAAAACTGGGGAATGAAGTGATGGTAGAAGCCAGTCATTCCCAGAAAGGAGTGCAGCTGCTTCTTTGACTGGGGCAGGGAACAAGATTCCAAAGCCTTTACTGTAAGGCCAGATGCTTGCAAACACTCCAGAACAGCTTGCAAGTGGTCCATATGCTCCTCCCAGCTTGAACTGTAAATGACAATTCATCCAAATATGCTGCTGCAAAACTTGAAAATTCACTGAGTACCTGATCTATAAGTTTCTGAAAGGTTGCTGGTGCACCATGTAATCCAAAGGGCATCACCGTGAACTGGAATAGTCCCCATGGCATTTGGAAGGCGGTCAATTTCCTGGACCGCTCAGTGAGGGGAACCTGCCAATATTCTTTAGAGAGATCTATAGTTGTCAGATATTTGGCCTTCCCAAGCCGTTCAAGCAGGTCATCAATTCTCGGTGTAAGATAGGAATCAAAGAGTGATATAGAATTAAGGTACCTAAAGTCTATGCAAAACCTTATGCTTCCGTCCTTCTTTGGAACCAGGACCACAGGGTTATACCACACACTTTTCAAAACTTCAATGATCCCCAGGGACAGCATTTGGTCAACCTCCTTCTTTAACGAGATCCGCAGGCGCTCAGGAATCCTGTAACTGTCTTTTAACAGTAGCACAATCTTGGAGTACAATATCATGCTCAACACTATCGGTTCTTCCTGGGTTTTTCTGAAAAACATCCATTTTACAAAGTGTGCTCACCTGACCTCTTTGTTCTTGTGAGAGGTATGTTAAATCAAAGTCCTGACCAGAAGCTGCAGATGGAAGGTATTGCTCTTCAACCTCCTCCTCTTCTTCCACTCCTCAAATTAGCATCACACTCCTTCCAGGTCTCTCCACCCACTCTTTCAGTAAATTTATATGCAGCACTTTATTTGAGTGGCGCTGTCCTGGACCTTCAACCTGATATGTTGTCGGACCGAGCTTCTTGATCACCTTAACAGGCCCCTGCCATTTAGCCAGCAGCTCATCGTTTTCACTCGGCAGAAGCACAAGAACTTGTTGTCCAGGGCTGAACGATCTCTCACAAGCTGACTGGTCATACCCGAACTTCTGCTGCTGCTGGGCCTTCTTCATGTGTGCTTTAGCCAATTCGCTCATCCTTTCCAAGCGCTCCCTCATCTGCACAACATATGAGGCCACATTAACAGGTTCCCCCCTCCCCTCCTGTTCCTCCCAGATCTCTCTGAGCAATGAGAGTGGTCCACATACCTCATGCCCATACAAAAGTTCAAACGGAGAGAAACATGTGGAGGCCTGGGGTACTTCCCTGTAGGCAAACAGGAGGTATGGCAGCCATTGGTCCCAGTCTGTACCCGTGCTGTTGACAAATTTCTGGAGCATCTGCTTTAAGGTCTGATTAAAGCGCTCTGTCAGCCCAACAGTCTGAGGATGATATGGTGTTGTCCTCAGATGTCTGATGCCAAGAAGCTGATACATCTGTTTTAGCAGAATGGACATAAAGTTAGTGCCTTGATCTGTCAATATTTCTCGTGGAAACCCAACTCGTGAAAAAAACTGTACCAGGCAGAAAGCAACATTTTTCGCCTTGATATTTTTCAATGGAAAGACCTCTGGGTACTTGGTAGCATAGTCACTCAAAACTAGCATGTAGCGATATCCAGATTTACTCCTTTCAACAGGCCCAACAATGTCCATTCCTATACGTTCAAATGGAGTTCCAATAACTGGCATGTTTTGGAGTGGAGCTCTGGAGGGCATTCTTGGTGATGTAATTTGGCAGTGAGGGCAACTGCGGCAGAACTGTGCTACATCCTTGTGGAGTCCAGGCAAATAGAAATAGTGAAGAATGCGTGCTGCTGTTTTGTGCTTACCAAGATGACCAGCCCAGGGCACTGAATGGCCCAATTTGAGTATTGTAGTCCTCACCACTTGGGGGACAACCAGTTGCAGTATGTCATTATCCAGTATATACTCGAACATCTCTCCGGCTGCTGCTCCAACTTCCTGGAAGAGAGGCACTAAAGATGGATCAGACTTTTGCATTTCAACAATATCTGTAGGCATTTCAAAATCAATAGACAACTCTGGTTCTGTATTTTCGATAGGCGTCACAATTGTATGTTGAAACTTTTCTTGTCTTCTCTTCCTCCGTGATTTCCGTGTCTCAAACTCCTCATTATAAAAGGGCAAAGCACTAAGCAGATCAAAAGTATATTCACGTTTTTGAGCTTGAGCATGAGTAAAAGCAGCACAACAAGTTTGGCTTTGATCCTTTTCCAGTAAATCAAATAACACTGGCAAGTCCCGGCCTAAAACTACCGGGTATGGCAAACTGTCCACAACACCCACATTTAGCAAGTAAGTTTGGTCGTCTATCTTTAGATACAAATCAGCTGTAGGATAATGTTTCTTATCTCGATGTATACAACAAATGGGCATAGTGTCTGTCACATTTATCTGGTTCAAAGGGACATGTTCTTTATGAATCAAAGTCTGGTCACTCCCGGAATCCAATAGAGCTTTTAGAGCAGTCCCATTCACTTCAATGTTGGCCATTTTCACAGTTTGGAGATTATTTACTGAAAGTTCAGTTTGGGACCGGGGAGCATAACACATTTGGGTCATTTTAGCTGTATTTTTGAGACACATGGGTTTTGTATGACCTTCAATCCCACAAAGGTAGCAGATAGGTTTTCTCCCAGAATATTTCTGTGGCCACCTTGATGGATTTTTAACATTTTGGGGCTTACTCACACCTTCTGCCCCTAGGTGGCGCTGTGGAGCCGAATCATAGCCCCAGGTCATCTTCCATTCTTCATGACTCCATGTTTGTCCTTGCTCTTGCGCAGCCACAAAAACGTCAGCCAGTTCCGCTGCCTTCAGAGCAGTTTTGGGGTCACGTTCTTGATTCCAGACCTGAAGCTCAGGGGACAACATTCTCAAGTATTGCTCAAAAATAATCACTTCACCAATATCATGGATGGTTTTACTTTTTGGTTCAATATACTTCAAATACAATTATTTCAGCCGTGCATACAGTTCCTTTGGGCTCTCACCTGCATGGATCTCAAGAGAGCGAAAACTCTGCCTGTAGGTCTCTGAATTAATATTATATTTTGACAAAATTGCAGATTTTACTTGTACATAGTCAAGTGAATTTTCAAAGTCCATGTGCACATATGCCCCATGTGTGTCTGAAGAATGGCCATTAGGTCTGAGAGTGGCCACCAGAGAATCAGAAATGGGTCGATAAACATGATAACAAATACAACAAGCAACGCTGTGTCTTGTAATGGCTGTAATCCACTCTGAATGTTAAGAAAATTATGTTAAAACTACTTTTGAAGGTAAAATTGCTAATTCTTTCTATTGATGAATACACAACGTATCATTTAGACACAAGTTAGTTGTACAGTATTTGTAATGAATTATGCAAAAAATGTTAATATGACATATTAACAATGCTTTCACGAATGAAATACCACTTGTATTGTTTGTTCATTTGTTTGTTTGTTTTATAAACAGTGTAAAATATTTTAAGTGCCTTAGTTATATTCCACTTCAGTGTTTCTTCTTATTTGACATTTAAAACAAATCTCATGTATGAATAAAACTAAATTATAAATGTATCTATCATTATAATGTTTATACATTTTTTTTTTAAATTTGAAACTATAAACATTGGTTACTAGGGGTGGGATGAGAGTTCATGATACGATACAATGACGATAGACGATAATGGGTTTGCAATAATACGATACAATTAGGGATGTAACGATTCACTCAACTCTCGATACAATTCGATTCACAATACTGGGTTCACGATACGATTCTCTCACAATTTATTTTACAAAATGGGACTGTAGAGAAATGATGACTGAAAAATATTCCTTTATTTTTTTTGGGGAAAAAAATAGAAAATACTGTACTATTTTCCTTTTATTTTTCATTGTCAAAAGAATCCTTTGATAAACTATTCAAAACAAGACAATTTAACTAAAAATAAATCTTGAATAAAATAAATAAAGGAAGAATACAAATGAAGAAGAAGCCTATTAATTAAAATTCCGGTTCTATAGTAAACAAAGCAAAACTGCATAATACTTCTTATTCTTTTAAAAAGTGCAACTGAAAATGTATTTTGTGCCTTAATAATTGGACTTCAAAAAAAAAAAAAACAGTCATTGCATTGTATTTATGTCAGATATTTGTTTGGACCAGCAGAGGGCACTGGTAGCCCAGTGGTCGGTTGGCATGTAGTTATTCTAGCAATGAAGAAGAGATGCTACGCGCTAGCAGAAAGAGGTAATAGAAAAATGTGACTTTTACAGATATGCATGTAATATTACAGATATTCTTTCGGTGCTAAAGGGGTAAGGAATCATTTATGAACATGTTTAAGAGTAGAAGGTGGCCAGAAAGAAAGTAGTAGCAGATTCCGCCCGCCACCAACACTTTTAAACAAGAGAAGAATAATATATGTATATGCTGTTTTAAAAAAGTAGTGCGATTCAAATTTCAGAATATCAATGTGAACCGTGATACCTATAAATCGATTTTTAACTGCCTTACTATTAATCCAAAACGTTTTACTGAAAACAACCATGCATTTATTTGACAGTAACTCTGGACATACTTACACTGGACATGACCTTTTAAACTCAACAGGAATATAAATATAATAAAACAAACCTTAATATGCTGTATCTGACGCACCCTACACCTCATGCAATACCACCTGTGCCCCCAGCGATACATGTTGTGACGTTTTATTATTGCAAAATTTTGTCCAACTTTTAATAGTTACCATAGTAACCATTTGAAGGCAACACTCACATTCTTCAAATATCCATCTAAAACCTAAATGTTCCCTCAGTGGCTACATAGCTAAATGTTTTCTTTTCTTTTTTTATTTCGATAAGCATCTCTAAAGCTTTTTCTTGTTTGTACAATTTCGATTTTTCGGTAATGATTTGTAAACTATTTGCATAACAAATGATCCATTGCGAGGAAACTACTTTGCATCTCTTCCACTACACAAACACGCCACATCACTGTAGCTGTGTATGCAAAAACACCAGCTTTAGAGCTGAACATTCATGGAACATATCTATGGCCTATTTCTGCTGTGGTAATTCATCAATTCATGTAAATTGTTATTGATAACTTTTTCACATTTACAAATGTATGTGATGTAGGCAAATACATTTTACAAGTTTACACTTCTTCCTACTCTTTTTCGCACATGTAAGTTGGGAAGTTAAAGTGTTTGTGGATCATATCTATGGCCTATTTCTGCTATGGTAATTCATCATTTTTTTGTTTTTTTTTTTTTAATAATTTTACATGTTCAAAATAAAGACATCAATCAATGACTATATTTTACATTAATTACATTTTTCCAATTAAAATAACCTTGTGTTTTTTTTTTTTCTTTGTTGTTGTTGTAAAAACACAGAAAGTGTTTTAATCTCTCTTTTCTTTTTTAAGTGATTATTAATTGTTCTTAGTCTTTTAAGTCTCTAAATTTACCCTAATTTGTCTTGTATACGTTTGAACTGGTGGAAAAGTGTTTTCATGCAAACTACTCAGAGGATGATCCGACTCCTGAACAGATGGGTGTGTCCGGATACCGTAACCCAGTCTATAAATATATACACACACAAAAATATATCAATGCGTAGCTTTGGATGCAGCTTGAAAGGTACGATTGTTTTTTCTTCATCTTCTATTTGCAAAGCTTTCTGACGGAGAAATTTCAGATTTCTGGGTAACACTTTACAATAAAGTTTCCTTAGTTAATGTAAAGTAATGCATTGGTAAGAATTAATTAACAGTTTATTAAGATGTTATTAATCATTTTCATGTATTACCTAACATTAATTAACATTTCAGTTAATGCATTAATAAGCAGTTAATTCATGTCTACTGCACAGATAATTAAAACATTAAATAATGTAACTACTTATCCTTATGTATGCATACTTACTATACATTCATCAACATATTATTTATATGTGTCTGTGTGTGTGGGTTTGTGTGATGTTGTTGGGGTGACTTGTGGATTGTTTGCGTGAGATATTTTATATGTAAGGTTTTAATCATGTAAAGAACTTTGAATTATATTATGAAAATGTTCTATAAATAAAGTTTGACTTAATTTGATTTGATATTGGTAAAAAGTAAAAACGTCTGTAGTAATTATTTATGTATGGTGTTTATTAAGTAAGGTGTTACATAACATTATAACCTGACATAAACGTTTTACTAATATATTAATGAATGCATATGAAGTATGCATACATAAGGATAAGTAATAACATTATCAGAATAATAATCATAAATACTTTTTTTATCCCAGGGAGAAATTACTTGCGTTACAGAGGCTCAAGAAATATTACAAATAAAAAGAAAAAACACAGAAAGAAAGAAAGAAAGAAAGAAAGAAAGAAAGAAAGAAAGAAAGAAAGAAAGAAAGAAAGAAAGAAAAACATACATAATTAAGTAAAAGACTGTTCATTAGATAAGAATTAAAGTGCACACATTAAAGTAGAAAAAAATAAAATAATAATGTTACAAATATACAAATATAATACATATATATAGATATTATATAGATTATATAACATTTATTATTGCTTAATAACATTTTTAGAGCTCTGTGCAGTAAACATGAATTAACTGTTAAATGATGCATTAACTTTAATCCTGAATTACACTTTAGATTTATAGTAAAAAACACAGACTGTGTTCCAGCAACAAGACAAATCATATCAGAAATTTAGACCCTTCATCTTTGACTGTTTCACGTCTCTTTTGTTTTTGGGGGGAAAACAATAGAAATTTTTCCACTACTTCACCACCACAAATGAAGATTTGAACGACTTCTTTATGGAGTCACTCATTTCACAGACAAAGCACAGATTTCCATCTGAAATGTTGAGAAGGAAACGTCTGCACCTACTTCATTATCTGATGTATTTAGATCTCCATACGGTTTTGAATGGAATGAGACAAAGTCAAGTTGTAGGGTTTACTGGTCAGATGTGGACACATTAATATTAGGTAATGCATTGTAATTATTAGTAACTTATTATTTAACTGTTATTGCTTAATAATGTATTAACTAACATTAATTATGATACCCTACTGATGTCGGTTTCTTTCCCAGGCACAAAATGAACACAACTTCTGTCGAGAGTGTCTACACAAGCAACATGAATTATTTTTATGATGCGATACTTGCCATGGTGTCAACAATAAGCAACAGCATCTTAAGTCTGCCTTTAAACTGTTATGTTGTTTTTCTGATATTGAGGGGAGCCAGAGGAACGTTGGCCACTGATTTCTTCTCCCTTAACCTCGCCCTGTCTGACATACTTAGTGCCATCTTCGCTTTGTTTTATACAGTATATAATGTGACTCAGAATTTTGCCTTTTTTAAAGTCTTCACGTTTTTCCTTGGCCTCCTAATGACAGCCCACCCTCTATTGCAGTGCTGCATCTGCATTGAGTATTATTTTGGCGTTGTTTACCCCGTGCTGTTTCTTCGCTACAAACATTTAAGGTACAAAGCTGCATGTTGTTGTGTCGTCTGGCTGTTCTCATTGGTCAGCTGCATCTATAATATATACACGTTTCATGAACTAGTGTATCTGTACGCATTTTTTGTTCAAAACTTAATAGTCTTTTGTGTAATACTGTACTGCTGCCTGACTGTTGTCAGGGCGCTGAAACAGCCGGGGCCCGGTGAGAACGCCACGGATAGGAAGAAGAGTAATGCAGCCAAAAGAAGGGCTGTTAAAATAATCCTGCTCATCACGCTTTCAATGGTTTTCAGCTTCTTCCCGTTCATGTTTGTTATTCCTATGCAGTGTTGCATGAAGACATTTAATTTCAACTGGGCACGGACTATTTCCACACTCATCGCTATTGTGAGTGGGTTTACTCAGCCCCTCATTTACCTGCAGAGGAGTGGATTACCTGCTTGCTTTAGGAGGCTTTGAATGATCCAGGGCACAATAGTACGGTGGCTGAGAAGTGCAGCAAAACACTTTTACAAATGCCACAACAAATGTACATTTTTTGAAAACAAATATACATAGTTATCAAAAAAATAACACAAATAGCAAAACACTTTTACAAATGCTACAACAAATTTACAATTTTAAAAACAAAAATACATAATTATCTAAAAAAAAAATGATAATAATACAAACAGCAAAACACTACAAATGCCACAACAAATTTCTTGGAGGAGTTAAGAAAATGATGGACTTTTATTTTTGAAAGATTTATTTTATTTTATTTTGTGGCTAAGTTGAAAATGTAACCTGTTTTGTCTCATAAGTAAAGAAACAATAAATGTTTTTTGAATCATGTCAGTCTGTGCCTTTCCATATTAAATTATATTATGGTATATTATGTTGTGTATTTATATTAAATAACATGTCATATCTCACCATCTACAAGGCTTGATAGTGTTAACTGGGGATTTCAGACAGAATAGCAATTTGAATAGAATTTGTTTATAATTTTCTTCAGCTTTATCGAATATTATCTTAACTTTGTACATTTTTGTTTTCCTAAAACTACTTTTAGCAGTAGAACTTTCATTATTACTTGTACTCTTTTCTTTTTATCATCTGAACTTTCATTGTAAAGTGTCTTTTAGTTGTTTTTTTTTTGAAAAGCACATTATGAAAATATATTATTATTATTATTATTATTATTATTATTATTATTATTATTATTATTATTATTATTATTATTATTATTATCTTCAATGTTAATGCACATTAGTGTCCATCAATGAATCCTTTGTAAATTTTAATATAATTCATTGTTTATATAAAAATTACGATTTTAAGGTTTATTATTCTAGTGATAATTTGCAAGAACTACAATACAAAGATTATTGGTAAAACATTGGAAAAGTGGTTTGATGGACAAATTATGAAATTCAATTCATCTTATTTGTTAAATGCAAAAAAAAAAAACCAACAACGCTCAAGCACAGTTACTGATAGATGATGTAAACATAGTTCATGAAAATAAGTTTCTGTGAAGATGTACAGCATAAACCATGTGTAAATTACTGTGTGGAAGCCTGGGGAAACACATTTTCACTACAATCATTATCTATATTGCAAAAAACGAGCAGTCAGAATAATCTATAATACTTGTAGCAGTGAATCTACAAATCCACTATTCCTAAAAAATATTGAAATTCAAAGAATCGGGTTAATTTTCAAACAGCACAAATCATTTATAAATCAATCTATATTCTCTACCTAAAAATATACCAAAAAAATAATAAGTCACAGGAATGGTGAATATAATTGAAAACGAAGATTTAATTTAAACCATTTGTGTGTCCGCACGATATTTAAAACATGTTGTATCTGAGTGGGGGCATGAGTGAGTTTGAGGCAATGTTTTCCAACCTTGGGGTTGTAACCCCATGTAGAGTGGCCAGGAAAAAAATGGGGTTGCCTGAAATGTCCAGTAATTAAAATAAAAAAAATAGTGATTAAAATTATATTTTTTATTTCATGTTATTTTTTTCCAATATTTACTTTGACTTTACAAAACACAAAAAGAAAAAAATACCCATATTTATGAGACACGGTCATTTACTTTAGTTTCTATTACAAATACTACAAGGTAATATAACACAACAACAATTCCCATCACTGATTCCTTGGGTATTTAAATATTTAAGACTGTGATGACATATAAGTTGTTAGGGACCAAGCAGTGAGGCAAGGAGACAAAAGCTTTACATTTCAAAAAAGGTGCTTTCCTGGCCACAGACAAACACAGGCCAATAAAAGAGGTCAACTTAATGTAACACTTTGAAGATAGAATGTGCAAAAAGAACTAACACAAACCAACTGAACTCCTGAACTCAACATGACTCCTGTCTCAAAATGAGACAGGAGTCAATTTAAATACAGCTTGGACCATACCAAATATAAATAAGCAGAAACACAGTGGATAAACAACCAAAACTAAGGAACAAACACAGCCCTCTTAACCCCAGTCCCCCTCTGCAATGGTCTGGTCCACTTAAGACCGCCTCCAGCTCTCTCCAGGCCAGCCCCTCGCCACCTCTCTGTTCTTCTTAAAGGGAAAGAGAATAATGTCAGTGTCAATCATCAAACGATTTAGGAGTTATTACCTCTGTGTGGCCCGGCCATCACACACACCCCCTCTTCAGGACTCTCGCTACCCCAGCGAGAGAGGTAATCTGCTGTTACATTATCCTTTCCTGGGATGTGTTGAATGGAGAAGCAAAAAGGCTGTAGGGCAAGATACCACCGTGTGATTCTCCCATTAGTATCTTTCATCCTTTTGAACCATTGTAAGGCTTTGTGGTCCATCTCCAGGGTAAACTCACGGCCTAGAAGGTAATATCGGAAAGAATCAAGGGCCCACTTGATGGCGAGAGCTTCTTTTTCCACAGTTGAATATCGAACCTCACGGGGGAACAACTTCCTGCTAATGTAGGCCAGTGGATGGCGATCATGCTGGGGTCCCTGCAAGAGGACAGCTCCGAGTCCTCTTTCAGAAGCATCAGTTTGCACAATAAAGAGATCATAAAAATTTGGAGAATATAAAACTGGATTCTTACTCAGTGACTGACGTATGTCCTGAAAGGCTGCCACTGCTTCCTCTGTCAACTGTATGTGGTTCGGATTCCGAGATCCTGTCAGGTCAGTCAGAGTTGCCGCCTGGGCAGAAAACTGGGGAATGAAGTGATGGTAAAAGCCAGTCATTCAGGAGTGCGGCTGCTTCTTTGACTGGGGCAGGGAACAAGATTCCAAAGCCTTTACTGTAAGTCCAGATGCTTGCAAACACTCCAGAACAGCTTGCAAGTGGTCCATATGCTCCTCCCAGCTTGAACTGTAAATGACAATGTCATCCAAATATGCTGCTGCAAAACTTGAAAATTCCCTGAGTACCTGATCTATAAGTTTCTGAAAGGTTGCTGGTGCACCATGTAATCCAAAGGGCATCACCGTGAACTGGAAGAGTCCCCATGGCATTCGGAAGGCGGTCAATTTCCTGGACCGCTCAGTGAGGGGAACCTGCCAATATCCTTTAGAGAGATCTAGAGTTGTCAGATATTTGGCCTTCCCAAGCCGTTCAAGCAGGTCATCAATTCTCGGTGTAGGATAGGAATCGAAGAGTGATATAGAATTAAGGTACCTAAAGTCTATGCAAAACCTTATGCTTCCGTCCTTCTTTGGAACCAGGACCACAGGGTTATACCACTCACTTTTCAAAACTTCAATGATCCCCAGGGACAGCATTTGGTCAACCTCCTTCTTTAACGAGATCCGCAGGCGCTCAGGACTCCTGTAACTGTCTTTTAACAGTAGCACAATCTTGGAGTACAATATCATGCTCAACACTATCGGTTCTTCCTGGGTTTTTCTGAAAAACATCCATTTTACAAAGTGTGCTCACCTGACATCTTTGTTCTTGTGAGAGGTATGTTAAATCAAAGTCCTGACCAGAAGCTGCAGATGGAAGGTATTGCTCTTTAACCTCCTCCTCTTCTTCCACTCCTCTAATTAGCATCACACTCCTTCCAGGTCTCTCCACCCACTCTTTCAGTAAATTTATATGCAGCACTTTATTTGAGTGGCGCTGTCCTGGACCTTCAACCTGATATGTTGTCGGACCGAGCTTCTTGATCACCTTAACAGGGCCCTGCCATTTAGCCAGCAGCTCATCGTTTTCACTCGGCAGAAGCAC
The DNA here is from genome assembly GCF_900634775.1 of Gouania willdenowi. Lineage (NCBI taxonomy): Eukaryota > Metazoa > Chordata > Actinopteri > Blenniiformes > Gobiesocidae > Gouania > Gouania willdenowi. The sequence goes on from NC_041044.1 coordinate 34,127,905, forward strand.
AAGAACTTGTTGTCCAGGGCTGAACGATCTCTCACGAGCTGACTGGTCATACCCGAACTTCTGCTGCTGCTGGGCCTTCTTCATGTGTGCTTTAGCCAATTCGCTCATCCTTTCCAAGCGCTCCCTCATCTGCACAACATATGAGGCCACATTAACAGGTTCCCCCCTCCCCTCCTGTTCCTCCCAGATCTCTCTGAGCAATGAGAGTGGTCCACATACCTCATGCCCATACAAAAGTTCAAACGGAGAGAAACATGTGGAGGCCTGGGGTACTTCCCTGTAGGCAAACAGGAGGTATGGCAGCCATTGGTCCCAGTCTGTACCCGTGCTGTTGACAAATTTCCGGAGCATCTGCTTTAAGGTCTGATTAAAGCGCTCTGTCAGCCCATCAGTCTGAGGATGATATGGTGTTGTCCTCAGATGTCTGATGCCAAGAAGCTGATACATCTGTTTTAGCAGAATGGACATAAAGTTAATGCCTTGATCTGTCAATATTTCTCGTGGAAACCCAACTCGTGAAAAAAACTGTACCAGGCAGAAAGCAACAGTTTTCGCCTTGATATTTTTCAATGGAAAGACCTCTGGGTACTTGGTAGCATAGTCACTCAAAACTAGCATGTAGCGATATCCAGATTTACTCCTTTCAACAGGCCCAACAATGTCCATTCCTATACGTTCAAATGGAGTTCCAATAACTGGCATGTTTTGGAGTGGAGCTCTGGAGGGCATTCTTGGTGATGTAATTTGGCACTGAGGGCAACTGCGGCAGAACTGTGCTACATCCTTGTGGAGTCCAGGCCAATAGAAATAGTGAAGAATGCATGCTGCTGTTTTGTGCTTACCAAGATGACCAGCCCAGGGCACTGAATGGCCCAATTTGAGTATTGTAGTCCTCACCACTTGGGGGACAACCAGTTGCAGTACTGTACCCTGCTGGCGATACAGTATGTCATTATCCAGTATATACTCGAACATCTCTCCGGCTGCTGCTCCAACTTCCTGGAAGAGAGGCACTAAAGATGGATCAGACTTTTGCATTTCAACAATATCTGTAGGCATTTCAAAATCAATAGACAACTCTGGTTCTGTATTTTCGATAGGCGTCACAATTGTATGTTGAAACTTTTCTTGTCTTCTCTTCCTCCGTGATTTCCGTGCCTTTCCAGGTTTTGTCTCAAACTCCTCATTATAAAAGGGCAAAGCACTAAGCAGATCAAAAGTATCTTCACGTTTTTGAGCTTGAGCACGAGTAAAAGCAGCACAACAAGTTTGGCTTTGATCCTTCTCCAGTAAATCAAATAACACTGGCAAGACCCGGCCTAAAACTACCGGGTATGGCAAACTGTCCACAATGCCCACATTTAGTTGCTTATCTCCATGTATACAACAAATGGGCATAGTGTCTGTCACATTTATCTGGTTCAAAGGGACATGTTCTTTATGAATCAAAGTCTGGTCACTCCCGGAATCCAATAGAGCTTTTTGAGCAGTCCCATTCAATTCAATGTTGGCCATTTTCACAGTTTGGAGATTATTTACTGAAAGTTCAGTTTGGGACCGGGGAGCATAACACATTTGGGTCATTTTAGCTGTATTTTTGAGACACATGGGTTTTGTATGACCTTCAATCCCACAAAGGTAGCAGATAGGTTTTCTCCCAGAATATTTCTGTGGCCACCTTGATGGATTTTTAACATTTTGGGGCTTACTCACACCTTCTGCCCCTAGGTGGCGCTGTGGAGCCGAATCATAGCCCCAGGTCATCTTCCATTCTTCATGGCTCCATGTTTGTCCTTGCTCTTGCGCAGCCACAAAAACGTCAGCCAGTTCCGCTGCCTTCAGAGCAGTTTTGGGGTCACGTTCTTTAATCCAGACCTGAAGCTGAGGGGACAACATTCTCAAGTATTGCTCAAAAATAATCACTTCACCAATATCATGGATGGTTTTACTTTTTGGTTCAATCCACTTCACATACAATTCTTTCAGCCGTGCATACAGTTCCTTTGGGCTCTCACCTGCATGGATCTCAAGACAAAATTGCAGTTTTTACTTGTACATAGTCAAGTGAATTTTCAAAGTCCATGTGCACATATGCCCCATGTGTGTCTGAAGAATGGCCATTAGGTCTGAGAGTGGCCACAAGAAAATCAGAAATGGGTCGATAAACATGATGACAAATACTACAAGCAACGCTGTCTTGTAATGGCTGTAATCCACTCTGAATGTTAAGAAAATTATGTTAAAACTACTTTTGAAGGTAAAATTGCTAATTCTTTCTATTGATGAATACACAACGTATCATTTAGACACAAGTTAGTTGTACAGTATTTGTAATGAATTATGCAAAAAATGTTAATGTGACATATTAACAATGCTTTCACGAATGAAATACCACTTGTATTGTTTGTTCATTTGTTTGTTTGTTTTATAAACAGTGTAAAATATTTTAAGTTCCTTAGTTATATTCCACTTCAGTGTTTCTTCTTATTTGACTTTTAAAACAAATCTCATGTATGAATAAAACTAAATTATAAATGTATCTATCATTACAATGTTTATACATTTTTTTTTTAAATTTGAAACTATAAACATTGGTTACTAGGGGTGGGATGAGAGTTCATGATATGATACAATGACGATAGATGATAATTGGTTAGCAATAATACGATACAATTAGGGATGTAACGATTCACTCAACTCTCGATACGATTCGATTCACAATACTGGGTTCACGATACGATTCTCTCACAATTTATTTTACAAAATGGGACTGTAGAGAAATGATGACTGAAAAATATTCCTTTATTTTTTTTGAGGAAAAAAATAGAAAATACTGTACTATTTTCCTTTTATTTTTCATTGTCAAAAGAATCATTTGATAAACTATTCAAAACAAGACAATTTAACTAAAAATAAATCTTGAATAAAATAAATAAAGGAATAATACAAATGAAGAAGAAGTCTATTAATTAAAATTCCGGTTCTATAGTAAACAAAGCAAAACTGCATAATAGTTCTTATTCTTTTAAAAAGTGCAACTGAAAATGTATTTTGTGCCTTAATAATTTGACTTCAAAATAAAAAAAAAAAAAAAAACAGTCATTGCATTGTATTTATGTCAGATATTTGTTTGGACCAGCAGAGGGCACTGGTAACCCAGTGGTCGGTTGGCATGTAGTTATTCTAGCAATGAAGAAGAGATGCTATGCGCTAGCAGAAAGAGTTAATAGATAAATGTGACTTTTACAGATATTCATGTAATATTACAGATATTCTTTCGGTGCTAAAGGGGTAAGGAATCATTTATGAACATGTTTAAGAGTAGAAGGTGGCCAGAAAGAAAGTAGTAGCAGATTCCGCCCGCCACCAACACTTTGAAACAAGAGAAGGATTATATATATATATATATATATATATATTCAATTTTCAGAATTTCAATGTGAACCGTGATACCTATAAATCGATTTTTAACTGCCTTACTATTAATCCAAAACGTTTTACTGAAAACAACCATGCATTTATTTGACAGTAACTCTGGACATACTTACACTGGACATGACCTTTTAAACTCGATAGGAATATAAATATAATAAAACAAACCTTAATATGCTGTATCTGACGCACCCTACACCTCTTGCAATACCACCTGTGCCCCCAACGATACATGTTGTGACGTTTTATTTTTGCAAAATTTTGTCCAACTTTTAATAGTTACCATAGTAACCATTTGAAGGCAACACTCACATTCTTCAAATATCCATCTAAAACCTAAATGTTCCCTCAGTGGCTACATAGCTAAATGTTTTCTTTTCTTTTTTTAATTCGATAAGCATCTCTAAAGCTTTTTCTTGTTTGTACAGTTTAAATTTTTCGGTAATGATTTGTAAACTATTTGCATAACAAATGATCCATTGCGAGGAAACTGCTTTGCATCTCTTCCACGACACAAACACGCCACATCACTGTAGCTGTGTATGCAAAAACACCAGCTTTAGAGCTGAACATTCATGGATCATATCTATGGCCTATTTTTGCTGTGGTAATTCATCAATTCATGTAAATTGTTATTGATAACTTCTTCACATTTACAAATGTATGTGATGTAGGTAAATACATTTTACAAGTTTACACTTCTTCCTACTCTTTTTCGCACATGTAAATTGGGAAGTTTAAGGGTTTGTGGATCATATCTATGGCCTATTTCTGCTATGGTAATTCATCATTTTTTTGTTTTTTTTTTAATAATTTTACATGTTCAAAATAAAGACATCAATCAATGACTATATTTTACATTAATTACATTTTTCCAATTAAAATAACCTTGTTTTTTTTTTGTTGTTGTTGTAAAAACACAGAAAGTGTTTTAATCTCTCTTTTCTTTTTTAAGTGATTATTAATTGTTCTTAGTCTTTTAAGTCTCTAAATTTACCCTAATTTGTCTTCTACACGTTTGGACTGGTGGAAAAGTGTTTTCATGCAAACTACTCAGAGGATGATCCGACTCCTAAACACAGATGGGTGTGTCCGGATACCGTAACCCAGTCTATAAATATATACACACACAAAAATATATCAATGCGTAGCTTTGGATGCAGCTTGAAAGGTACGATTGTTTTTTCTTCATCTTCTATTTGCAAAGCTTTCTGACGGAGAAATTTCAGATTTCTGGGTAACACTTTACAATAAAGTTTCCTTAGTTAATGTAAAGTAGTGCATTATTAAGAATTAATTAACAGTTTATTAAGATGTTATTAATCATTAACATTTCAGTTAATGCATGAATAAGCAGTTAATTCATGTCTACTGCACAAATAATTAAAACATTAAATAATGTAACTACTTATTCTCATTCATGCATACTGAATATGCATTAATTACATTAGCAACCTGACATAAACCATATTTAATAAATAAGAGTGCCTAATAAACATTAGTTAACCATCAGTAATTGCTTTTTGGCTTTTTAGTTTTTGTCAGGTTGCTAATGTTACGTTATGTTACTTGATAAACACCATGAGTAAATTATTATTATGGATGTTATTATGTTTTACTTATATATCATTAATGCATATTAAGTATGCATACAAAAGGATCAGTAATTACATTATCAGAATAATAATCAGAATTACTTTATTTATCCCAGGGAGAAATTACTTGCGTTACAGAGGCTCAAGAAATATTACAAATAAAAAGAAAAAACACAGAAAGAAAGAAAGAAAGAAAGAAAAACATAATTAAGTAGAAGACTGTTCATTAGATAAGAATTAAAGTGCACACATTAAAGTAGAAAAAAATAAATTAATAATGTTACAAATATACAAATACAATACATATAAATTGATATTATATAGATTATATAACATTTATTATTGCTTAATAACATTTTTAGAGCTCTGTGCAGTAAACATGAATTAACTGTTAAATGATGCATTAACTTTAATCCTGAATTACACTTTAGATTTATAGTAAAAAACACAGACTGTGTTCCAGCAACAAGACAAATCATATCAGAAATTTAGACCCTTCATGTTTGACTGTTTCACGTCTCTTTTGTTTTTGGGGGGAAAACAATAGAAATTTTTCCACTACTTCACCACCACAAATGAAGATTTGAACGACTTCTTTATGGAGTCACTCATTTCACAGACAAAGCACAGATTTCCATCTGAAATGTTGAGAAGGAAACGTCTGCACCTACTTCATTATCTGATGTATTTAGATCTCCATACGGTTTTGAATGGAATGAGACAAAGTCAAGTTGTAGGGTTTACTGGTCAGATGTGGACACATTAATATTAGGTAATGCATTGTAATTATTAGTAACTTATTATTTAACTGTTATTGCTTAATAATGTATTAACTAACATTAATTATGATACCCTACTGATGTCGGTTTCTTTCCCAGGCACAAAATGAACACAACTTCTGTCGAGAGTGTCTCCACAAGCAACATGAATGATTTTTATGTTACGATACTTTCCATCGTGTCAACAATAAGCAACAGCATCTTAAATCTGCCTTTAAACTGTTATGTTGTTTTTCTGATATTGAGGGGAGCCAGAGGAACGTTGGCCACTGATTTCTTCTCCCTTAACCTCGCCCTGTCTGACGTACTTAGCGCCATCTTCGCTTTCTTTTATACAGTATATAATGTGAATCAGAATTTTGCCTTTTTTAAAGTCTTCACGTTTTTCCTTGGCCTCCTAATGACAGCCCACCCTCTATTGCAGTGCTGCATCTGCATTGAGTATTATTTTGGCGTTGTTTACCCCGTGCTGTTTCTTCGCTACAAACATTTAAGGTACAAAGCTGCATGTTGTTGTGTCGTCTGGCTGTTCTCATTGGTCAGCTGCATCTATAATATATACACGTTTCATAAACTAGTGTATCTGTACGCATTTTTTGTTCAAAACGTAATAGTCTTTTGTGTAATACTGTACTGCTGCCTGACTGTTGTCAGGGCGCTGAGACAGCCGGGGCCCGGTGAGAACGCCACGGATAGGAAGAAGAGTAATGCAGCCAAAAGAAGGGCTGTTAAAATAATCCTGCTCATCACGCTTTCAATGGTTTTCAGCTTCTTCCCGTTCATGTTTGTTATTCCTATGCAGTGTTGCATGAAGCCATTTAATTTCATCCAGGCACTGACTATTTCCACACTCATCGTTGTTGTGAGTGGGTTTACTCAGCCCCTCATTTACCTGCAGAGGAGTGGATTACCTGCTTGCTTTAGGAGGCTTTGAATGATCCAGGGCACAATAGTACGGTGGCTGAGAAGTGCAGCAAAACACTTTTACAAATGCCACAACAAATTACATTTTTTGAAAACAATTATACATAATTATCAAAAAAAAATAACACAAATAGCAAAACACTTTTACAAATGTTACAACAAATTCACAATTTTGAAAACAAATACACATAATTATTTAAAAAAAAAAATACAAATAGTAAAACACATTTAAAATGCAAAACAAATTTACGATTTTGAAAAGAAATTAGCTAAACAAAATTATGAATAGAAAAATACTTGTTGTAAGTGTAAAAGTGTTTCCATATTTTTTAATTTGTTTTGAGCTTTTGTAAAAGTGTTGCAGTGATTTGTAAAGGTGTTGCGGTCATTTGTTAAAGTGTTTAGCTCAAAAATGTACATTTGTTGTGGTATTTGTAAATGTGTTTTGCACTTCTCAGCCACCGTACTGTAGCAGGGTTGAGGTTAATTACATTTTAAAATTACAATTACGTCTTCAATTATCCATGTAACTCTAACCCTCAATTATGACTACGGTGACCAGCATTTTATCCAATTACAATTACAATTACAACTGTTATTTTTCTCCTGAAAGTCAATAACAATTACATTCTCAATTACTAAAGTTCAATTACTACTAAATAACCCCATAAAACGTAACCTTCCTCTTGTGTTAGCGTTTTGTTAGCATATCTTATGATAACTTATGTCTAAAATCAGATGTAAAATACATTAAAATATTATCTATCATCTAATTTTTTTCTCATCTCTTGGTTACCTTGTTAGGCTTCCTAATCAATGAAAATGTTGGTATTAATATTTTTGGTGTGGGCATCTGACCCTTTTTTCTGTCAGTTTACATCTAGATTTCAAATTATATTTAAAAATGGTAAAAAAGAAAAAAAAAAAAAAAAAAAAAGAAACTGTCAAGAGAACTGACAGGCAGTGGGTAAACTTGATATCAAACATGTTTTAATAATTGTTAATTACATATGTATAAGCCATGGAACTGTAACAGTTTTGCATTTAATGAAATTGTATTTTTTTTTTTTTTTTTTACATAAATTTCATGTCAATTACAATTACAAAGACAATTATCTGAACTCAATTACAATTCAATGATTACAACAGCCACATAATTTTTTAATTACATTTACAAATATAATTATGTCATAGTTGTCAATAATTACAAATTACACAATCACAATTATAATTGACATAAACCCTGCACTGTAGTATTTGCACCTGTGGGCATAATTGTTTTTATAATATACAAACTACTGCTTTTGTTTGTACCTGCACTGTTATTTCTAAACAGCTAACCACATTCATTGGAACATAATAACTTAACACATCAACATAACGCCTGATCATCTGATTGTAAAGAGTTAAGAACATGATGGACTTTTATCTTTGAAAGATTTATTTTATTTTATTTTGTGGCTAAGTTGAAAATGTAACCTGTTTTGTCTCATAAGTAAAGTAACAATAAATGTTTTTTGAATCATGTCAGTCTGTGCCTTTCCATATTAAATGATATTACGGTATATTATGTTGTGTAATTATATTAATTAACATGTCATATCTCATCATCTACAAGGCCTGATCACAGTAATGATAGTCTTAACTGGGGATTTCAGACAGAATAGCTACTCTTTGTTTATAACTTTCTTCAGCTTTATCAAATATTATCTTAACTTTGTATATTTTTGTTTTCCTAAAACTACTTTTAGCAGTAGAACTTTCATTATTACATGTACTCTTTTCTTTTTATCATCTGAACTTTCATTGTAAAGTGTCTTTTAGTTTTTTTTAAAAGCACATTATGAAAATAAAGGTATTATTATTATTATTATTATTATTATTATTATTATTATTATTATTATTATTATTATTATTATTATTATTATTATTATTATTATTATCGGCATCTTCAATGAATCCTTTGTAAATTTTAATATTATTTATTGTTTATAAATAAATTACATTTTTAAGGTTTGTTATTCTAGTGATAATTTGCAAGAACTACAATACAAAGATTATTGGTAAAACATTGGAAAAGGGGTTTGATGGACAAATTATGAAATTCAACTCAACTTATTTGTTAAATGCAAAAAAACCCAACAACGCTCAAGTATATATTCATAGTTCATGAAAATAAGTTTCTGTGAAGATGTACAGCATAAACCATGTGTAAATTACTGTGTGGAAGCCTGGGGAAACACATTTTCACTACAATCATTATCTATATTGCAAAAAACGAGCAGTCAGAATAATCTATAATACTTGTAGCAGTGATGGTACAAATCCACTATTCCTAAAAAATTCAAAAATAAAAAGTTATCCAACTTTGGGGTTGTAATCCCATGTGGGGTCGCCTAGAAATAAAATGGGGTTGCCATTGTATTCATATTAAATTCATTTTTGTTGTTTGTAACAGTGTTAGTAATTTCTAATATGATTAATATTATGAACACATTTAAGGAAAAGCACATTGGGATGAACAAGTGAGACACTAAGACAAATTCATTTTACAAATTTACTTTGACTTTACAAAACACAAATAGAAATAAAATACCCACATTTATGAGACACGGTCATTTACTTTAGTTTCTATTACAAATACTACAAGGTAATATAACACAACAACAATTCCCGTCACTGATTCCCTGGGTATTTAAATATTTCCACTGTGATGACAAATAAGTGCTGAGTAGCCATCACTGCAACTGCACAACACATTTGCCTGCGTTTAAAAAGTAATAAAGTACCTAATATTATTATCCAACATCCTGGCAGTAACATCAAACTGTTTTTGTCCCACAGAATGGAATCAGACTCAAAAAGTAGATCCAATGCTCTTTGGTTAAGTTTACAGTTTAGATCTGATTTTGGTGTCTTGGTGCTCTGCAGCGTGTAAACCACGTTGCACCATGATTGATTTTTAAGGACATTTGTAACTTTGAAAACCTCATATGTTGGAATGAGCACCTGTCCAAACTGGTCAGAACTAGAGTAATAACTAATATCTGCACCAAAGCACGTGTAGATCTCAAAACAGGAAACATTGCCGTTTAATTCAAACATCGTCTTGTTTGACGTTGCCAGAACGAAAGAACCGAAACGCATGTTTGCGTCGATGCTTTTCAGCTGAAAGTCTTTCCGTGTCCGGAGATAAGCAGTTCTACACATTGTCCCTTTGTGAGTCCACTGACTGAGATGGAGAATCCGGACAGCATTCGTCAGGTAGTAGTAAAAATAGTGAAACTTAAATCCGTCTGTGTTGTATTGATTTTTTCCCACCATTACGGCTTCGTCAAAGTTCTCCCGTATTTGTGTCACTTTAATGTACAGGTACACTGCTATGGTGTGGTCCTTGATCAGGTATTTGTGTTTGGGTTGGTTTGCCTTCTTTCCTGCTAAATACCAGTTAAAACTAAAGTTTCTATTAAAATGCCACTCGTGCACTCCAATCAGGTGGATTATAGAAGCCGCTCTGATTGGACATCCAGCATACATGTCATCAATGGAGTCCACAGCCATGTCCAGAGGTAAAGGTTCAGTTATTATCTACATTAAAACAAACAGAATGCACTTGATTTTTAAAAAAACTCTTTAAAAAAATGAATAAATAAAACTGTATTGTCTAACCCTCCTATTATCCATGGGGTCAATTTGACCCTATTCAATGATTATCATTCAAAAACTAATAATTGACCTTATTTGGATTTATTTCAATTTTTTTTTGCTTCATATTTCATGACTTTTCCTGATTTGATGGTTACAATCGATTAAGCTTAGGTGTGTGTGTGTGTGTGTGTGTGCGTGCGTGCGTGCGTGCGTGCGTGCGTGCGTGCGTGCGTGCGTGCGTGCGTGCGTGCGTGCGTGCGTGTGTGTGTGGTGTGAGTGGAAGGGGGGCAATATTCTCACAAGAACTTTCCCACACCATGAGCATGAATATCAAAATTTTGGAACAGCTCTTTCACAGTGAAAGTGACGTAGAAGTGAATGTGTCCGAGGCAGGGGACATTATTGTGAATAACCCCAAATAGGTTACAAAAATAGATGTTTATGAGAAGAAAGGGGGTCACGAAATAGTTCATTCTGTGAGAGTCATGAATGTGCACCCCAAATTAGAAAAGATTTGTGTGACAGATTTTCAAGATACACTAATTCTAAAACTGAAATTTTGTCCTGATGGTGGCGTTACAGGAAAAGGTCATATCATCACCACCACCAATAGGGTTCATACTCTGGTGGTAATTAATGTTGTCAGTAAATTTGAGAAGATTTTGATGAAAACTATATTCAAGAAAAATTAATTGAAAAAAGTTTGTCCTGATGGTGGCGCTAGAGAACAATAAACAAAGTGTGTGACACAAAAAGATGGTCAACAATTTTCTTAAAATAATTTTTCAGATTGACCCCAAAGGTGAAAGGTGTACCGTATTTTTCGGACTATAAGGCGCACTTAAAATCCTTTCATTTTCTCAAAAATCGACAGTGCGCCTTATGTCTGAAATTAATATGTCAAAATGTTTTAGTACAACTTTAGTAAACTATGAAGCTGCACCTCTTGATGGATTTTTGGCGCTTCAGGGTTACCGTAGTCAGACGCCTCGTGGAGTGATATGTACCTGTACTGAACTGAAAAAGTGAGTGTAACGTTCTATATTTTATGTGTTAAACTTATGACTATTTTGTTTCGCTTAATAATAATAATAATAATAATAATAATATGAATATGAAAATAGACCGGGTCAGACCCATTCATTGATAGTCCAAAAAATACGGTAAGTAATATTTGTGGATAATAGGAAGGTTAAAAAAAAAAGAGATAATGATACCCTCTCAGCAGGTCTCAGAGGCCGCCAGAGAATCAGAAATGGGTCGAGATACATGATGACAAACACTACAAGCAACACACAAAAACTGGCCCAGTTTCGCAGAGATTTGTTATCACGCACGCATTGTTTGTGAGTCTCCATATCTGTCAATCAACAAGCATTAGATTACACACATAAATATACACTTATGTTCATTTTTCAAGCACATGATTATAATAAATATACTCACCAGTATCTGAAGTGAAATAAAATTATCAGCAAAAATCCAAGACGGCAATATTTCGATGCAGACTGATCCTTTCACCGTTGATGCACTGATTATTTCAACAAGTTTTCATTCAATATCATTAACCTTTGCGTGAACATAATCCGCTTTTCCTTCCCTTTCTTTTGGTAAGTCTTTGTAACAGTGACATGAGGTTTCATTGGGTGAAATGAGAGTTGTGAAACATTAGGAGTGCTGATACAGGACTTTCCCCTACAGCTACACAACAGTTGGTTACACTCCTGCTCAAAAGAAACAACAGGAAAGTAAAACAAAAATTACTGAAAGAATTGTTGCCTATTTTATTTTTTTTCATATAAATGTTTGTAATGTTACATTTATGGTGTTTTATTGACATCGTACATGTTAAGGTTATTTCAGGCACGCTGTGGCCAGAAGGAGGTTGTACAAGTGGAGAAACCTGAAAACCCTGATAGGCAGCCCTGATCTGACAACACAGTGCTCCGACTGCAAAGGGTAAAGAAAGTAAGAAAGGTGGCTAAGGTTTGACGAAGGCAGAAGAATTAAAAAAAAAAAAACCAGGCTTCAACTTGTTCTCACAATGTGGTGAGTTTATAGACACATAACTAAAGTATTACATTTTCCTTACTGAAAACACATTATTATTTCCCACTAGTTTCTTTGTTTCATTTACAGCTAACGAATGGTACAGTCTGTAGTTAAAAATATTCTTTATTCATTTGTAGTGTAGTAATTCTTGAAATCATTTTGTTTCCATTGTGGAATTGTAAAGGCATACTTTGGTAACTTCAGACATGGGCGGGCGGACAGGCAGCCCGGGGGCCATATGCCACTCCCAAAACCAGGGGTGTCAAATTAATTTTAGTACAGGGGCCGAATAAGTTATTTCAACATTATTGTGCCATAGTTTGCACTTCTATACATTAGATACTAAATATGTAAGAAACTGACAATATCCAAGCAATAGGTGACAGATATCAGTCCCACCAGGGTCTTCACTTTAAATTTCCTAGATTTTGTGGCCAATTCCAATGTATTTATTTAAAGGAAATATTATCTCATAATTTGAGGAAGAATTTAGAGGTTTTTACAACAGTTTAACATTGAAAATTACTGCAATCGTGGGACAAAAGCACCGGGAAAACAGTGGACTCCTGCAAATATTGTTAAGTTTAATTTACACAAGTTTTCTGTCATTTTTACTTTCTCTTATGAGCCAAACTGGATGCTCCAAAGGGCCGGATTTGGCCCTTGGGCCATGAGTTTGACACTTGTGCCCAAAACTCACAAAACAATTACAAAAAGACACACAAAAATAGCAGAACAATATACAAAGATACACAGAATACTCCAAGAAACAAATTAAAAACACAAACGATGGGATGACAAAACACAAGACGAGTCGACTACAAAACTATCTGAAAAATATACAAAAAAAAATGCCTGACTCCAAAAACACATAAAACAACAAAAATACAGACAACTCTTGTTCTTTCCTGCTGTGTTAATAACCAGATGGGTCATTATTTTAAATACTGACATGATTATTGACGATGCAGCCCTTTGATCAGACAGTCACATTTCTGTGGTTGTGTGATCAACGTTGCCTATGTCTGCTTTATTTTGACTTTTCTCTTTCTGCTCACACGGCAACAGAAACCAACACTTTTACAAACCAAACGTGAGCTCATGATAGATAAACTATACTGTCAGAGTAATAGCTGCATAAGATACAAAAGTAGCCAAAGCATCAAAGCTACTATACTTCATATGCAGTAGTCCACACTGTTGGGAATGTCTTTGGGTACATGGTCTATCTTTTGTGTTTCCAGAAGCACAATGAACAGTGCAGGGAAGCCGTTCCATCAGAGGAAAAGCTGTGGATGTGTCGTTGCTTCTTGTGTTCTAGTGGTGGGACTTCTAATATGTTCTGCTACATTTATCGGACTCAGCTTTAAAGGCAGAGCTGGAGAGGTATGTAATAGTATTAAATGAACATTTGATCCGAAACCATGACATAGCAGTACAATTCATTCTAATGCTAAATGTTTTGTTAAATTCCCATATTTCAGTGGTTCCCAGACTTTTCACAGTCCTGTACACATTCAGACATTGAACCTGAAGCCATGTACCCTCTACTCCTGCACACTAAAATAACATAATAATGTAATGTCATACTACATAATGTAGCCCTACAGTGAATTTCACCTATCATGTTGAGGAATAATATATAATAATACTAGCTGGAATATTTGCATTTCCTGAAGAAAATGCAATTGAGGATGGATTTGCTTGCCCGCATTGTACTGCATTAGCTCATCATTGTCATTAGCATTATCTAGTATCAGCATTAACTTAGCAATAGCAGTAACCGAGCATCGACATTAACATTAGCATAACAACAGCATTAGCCGAGCATTAACATTAACCTAGCATTAAAATTTACCTAGTATTAGCTTTAACATAACAATATTATTAGCCTAGCAATAGTAATAACCTTGCATTAAAAGCAATAAAATTAGCCTAGCATTAGCATTAGCCTAACATTAACATTGACCTAGCATTGACTTTAGAATTACCTAGCATTAACCTAACATCATCCTAGTAATAATAATAACCTAGCATTAGCATTCGCCTAGCATTACCATAAGCCTAGTAATAGCATTAACATTAACTGCTCTATTTTTATTCGAATTTCCAATGTTGTCATTGTTTTTAATTTTCCTTCATGTACCCCCTATGACAATTTAGGTACCCCTGGGGGTACCTGTACCCCACTTTGGGAACCTCATTTTTCAAACATATGCTGCCATCGATTGTTTTCTAATCCAGTGTTTTTTCAACCTTTTTTGAGCCAAGCTACATCTTTCCATGAAATGTGAAAAAATGAAACTTTGTAGCTTATATTAACAATACGCAGTCATTCTTATCACAGGGTCTTGAATAGGAATTAAATTTCATTTATTGATTATTTAATGAACATAAATCAGACATGCTGTAAACGAAGCAGAGTTAGCCAAAAGAGACTGTTTCATTTAAATAAAATAAGAAAAAAATACTTTTATCATCTTTCACACTTTCATACATGATACACGTTGTGGGAGGGAGACAAGTATGTTTTAAAAAACTACAATTGAATTTTATTCTGTTAAATGTTGTTTTGTTTTATATATTTTTATACATATCTTTTCTTTTTTTACCTTATATGGTAAAAATGATTTTTAGAACAATTTGGTGAAATTGAGTATTTTCCCACGACACAGTGGTTCAAAACCCCTGTTCTAATCAGCTGTTTTTTCTCCTCTTTTTAGAGTTCTGCAAATATCACCAGGTCAGATGATGACTGCCCATCTGAGGCCTTTGTCGTGACCGACACGGTCATGATGCAGAAATGGGAAACCAGCGTTGCAAACTTCAGTCAAGTGTGGAAACATTCAGAGCAAAACATCAAAGAGCCTGCACATCAATACTTGAATAAACGGCACTCGCTTGCTTTAAATGTCTATACCAGTGCAGTGCAGTCCAACCAGCAAGACTTGACGACTGAGAGAAAAACAGCTCAATGGAGGGAACCATTTTCTCTTTACTCCTCTTTGAGCGAAGCCATTCAGATCCTCCGACACAGTCAGGTGACGTGTCATACCACAAACTACAAAACAGACACGATTACACCCCTTAACCTTAACATCACCAACCAACAAGTGCGATTCAGCACATTTATTTTAGGTTTAAACGAGTCAAACTTGACTTCAAATGTAACTTGTTTTGAGGTGTACTCATGTTTTAGTGCTGACGTTACACAATACTCAACAATCAAACTGAAAAAGCAGGTGCTCATTCCTCCATATGAGCTTTTTAAAGTCACTGATATCAGGGTAAGAACACATGATTGTGAAAGAAGTTACACGTTGAGAAGCAATATGAACTGCGTCTACGACAAAGAGAGAAGCATGTTACATCCCATAGATTTTGAATTAGAGTTTGGGCTCATTTTTGTAATTATTTGTCTCATCATTGTGACTTTAATACTACCTTTTGTTGTTGTGAAGATTTGCCAAAGTAAAACAGTCGACAATGGAGTGGCACTTTACTAGTTTTACCAAAGCAACTTTTAGTTTTAATAAAACTGTTATTTACAGTAATTACTTTTAAAACATGTACATCATGTTTGTCTTCTACAAATTCCCTGAAGGATTGAATGGGTGTAAATGTTTTTTTTTTACATTTTCATCCATATGTGTGTACAATATATTGTGTTATTATCAAGATGTCACACAAAAGTTTATATTCCTATTGAGTTGCAAAGGTCATAACCAGATTAAGTATGTATCAAATAAAAGCCTGGTTGTTTTTCCAACTGCAATATTTTTTTATTTTTTGTCCTTTTTTTCTTTCCCAAAAATATCGTATCGTATTGTGAACTCAGTATATCGTCCCACCCCTAGTTTATGCCAATCTTTATGCCGTCCCAATGTAAAGTGGATCCGCACAGACTCTCTGTCCTCTACAGGTTTAGGTGTGCAAAAAAAACCAAAATAAAATAATGAATTAATTTCACCATTCAGTGAAACATGATTCTTAAACACACACCTAAATTATATCAACTGTGTAAATGTATAGATTCATAAAATGTGTCCTTTTGTAGTCCTGCATTACTGATGTGACAGAATTGACCAGATCTAACTTGGTTGACTGCCTCTTTCTATGACGACATTGGCCTGAAAAAATATAGATTTATCTTGTGTGTGTTACAGATACCTTGATTTGCAGTTTTAAGTTGTATATATATGCATTAACACCAGGTGGCGCCACATAGCTGCCATCTTGGTAGCTCTTTTCTGCACACAAATAACTGTTAATAATAAACTGAATATGTAGACAACATCTACCTGGAGGTAGGGCTGCACGATTATGGCCAAACTAATAATCATGATCATTTTTCATTAATATTGTACTCACAATTCTAATCAATTATTTATCATGTTAGGGGAAAAAAAAAGTCTGTTTTTATTACACTACATTTAAACTAACAATGTGTGTACAGCTTACAATGCAATATAAAGCTTTAAAAAAGAATTATATTAACAACATTAAAAAAAAATACCCAAGAATTTAAAATGTATTAAAGGCTAACTGAATAAATACACTACTACAGAGTGCGGAGCCCCTATTTTTAATGTAAAGATTGTCGAAGATCAGGTTAATTTAATCGTGGCAACCAAAATCGTGATTACAATTAAAATTGAATTAACTGTGCATCCCTACCTGGATATGCCCATAATAATTACTGATTATTATAAAACCACAAAAGAGATTTGATTTGATTTGATGTTTTACTTCTAAGTCAAACTCAATACTGTGACTTTTTGGTATTTCATTTTGTGACTAAGTATTCTCTCTCCATTACCAAGTAGAATTTAGCTGATATACCGTAGTCTATGCATCCCCTTCATCAGCCATTACAATGCTGTGCTACTACATGACCAAAGGCAACACGTGTTCACTATCAGATATTATTATTTGTATTAGTAAAAACCTATTCAGAGATACTGAACAACTTCAGTAATAAAAACGCTGTTTGTCTTCATATTTCAGTTACTTAAACCACCCTTTCTTATTAGAGGTGTAACGATTCATTTTAGCAACGATTCCATTTTAATCATGATTCGCTGTTGCTGAATATTAAAGGACAATATTGGTTTTTAATTTAGAGCGATTTGATCCAAAATGATTCAGTGATTCGAAATCGATTCAGTAACTTTTTATCCAGAATATTAATTCAACCAGTGTGACTGTGAAATAAATACCTGGATGCTGGACAATACAGGTGAGCATTCCTAGATTCCTTATGTTTAAACAACATTTAATGGCAAATGTATTCTGTACCTTCGCTTCCTCAAATATAAACACATTTTAAATAAAGTGCAGCATAAAGACAAGAAGAACGAGGGAAAAAAGCTGAAAAAAAAAATGAAATAAATTAAAATATCTGATTTCCTGGTTATTCTGTATTGGTAAGATTTATTGACCTAATCAATTACGTGAATACAAAGATAGAGACTCCTAGGGAGTGGGGAGTATCAGTCATCATCTATCAGAGAAAAGTGCTTCTGTCTACACTGCTCTCCTTGTAAATTCCAAATTGAACATTTTGAAAGCAAAACATTTAGCCACTAAATCAGTTTTTGTTCAGTGCTTTTCATGACAATGCTGCTATTAGGAAACCTCCTGACATGTGATGCATCAGCAGAGAAAACATGATGCTACCACGTCCATCATCGCAACATAACACAAAGTCATAGGTTCGACATGTGGTTTGTCCAGATATATAATGTCGCACAACTTTGGACAAGGACAAGGACTCAGTGTTTGGGTGCAGAACTATGTCACTGTTTCCACTGAGCTGACAAAGTGATGAATGATAAATAAAGTCTTGTTGGTCATTTATTATTGTGTTTTGCCACAGATATAAGAAATATTTCCCCACTAATCAAGTTTATATCTTGAGCTCAGCTCTAAAATCTAAAATGTATTGACGATTGGCAGCCTTCAGCACTGTCCATGATAGATCATGTAAGATTCTAATTTTCTGAGATTTAGAAATTTATTAAACGTCCCATGTCATACTATTCTTCACCCATCTCCATTTGTTCTAAGAACCCCAAAAACATCATATTTGAGGTTTATTTTCACAAACTCGCCGGTGAATAACCTCAAACTCATTAGTGCAGAAAGATATCAAAGAACAGCATGTGAGAATATGTCACATCCAATATTAGGTCTCCATGGAAACATGTTTTTTATTGCCCATTCTTCCTGTATAGGTTGGAAAGGGTTTCCTCATGGAGTCAGGTAAAGGCCCTCATCTTGTTTTGACAATCAGACGCGCTTCCACTAGGTGAAGTAATAATCAGACAGTGGTGAAGGTTAGTGACGTCTGCCGTGGTGAAGAAACTACAAATTTACAAAAACTACTAAAAGTACGCTTAGAACACTTTCCCTGGTGCTTCTAGCCACCAGTATAATCTCAAATATCACAAGGTTTGAATGTAAATCAAAGGAAAAGAGGCTACCAGGCTATGAGGAACAAAAGTGAAACTAAAAGAACATCACATTGAGAATGGTTACTCACACTCACCTTCCACTCAGAAATCAACATTAATCCAAAATAAGTAGGACATTAAAATATTGTTACATTTATGCAAGTATAGGCCTACATAACTTTGTATGCATACACATTTACAACCGCACAAAGCATCCCTAGGTGATGAAATATATTGAATAAAATATAATGTGGCTAAAAATGTCTCTGATCCCTTTTTTTGAAAAACAGTGCTCTGTTTTATGTGGGTTATAATCTGATAATATGGCTGCATATCATAAAATATGGGTTTTAGATCATTTAAAGTTGTTTAGGGCATATAATTGCATTGATTGATTATTTACATAATCTGCGCATCCCTTTTTATTCTTGGCAAGTTTCCGTGAGGCAGCATTATGTGGTCTTTGGTAAAGGATGCATCAGCGTTTCCTAGGCCAAAGGAGGCTATAAAGGAGCATTGACCCTCCCTGCCTTAGCTTCTAGAGAAATGGAATGCTCCTTATCATGACTGCCACTTAAACACTTCGGGGGTTAAGGAAATAGGGATAGGAAAGGAGATAGGAGAGATGATTAGCCACACATAAACAGAAGTAATTTCATTGGATAATAAGGCCAATATGACTCTCTGCCATTGCACAAAACACTGCCTATTAAGGAGAGAACAGCATTTTTAGTGTGGAGGAATTTACTGGTTTTCACAGTAGTGCCCTTCACATTACTAAACACCTTTTTAAATTAATTTGAGCAATGATTTTAAGCCTATATCTCAACCAACGTCAATGCCTGACCTTGCTAAAGTGCCACTGGAAGAGAAAGGCAACACCCTTAAATTTGGTAAAAGTTCTAAAATAGATAAAACTGTTACAACTCAATTAAAAACAGAAAAACTCAAGAAATAGTCACATGGCATTGAAACAAAGAATGCACACACAAAAAGGAAAACATTTTAACAGTGAATTTGGAAAAATAAAATGGATAATTGGTTTTTTTACACCTTTTTAAAAAAAGTGTTTGCATGGTTTGGTTAAGATTATAATAGTTAAATCACAGTTGAGTGGCTTTGAATAAGGAGAGGATATCGCCTCTCAAACACCACTCAAATTTGAATGAACTCATATCACCTGAACTAGATTATGAAAAAACAAAGTTTCTGAAATAATAATAATGGAGTCGTCTGCATTTGAAATAGAACTATTCAAAAGGAAATACAATTTATGTAACTCACAAACTTTATATGCAGCACTTTCACGCAATCCTAAACTAAAAGTGGATTAAGAAGAACATCAGTTTTGCCTTAATAAATGCAGGTAAAGGATGAAATATCATTATTATTTTAATAAATGTGTGTAATATACAGTAAGTTTGTTACTTGTGTCTGTGTGCAAAGAGATGCAAAAGAAAAACAAAACAAAAAACAAAACAGGTTTTTTTGTATTGGAGTTCTTATCTGGAATTCTATTCATCAGCTCTGTTTCTCAAGACAGTCACAAGTATAAAAGGAGGGAATGAGGGCTCACACACTGCCTTTCAGGATACACACACACACACACACACACACTACTAGCTCTCAGATAAGACACTGCACTGGCTCACAATTCAATCTAGCAGAGTGTAAAGTTAGAGTTGTTACGCAACCGTAAGTCAGGTAGCACTCAGAAGGTGCCAATAAAAGCAGAGAACACCCAGGTAAGAACAAATTGTTTTATATTTTTGATTTGATTAAGGATGATGATATCGGACAGGTGTGCAGTAACTAAGACATCACTTGGTGTGCTTGAGAACAGGATTTAAATTTTGACGCATGCGTTAGAATTCAAAGAACTTTTTTTTATACATATTACAGTTGGAACAATACACTGAGTTTACGATACGATACGACGGACGATAACTGGCTCGGTTGATGATAACGATACAATATTCTTGGATTGGAAAAAGACCAAATAAATTGCAGTTTGAAAAAATAACCATGTTTTTATTTGACTTTAACTTACATACTCACTCTACGTGTGGTCTCTTTACTCAATATGAATACAAAAAATAAAAGAAAAGAAACCATAACAATCTGGTGTGTTGTAGGTCGTGTGGATTTTTCTACTAATTTAACCACCCCTCTCAAGATACCAAGATATCTTGTAATGCTTTATTATTGCAATATCTTGTTGCATGATAAATCGTCCCACCTTCAATATATAAGATATTTTGATATTTGAATGTCAAGGTCTTGAGGTGGTAATGGGCAGGGGTGGACTGGCCATCTGACTACCGAGCATCGTCTTGGTGAGCTGTCGGGCAGTCAAGAGTGGGCAAAAAATTAGCAAATAAAGAAAAACCAGATGGTTTTTAATGACAGTGTGCCAAACAAAAGTGAAAAAGGTTAAACATTTGTAACAAAAAAGAGGCAAAATGTAGGGAAAAAAGGAAACAAGTGGTATTTATTGGGTGAAAGTTCAAGAAAGAACTGGATAAAAGCGTCAAAAAGAATGTGCACAAAAATTGACAAAAAATAGGAAAAAAGTTATTTATTGGAAAAAGGTATCTAAAGTCTAAAAAAAGTGTCAGAACTTTTTGAAAAGGGGCACAAATGGGACAAAGGAAGTGGCAAAATGGCCAAAGGAAATATGTAAAAACAGGTAAGAAAGTTTCCCCCTTTTAAGGTTTTCTGGGGATAAAATAATTAAAATTAAGACAAAAAGCCACATGCTCTACGTAGGGTCCGCTGATAATGTAGTGGACTGATCTGGACAGAAAAAAACAGGGCTGAATTTTTGTCCCAGTCCACCCTTGAGTACACATACCAGAAAAAACAACTTAAATACAGTAACGACTTGTCACCTCTGAGCACTGGTGACATTATTTTGACCTCAACCATACTCTGTTTCTTCCAGAGCAGCTCCATCAAACGCTATGTGTAGAATATACACAGTGCAGCTGTTTGTGGCCATGGTCGTCCTCCTTCGACCAAGTGTCGTGAACAGTTTCCAGCCCCTTTTCGTCTCCGATGGGAATTCCACGACTCACCGACATATCACACAAACAGCAATCCTTCGCAAGACCGCTGAGGTCTGCAGAGATATTGCTGCCTCAGAGGGTCGAGAATTCAGTCTTACCGTGAGTTATAAAACCTTGACATTAGATTACACCATTGATTGAACAACAATATACAAAGTCACATAACCATGAGTATATTTGCTCAAAAATATAAGATTTAATATCGACAGCAAACATTTTTATCTTTGATTTTTGTAGAAATGATCGATTACTGACCTAACATGAATACTTGTTTATTTGTCTTTTGTTTTCAGATTGATGATACGTTATCAGTTTCACAAGTGCAAATGGCCTGTTCATCAGATAATTCCTCATCCATCCTTTCCACTGTTAATTTCCACACCTCCATTGCTACCATGTTCTTCAGCAATGCAATTGTGGACGTGGTTTACGCGCTGAGTGAGGAGCACCATTTCGATGACGAGACATTCAAGGGCGGACGAGATGTAATCACAACAGGTAGCGTTCACAAAATCAGCAGTAAAGCATGATTGGTCTGATAGATTTATGAGTGAGGGGGAAAAGTGCATGAACATATTCATTTATAAATAAATACTGAAATATATGTGTTTCTATGTCCAAAAGCTGGTTCATGTCGACATAATCATAAGTATCAGCTACACTTTCATAGACATAAAATAAAAACTGTGAAAATATATTTATCTATACATTTCTCTACTTTTAGTATTTGCACAATTTTTTTTTAAAATATAAACTGTCTCTTGTTGATTTTGTCTAGTCTATTCATATGCAAAAATCAGATGTGTAAAGTGAACTGATATATCCTATTCAAGTAGAAGTACTGTTACTTGATTGAAATTGTACTCAAGTACAAGTAAGTCTTATATAAAATGTTCAAGGACAAGTAACAAGTAGCTCAATTAAATAGTACTCAAAGTAAAAGTTTATTCCACCCCCACGTTTATTTTTGGTAATAAATTTGGTAAACATCTAATGTATAAACTTAAAAAGGAAGAGACCAAATCTTGCACACTTATTTTCCACAAAGGCATTTGTATTAAATAAAAGGTTTGTCAAAATGTACAATTCTTTATAAAATAAAATATTATGTCATATTATTATATAAAATTAGTGCGGTCTAAGTATAGCGACATTTATGAACTGTAAAACTGAAAAAATAACCTCCATTCAATGCTGTTTTGGCACCGTGCATTACATTTAATCTGATTGGTTGGCTATAATGTGATGCATTTGATTGTTGTCTGGTCATTTCATTTTTTGTAGTTTCACAATGTCCAAAAGTAATAATTTACTCAGTAATGGTTTGGTCTAGAAATGTAACAAATTACCCAGTCACTTTTCTCTGAAAATCACATACCCATAACAAATAACATTCTACTAAGCTTCTACATGACCTATTTTTGTTCAGATGGAAGTAGAACCCTTAGTGGTTACTGAAGATGTGAAATTTTGGAATTATATGACACTGAGTGACAATAAATCATGTTTTAAATACAGAAATCTGTAGTCCGCCCCAAAAAAAGATTTACATCAAATATGAAGCCAATTCTTATTTGGGAAGGCTATAAAAATAAGAAATAATTGAACTAATGTATGGACATCAACTGCAGCAGTTTTGCTGATAATAATAAACCGTAGGCCAACATGTTTTTGTACAAAAAAGTTTAGGCGGAAACCCACTTTGCCACATCTGTGCCAATGTATTCCACAAGTTTATTCTCGTAATCCGTTACTTTCACCTCTGGTAAAAATGTAATGTATTAGCATACTAATTCATGCTAACCAATGCATCAATAATTAAATGTTAAAGGTTTATTGTATTGCGATTAAAAGGTGTTTCTGCCGTGAAAGCCAGTGTGAAGGATGAGAACTACATTGCAGGTCGATGGACTCTGGGTCAAGTCTGTCACACCCTACAGGTGAGACATGATTTGATTGTGGTCGTCATGGAAACGTGTTGGTAAATTGGTAAATGTCAACCTATGTAGTGATGTTGGTAATATGTTTATAAAGGACTTCTACAGCCACAGTAACTGGGTGGAGTTGGGAAACAATGCTCCATACAATTCACTCATCAAGCCTGACCAAACCCTGACAAATCTAGCAGGTGTGTATTTTTGAACCTCTTTGTGTGTGTATAAGATCAACACATTTTTGACAACAAAGCATACGTCTGTCAATCATTTCTGCTATGTGCAGAACACACAAACACATACAGAGATTATTATGATTGAAAGGTTCTTATTTTGCTAAGTTATGTAAGAATATTATCCCTCCCTCTCTGTCATGTTGATGCTTTCAACACAAATTCTTTAATTTAAATAAACAAGGCACTTTGTGCTTAACCTGTTTTACCTTTTAAATAAAAGCTAGAATTTATATTTTTTTAAATCTAAATTTTGAGTTTGGCACAATTCATTAGTCAGGGAAAAAAACCATAAATGACATATACTCACCTTTTAATTGTATTTATTTATTTTTTTTTAGTCGCTTTTTAACAATAATTAAATGTTTAACCTGGTCATTAAATCTGCCATAGGAGTGGATGTTCAAACCTGCAAAAATTGTACTGGAGACAACTGTAAAAACAACATTCTGCCTGACGTCCTGCAGCAGGGTCTTCTCACGTCAGGCTACTTCAACATCTTCTCCTCTGAAAAACCAACAGGTATCTCCAGAAAATGTTAGCTGTGAAAAAAATTCACAGCTATTTCATATATGCCATTTTTTTTTAAACAAAGAAGGTCGAGTTTAGCAGTTTTCATCCAAAGTAATGCACCTCAAAATATTTCATATCTTTTCTAGGTAAATGCAGTCATGGTGGATCCTTTGACAAGACAAGTGAACGGGATCCTGTAGGAGGAATCAGCAAGGATAAAGTTGGGTCCAGCCATGGCTTCCTTCACAAAGATGCAGCTAACGTGGCTGTAAATGCTACTGTGGAACTCCTGGAAGATATCAGAATAGCTGTTGGAGATGTACCTTTTTTGCGGTATCACCTGAAGTTACCTTAAAGCTCCCTAACATTTTAAAAACTTTACCTGTATTTCATCCAAAAGTTTGGGATATGTGTGCCCCGTAAACCACTGGCAAAGTGACCTCAACACATTTCTGCGTTTTCACGAATTGAAAGTTGTGCCAAAACATTGTCAGGTGTTGACTGTGGCTTCCCACAGAAACACCTGAATACGGTGGAAATTTAATGTCTTGTGGAGCGACACAATATCATGGGGAATACCATGAACCAAACCAAAACAAGTGTCATCAAGCGAATCACGAGCTGTGTTTCCATTACAGATTATTGCAAAATAAAACCGATATGTCTAAATGTCGACAAAGTATAATTGCGCTTTGAACGTGTTATCATTGAAGGTTGTTTTGGGCAGGAGCCTCGTAATTCCCGTGAAATCTCATCCCGCGAGCCTTCGCTGCAGGAAAACGAACGCTCAAAACCTCATTATAAAACTCTGTATTCCTTTGTTGTTTCACATCTAATGTGGCAGTAATCATTTTAAAGTATAGTGTTAAGAAGTGTCCCGGTCTCCTCTTCTGTTTACACGTACCACGCCATGTTTTCTCAGAGAGAAGTGGTCATGTGATCAAGTCCGTCATCTCATGTGACCATCCATGTCTCGTTCTGTGACATGTATTTGTTGGAAAAGTGTTTCCATGGTGCTTTCGCGATACACTTCAATATTAAATCGTCTGAAATTCCTCATGTGAGCGTAAAAACTTTTTAGCAATATTTGACTGTTTTATCGAAATGAAGGTGTTTCCATTACTTGTTTTTATTGCGCTATTTCGATTTTGCAAATTTCCAATGGTAATGGAAACCCAGCTACTATCTTCCTTGTCGGATAAAGAAACACAAGAAATCACGGTAGAACACGTCCTATCAAAAATGTGACTGAACATTGCAGTCTAACTTCGTATTGAAAGTTTAGCGTGATAAGGTGTGGCATTTCATATAAGTTGCGGCGAAACCATGAAAAAGAATAGATTCTACTTCTCTGTGTCAGCAATGATTTGGCCTTTTGCCAAATCTTCCAAGAGACATTTCTGCTTTGGTGGCATCTTTGCATTCTTGTACAGAATTCCCAATACCACAATGCAAGTTCAAGTTACATGGCCATTGTCAACAAACCCCAATGTTGCAAAAACCTAATACCTTTGAGTCATTGAGTTCAGTTCAGTTCATTAGCTATTTGCAGTATGAAAACCACATTGGAAAAAAATGTGCAAAGAGCTCAAAGTGTAGTCAACATTTAAAATGACATTTTACAAAAAAAAAAAAAAAAACAACCAACAATCAATCGATCAATGCCACTAAAAATACTATAATGTAAAATACTAGATAGAGTCACATAAAACCACATAAAATACTATTGGGTCATTTCTGTACAATAAAAACAAAATTAAAGTGCCTTGTTTAGAGTCATCACATTTTGTGGGAAGAAACTGTTCAAAAAGCGAGCAGTAGAACATTTGATGGAGCGATACCTTTTCCCTGAAGGAAACATTTCAAAGACGGCCCTGGCAGGGTGGCCTGAGGCGTTCTTCACTATTTGTAAAGCTCGATTTAAGAGTCTGGCTTTATGTGTGGCCTCAAGGAGCAGTAAAGTACAGCCAATGGTCCTTCTAGCTGAGCGAACCACTTTGTTTGAATTATTTTTTTTCTTTCAGAGTGAGATTATGAAACCACACAGCAATACAATTGGTTACAACACTCAATTACACAATAGAAGAAGTTTAAAAGAAACTTAGCATTTTGGGTGAAGTCACAAAGCTTGCGTAAAAAGAACAGGCGCTGTCTTGCTTTCTTAGCAATGTTACTGGTATTAGAGCTCCAGTTCAAGTTATGAGAAAGAGTCACGCTCAAGAATTTACATTTCTCAACAATCTGCACATAACAATCATTGATAGTAATAGGCAACTGATTTCTATTGTGACAAAAGTCAATAACAAGTTAACCAGTTTTTGATGTGTTCAAAAGCAAGTTGTTTTCTTTACTCCATTGAACTACTTTTTCTACCTCCTCACGATAAAGTGAATCATCTTTTGCGCTGATAAGCCCAATGATGGTTGTATCATCTGCATATTTAATTGTCACATTGCTTTTCATGAGCTGCAAGATCGTGAGTATACAGGGTAAACAACAGAGGGCTAAAAACACATCCCTGCGAGGAACCAGTGCTAGTACACAGCTCATCAGAACTACAACCATTGACTTTGACCCTTTGTGGTCAGCAAGTTAAAAAAATAAAAATCAATTTACAAATGGCATCATTAAGTCCAAGGTATTTGAGTTTAAATATAAGCTTTGTTGGGACCATTGAGTTAAAAGCTGAATAGCATTCTAGCGTATGATTTCTTATTGTCAAGATGCTTGTAGACAGAGTTCCAAGTAAAGGAAATGGCATCCTCAACACTTTCCTGTATGCAAATTGGAGCGGAAAACAAACCACATATTCGGACTCGGGGGAATAAAACGCATTCACTGGTACCACATTTTCCATAAAATAAGCACTTTTTTTGGACCGTGATTGTGTGTTTCACCTCTAGCGAGCGCAGTTCTGACTCTACCCGGAAGAGATGCACATATTCGGACTCGAGCGGAGCAGACCTTTCCAGTGACACCTTGTTTGGCGTGATCCGAGCACTTTAGGAAAACCAGGAGAAGCACTATCGACGCTGGCTCCACTATCACACTGCTCTCCCATAGACACAGTACACGGAGGCAACAAAATTAATCTCGCTGGAATCAATAATTAACAGGATTTTCCAGAAAGGAAGTACCAAGCGTAGACTGATAAAGTGGCTTGTTTCTTCTCTTTCTGCAGACTGATGGGCCTCTCTCAGTCCTCTGTGCTATGCTTTGTTATCGACACCACGGGCAGCATGAGTGATGACATTGCCGAAGCAAAGAGGGTGTCTTTCGGGATAATTGACAGTAAAAGAGGAACACCGCAGGAACCATCTGCTTACATACTGGTACCTTTCAATGACCCAGGTTTGTGATTCTCACACTTTGTCAATTATCACTTTGATTAATTTAAAGTCAATTTTAATGTACATAGTCAATTAGAATGCACCTACCCAGTGGTGGACTGGGACAAAAATTCAGCTCTGGCATTTTCTGTCCGGACCAGCACACTAAATTATCAGCGGACACCACGTGAAAGAGGTTGTCAATTATGCTCAACATGTGGCTCTTTATGTCTTCATTTTAATCATTACTCCCCCAGAAAACCTTAAAATTAGCTTTTTGATCTATATTCTTTGTCTTTTCATCCAAATAAGCTATAAATCAGACTTCTTTCCCTTTTTTTCCTTCATTTTGCTCTTTTTGTTACACGATTGACCTTTTTCACTATTGTTTGACACATTTGGCTCACTTAAGCTGCCCTTTGCCATTACATACCACTTGGTTCCTCTTTATTTGCCCATTTTTTGGCCACTCTTGACTGCTTTTTGCCCATTTTAGTCACTTAACACATTTTTATTGCCATGTTTTTGCCACATTTGGAACTTTTTTGGCCACCTGTTACCATGTCAGCCTCCCTTGTCAAAGAAAAAAACGTAGCGGACTGGACCAGCGCACCAGGGACGATGCTGGTATTCCAGATGGCCATGCAGTCCACCCCTGCACCTACCTAAACGCTTTAACCTTGATGAAATAAAAACAATCAAAAAAGCAAGCAAATGCAACAATGGAGCATAAACTCCTTTTAAACTGTAGGCAGATTGTCCTCAGGTCTCCATCCATCCATCCATCTTCTCCCGCTTAGCCGTTTCCGGGTCGCGGGGGCAGCATCCTCAGTAGGGAGGCCCAGACTTCCCTCTCCCCGGCCACTTCCTCCAGCTCTTCCGGGGGGACCCCGAGACATTCCCAGGCCAGCCGAGAGACATAGTCTCTCCTGCGTGTCCTGGGTCTTCTCCGGGGCCTCCTTCCGGAGGGACGTGCCCTGAACGCCTCACTAGGGAGGCGTTCAGGGGGCATCCTAATTAGGTGCCTGAGCCACCTCATCTGGCTCTTCTCGATGCAGAGGAGCAGCGACTCTACTTTGAGCCCCTCCCGAATGACTGAGCTTCTCACCCTATCTCTAAGGGAGAGCCCAGCCACCCTACGGAGGAAACTCATTTCGGCCGCTTGTACCCTTGATCTTGTTCTTTCGGTCATGACCCAAAGTTCATGACCATAGGTGAGGGTTGGAACGTAGACCGACCTGTAAATCGAGAGCTTTGCTTTTTGGCTCAGCTCCCTTTTCACAATGACGGACTGGTGCAGACTCTGCATCACTGCAGACGCCGCGCCAATCCGCCTGTCGATCTCTCGCTCCATCCTTCCCTCACTCGTGAACAAGACCCCGAGGTACTTGAACTCCTCCACCTGGGGCAGAACCTCATCTCCAACCCGGAGAAGGCACTCCACCTTTTTCCGGTCGAGAACCATGGACTCGGATTTGGAGGTGCTGATTCTCATTCCGGCCGCTTCACACTCGGCTGCGAACCGATCCAGTGAGAGTTGAAGGTCACGGTATGTTGGAGCCAACAGGACCACATCATCTGCAAAAAGCAGTGATGCAATACTGAGGCCCCCGAACCGGACGCCCTCAACGCCCTGACTGTGCCTAGAAATTCTGTCCATAAAAGTTATGAACAGAATCGGTGACAAAGGGCAGCCCTGGCGGAGTCCAACCCTCACCGGAAACGATTTCGACTTACTGCCGGCAATGCGGACCAGACTCTGACTCCGGTCATACAGGGAACGAACAGCTCCTATCAGGAGGTTCGATACCCCATACTCCCGGAGGACCCCCCACAGGAATCCCCGAGGGACACGGTCAAATGCCTTTTCCAGGTCCACAAAACACATGTGGACTGGTTGGGCAAATTCCCATGACCCCTCAAGGACCCTGCTGAGGGTGTAGAGCTGGTCCACAGTTCCACGGCCAGGACGAAAACCACATTGCTCCTCCTGAATCCGAGGTTCAACTATCCGGCGGACCCTCCTCTCCAGTACCCCTGAATAGACCTTACCGGGGAGGCTGAGGAGTGTGATCCCTCTATAATTGGAACACACCCTCCGGTCCCCCTTCTTAAAAAGGGGGACCACCACCCCGGTCTGCCAATCCAGAGGCACTGCCCCCGATGTCCACGCGATGTTGCAGAGTCGTGTCAGCCATGACAGCCCCACAACATCCAGGGCCTTGAGGAACTCCGGGCGGATCTCATCCACCCCCGGAGCCCTGCCACCGAGGAGCTTTTTAACCACCTCGGCAACTTCAGCCCCAGAGATAGGAGATCCCACTCTCGGGTCCCTGGGCCCTGCTTCCTGATTGGAAGGCGTGTCGGTGGGATTGAGGAGGTCTTCGAAGTATTCCCCCCACCGATCCACAACGTCTCGAGTCGAGGTCAGCAGCGCACCATCCGCACCATACATAGTGTTGACGGTGCACTGCTTCCCCCTCCCGAGACGCCGGATAGTGGTCCAGAATCTCTTCGAAGCCGTCCGGAAGTCGTTCTCCATGGCGTCACCAAACTCCTCCCATGTCCGGGCTTTTGCCTCGGCGACCGCCGTGGCTGCACTCCGCTTGGCCCGTCGGTACCTGTCTGCTGCCTCCGGAGTCCCACAGGCCAAAAAGGCCCGGTAGGACTCCTTCTTCAGCTTGACGGCATCCCTCACCCCCGGTGTCCACCAACGGGTTCGGGTATTGCCGCCACGACAGGCACCGACTACCTTGCGGCCACAGCACCGATCAGCCGCCTCAGCAACAGAGGCACGGAACATGGCCCACTCGGACTCAATGTCCCCCGCCTCCTCCGAGACATGGTTGAAGTTTTCCCGGAGGTGGGAGTTGAAGCTCCTTCTGACGGGAGACTCTGCCAGGCGTTCCCAGCAGACCCTCACTATACGTTTGGGTCTGCCGGGTCTAACCAGCATCCTCCCCCGCCATCGGAGCCAACTCACCACCAGGTGGTGATCAGTTGACAGCTCCGCCCCTCTCTTTACCCGAGTGTCCAAGACATACGGCCGCAAGTCCGATGACAAGTTCGATGATCGACTACGAAGTCGATCATCGAACTGCGGCCTAGGGTGTCCTGGTGCCAAGTGCACATATGGACACCCTTATGCTTGAACATGGTGTTTGTTATGGACAATCTGTGGCGAGCACAGAAGTTCAACAACAAAACACCGCTCGGGTTCCGATCAGGGGTGCCGTTCCTCCCAATCACGCCCCTCCAGGTCTCACTGTCGCTGCCAACGTGAGCATTGAAGTCCCCCAGCAGAACGAGGGAATCCCCAGAAGGAGCACTCTCCAGTACTCCCTTTAAGGAATCCAAGAAGGGTGGATACTCTGAGCTGCTGTTTGGCCCATAGGCACAAACAACAGTCATGATCCATCCCCCCACCCGAAGGCGGAGGGAGGCTACCCTCCCGTCTACCGGGGTAAACTCCAACGTACAGGCACTAAGTTGGGGGGCAAGAAGTATAGCCACCCCGGCCCGGCGCCTCTCACCATTGGCGACTCCAGAGTAGAAGAGAGTCCAACCCCTGTCGAGAAGGCTGGTTCCAGAGCCCTTGTTATGTGTCGAGGTGAGACCGACTATATCTAGTCCGAACTTCTCCACCTCGCACACAAGCTCAGGCTCCTTCCCCGCCAGAGAGGTGACATTCCACATCCCTAACGCTAGCTTCTGTAGCCGGGGATCAGATCGCCAAGGCCCCCGCCCTGGACGACTGCCCGATCCACACTGCACCGGCCCCATATGATCCCTCCTGCGGGTGGTGGGCCTACGGGAGGGCGGGCCCACGTCGTCCTTTCGGGCTCTGCCCGGCCGGGGCCCGTGGGCAAAGCCCCGGCCACCAGGCGCTCGCACTCGAGCCCCAACCCCGGGCCTGGCTCCAAGGTGGGGCCCCGGTAGCGCCAATCCGGGCGACGTGAACTGCCTTTGATTTTTGTCTTTCATATATGGCTATGGTCTTTTGTACCAAATTAAAATGAGATCGTTCAGATTATTGCATTTGCCGATGTGGGGCCAATAAAATGTTTTCTCCTTGTAGGTGTTGGGCCTCTTACATTGACAACCAACGCAGACATTTTCAAAGAAAGCATCAACAGGTTAACAGCAAGTGGCGGAGGAGACATCCCAGAACTATGCTTGTCTGGACTGCAGGTGTTTGCAATCACCTCGTTTTCTAATCAAGTCGTGAATTATTATTTCTTATTATTTATGGTGCTTTTGACTCAAATTTGACTACGCATTGCCCTGGAAGTAATACAATTTTCAATTATTTGCTACTTTGAAATCAGCTTGCCTTGACTGCAGCGCCATCCTCCTCGGAAATCTTCGTCTTCACTGATGCTCCAGCTAAAGATGCTCACCTGAAAAGCACCGTGACAGCTCTCATCGAAAGCTCTAAGTCAGAGGTAATGAATTTTCCTACTAACTTTTAAAAAATAAATAAATAAATAACAAAATGCAGCACAGAATAAAAAACAATGTTACAATTGTGCCTTATGTCACAGGAACCCACCAAATATACTCCAAAAATCAATTTGTAGATGCCAAATAAAGCATTCATGTTTGTAAAAAATGTGTGAATACAAACCTGAGTTAGGGGTGGACTAGCCATCTGCCATACCGGGCATCGTCCTGGTGGGCCGTCGACCTGAAGTGGTCTGATCTGCTATGGTGTTTTGGGGTTTTTTGAAGAGCGAGTGGAGGCAGACATGGTAACAGGTGACTAAAATGGGCCAAAAGCAGTCAAGAGTGGCCAAAAAATGGGCAAGAGGAACCAGATGGTATGTAATGGCAAAGGCAAAGCTTTAATGAGGGCCAAAGTGGCCAAAATGTGGAACAAAAAGAGGCAAAATGTAGGGAAAAGGGAAACAAGTGGTATTTATTGGGCAAAAGTTAGCTTCTTTGGATGAAACATGGCCAAAAAAAAAAATCAAGAAAGGACAAAAATTGGAAAAAGTGTCAAAAATAATTTGTAAATACGGACAAAAAAAAGGGAAAAAAAAATATTATTGGCAAAAGGTAGCTAAAAATTTGAAAAAAGTGTCAGAGCTTTTTGAAAAATGGGACAAAGGAAGTTGCAAAATGGCCAAAGGTCATCACTGGCTTAATAACGGCTTCTACGTGGTGTCCTCTGATAATGTAGTGGGCTGGTCTGGAGATAAAATGCCAAGGCTGATTTTTTCTCCTTGTACACCCCTGACCTGAGTATAACCTCTGCATGTGTGTTTTGCTCTTTTTTCCTTACTTTTAGGTGACTTTCATGTTGACTGATGTCCTCTCCAGCCATCGGCGTCGCAGAAGCTCGCAGGGTGTGATAACTCGAGCGCTGGGCCAATCAGACGCTCAGTTGTATCGTGATCTAGCCCAAGCCTCTGGGGGTCAGTCCATTGAGGTGACCAAGGCAGACCTATCTATGGCTACGAGCGTTATAGAAGACTCATTAGCCAGTGCGGTGGTGAGACATTCTTCAGGAAAGCACATCACTCTTTGGAAATTGTATATTATGCAATGCCATGACCTCACTTCCTTCTTCACTTAAGGTGACAATATTTCAGGTGGTGGTGAATCCTGGAAGGAATAACAATTTCACATTCACTGTGGATGATTTGACACAAAACCTGACTGCATATGTCACAGGGGACTCATCTCTCTCATTCAAATTCACCAGCTCCACAGGTGCTGCATTCACTATTCATATTATTTAACCCTTATTATCCTCAAATATTACACATTTTACCCTTGGGGTCAATTTGACCCCAGGGATATTTGCCTCTATAAAATGATTTTCAGAAAGTTTTTTTTTGTGTTTATTTGTTGAATACATATATAGTGCCGCCATCAGGCCAAACGTTTCAATTAGAATTATTTTGTATAGAATACTTTTTCTCCAAATCTACTTAAATTTACTGACAACATTAAAGGTCCAGTATTATGCTATTTTTCAACCATCTCCCTTTGTTCAAAGAACCCCAACAACATAGTATTTGAGGTTTATTTTCCAAAACTCGCCTGTTTTCCAGAGTTTAAGCCCTCTCAAAAGTGATTTTCTGAGCAGTTCTAAAAGCAGGTTGTTTCAGGGCCTACTTAGGGATATTCATGAGTCGGCGTGTCAGTAGACGCTGACTCCACACAACAGCTGATCACTAGTGATTTTCTTTTGCTTTCCACACACTTGTAATTGTTTTCAGCCAAAACACAGCACATTACAATAAAACATGGCTATTTAAGCAGCTATTGTGATTTTGAGTCTGACAAACCCTGTTTCAGGGTGTGTGTGGCAGCAGCAGTGGAGTCAATCAGCTGAGTCAGCTGCTTCAAACTCTCACCGGAGCTGCTACGTCACTTTCTTCTCCTCCTCTCCACTACTTATTACAGGAACAGTCCATTCAAAGCGATAGTCTACCATTTTCTCAAACCGCTGTGCCGCATTTGGTCACAAACACATCAGATCATCTCAAAGAAGATACAAGATGATATAACAGGAACTAAAAATGGAACTCCTCTGGTTGCTACCACGTGGCTGCCCACTGCTCCTCAGGGAGGGGTTAAATGCAGAGAACACATTTTGTATGTAGCTTTACATATGACAATTAAGTATATTATATATTCTATATTTATCCGCAGTGTTTGTTTTAGCTGTGAGGTAGTTTGAGAAGGAGGAGCTCACATTTCTATAGGGTAGGAGGAGCCAGGATTGTCAGGAGGAGGAGTTCCGCTAGGTGACGTCAAATAGCGAGAAAAATTGTTTGGAGCTGACTTTTTACAAAGTGTGGAATAACAAGGGAGGGAGGAAACTGAACTTTTTCAACTTTAGCCCTCTGAATGAGGCTAAAGGAATGTATATCACTGTAGCAAAACCATTACAAAGTGAAATTTTCATAACATTGCCCCTTTAATGACACAAGAGTATAAAACCTATTGGTTGTGGTGGTGACTACCTTTCCTGCAGCGCCACCATCAGATCAAGTTTTACACAGCTAAAACAGCTTTGGGTCAAATTGATCCTCGAGGAATACCAATGCATGCAATTTGTTCAGCACATTGAAAATTTGTCATCATAATAATTTTATGCTAAATCAATTGTACCCATCAAACTCAGAAAAGTCATAAAATACAAAGCCAAAAAATGAATTCAACCCCAAGGATAATAGGAGGGTTAATACTTCATGCTCCATCATAACCAGAGATCAGTATCTATATCATGATGTTTTTCTAAACCAGGTGTGTCCCAGGCCTCCAAGGAGACCAGTGGTCCTTTGGCATCAATCACCACGGCAGGAAATCTACGACGACTGAGCATCAGAACTGATAATGAAACAGGAATATGGCAATTTAGTGTTACCTCTGATAGTCCCTACTCGGTTAAGATCACAGGTCAGTTGTATGAACCATATTTAAAGTCAACATGATTACAATATTCTGGCAGATTATGTCCACAGTATAACATGAATTCTGATGCTTCAGGTCAAAGTTCAGTGGACTTCATTTATAACATTGTGGAGGAACACGGGGGAGCCCATGGAGACTTCAGCCTAAAGGAGAGCCGTCCTCTCTCAGGTCAGACCATATTCACATTTAACTGAAAATTACATTTGTCAAATGGACTCACATGTCATTAATTGCCTCGATATGTATCCCTCCCTAGTGTTTAACTTAAAACATAGAGCTCAGGAATATGTATAATACTAAATTATATAAATCAGCACAACTGGTTGGAACAAATAAGTTTGATTCATACGCAGAGTTTGCGGAGGTGGGTGTGTAGTCAAAAAAGTTTTTTTTACAGTTTTCAAGTTCATTTGAAAAAAAAATTAATTATAATTTTTATAAATAAATATTGAGTATAAGATATCAATGTTAGTTTCATATCACAGATGTTAGTTCTACCTCAGGTGTGTAGTATGTTTTCAGTAAAATGGTGCCAAACTTTTCAGACTTTAGGTTGGTTCTTCTTCTGTTGCGCAATTCGTCTTTACAATGTAAACGGTGACGTAACACTTCAC
This sequence comes from Gouania willdenowi, assembly GCF_900634775.1. Taxonomy (NCBI): domain Eukaryota; kingdom Metazoa; phylum Chordata; class Actinopteri; order Blenniiformes; family Gobiesocidae; genus Gouania; species Gouania willdenowi. The sequence continues at coordinate 34,163,909 of NC_041044.1, forward strand.
TCAGCAGTTCATGTATGTTACTGCAGCAAAAAGGAAGCAGAAAGTGGCCGCCAGGCCGATTTTATCATGAATTTACAACATTAAATGGTAAGTTGATGCTAATTTTTGTAGTCAACATGATCAATTATGTTACTAATATTTTTTTACACACATTGTGGTTGGCGCAAATCTCGAAACGGTTTATATTACCTTGTATTTTCTAGTTTACCCACCCAGGTACTGCTGTAAATTAGCTATTTGTTAACTCTTGTGTGATTGACAATTGTACAATGTCCCTGTTAAATAAACAATAAATGAAGTGAGTTGAAATATTAGTTTCTATTATCTAAAATTGTAGTATATTTGTGTGGATTAGGTATTTCAGTACTGTATTGAGGTAGATCTGATTAGTAATCAGAGCCTGGACACTCAAGCACCGCTAGAGGGCGACATTACTCCTGTATAAACGTATCACAGCGAGGGCCACAAAAACCATGTGAGTCTGATCCGAGAGCCACATTAGTATTTAGAATAATTACCATTTGCCGTATTAATGAGCATTAATACCAAAAAGAGCAAAGAGCTGTGTGAACCTTTTATGTCATTAAGTGTGTTTTTGGAATCATAACAATCTTTTTTTTTCCCCAAGTCTTCACAATTTAAAATTTCATCATTATTGTTTCTAATTGCTTTTTAAAACCACAACACAAATACTGGCGTATCCAAATAATGAAAGGGTTACAAAACCAAATCCAAAACACAGCAAACTAAATTAGTAACACACATCAAAAATATGTTGTACAAAACTAATGTTGATGCTTAATGGATAAGTAGGAAAAACCAAAATCAAACACTAAACTAAAGAGCATAACATGACAGCAGTGGCAAAGCGTAACAGAAATAACTGAATTGGCATTAACAGTGAACATTGACCGCTACATTATGTTAGCTTAGATATAGTTAGCTGGCTCACTCTGTTCCGGCACCACAAGTATCTCAGGGTAGTCTCTTAAACAGAATTTGACACAGGCCTAAAACAGTGACCAACATTAATGTTTGTCATAATAAAACAAACATTCAAATAAAAGAAATAGTTACTTACATCCATGCTGCACCAAACCAAGCCAACGTTCAAGCATGGCCAAACCAAAGGGGTGCACAGGTGGTCTAGATGACCTAATTAAGGCCCACAGAGGGGCAGGGAGTGGCACAGGAAGCAATGGTGCATTCAAGGACACTGGAAAATGTACAACTCACCTCACTACACATGTGTCAAATGAACTTCTTAGAGAATCACATCGGGGGCCGCACAAAATCAGACCAAGGGCCCCCTGACCACCATGCCTTGTCTATGTCCTTCTTCTCTGTTTCTGTGACTGATTTAATATCCATGTTGCTTGTTTAACATACATTTCCCATTGTAATGTTGGTTGTAGTTAACAACAGTAAATCAAGGGGTTGTCTGGCAGACGAAAGTATAACTGGATTTTGAAAATAAATCATACAATATATTTACATGTGAATGATTTTATATTAAGATAATGGTTGAATCGAACACATTTATATTCGGACTTTTGTGTTCTCATCTTTGTTTAGTTTTGTTCCTTCCTATCTTAATCTCTAATTTAATTTCTTTTTATTAGTATTTATTGTTTTAGAGTGAATTTGCACTTTAGAAGCGGGACATGAACAGTGACACAGGTATAAATGGACAGTTGCTCAGGCTACTGACCTGATGATTACATTTCTAAGGGAAACAATTGAGTCGTGCATGGGTCAAAGAGATGCACACTCAGCTTTGCAGGATGAATCAATTGTTGTGACACTCATCTTCATTCACTTTCTGTTGTGTTACAACTTTCAGGTGGTAATGCCACTCTGATGGTTACCATGACAGGAAGTAACACGGTCACGGTGACGGACGTCTCTCTGTTGGACGACTCAGGACCAACCCAAGTTAATGGATCCATCCAGGCATGTTACAATTTTAAACTGTGTAATTAGTCTGTGTTTTATATGCATGACTAGGAGGTAATAGTTATGAACTCCATGCCTCAAAGCCTGGGGGCCCAATCCGGCCCTTTGGAGCAGAAACCTTTTTACCCCCTTTCTCTTATTTCTGAATCCAAGTACCCCCTTTGTCCGACTACAACATTTTGCTTAATTTTTCCTTTATTTATTTAGCAGACATTAAAAAAAAAAAAAAAAAAAAAAAAAACAACAACAACATTAAAGGTACAAGGAGGGAATGAAACCCAAAGGGCTTAAGAAAAACCTATGTGCTGACCCGCCAAAGTCTACTCCCACTTGGAGCACTATATTACCCAGCATTGAATTGATGGTTGAAAAAACTATTTAAAACCAACTATAGAGCATGATGATGGAATCAATTAGTGACAACACACATTAAAAAAATTTAATTTTGTAAATAAGTAGAATGAAACAGTATTTAGTGCAGTGGTTCCCAACCTTTATACGATCGTGACCCCATTTTGATATCAAGAATTTTTCTAAAATTCATTTTTGATCATGTTTGAGCTCAGATATTTTTTTTACTGCATTTTAGTTGAACTAGATTTATATGTTACAAAGTGAAAGTATAAAAATACAGTTGTTTAAGATTGTGTTGTTTTAATTTAAAAAAAATAAATAAATAATTAAAAAATGTCAAGAATCTATTTTTATTATTCAGAAATTTCAGGCGACCCCCATTTAAACTCCAGGTGACTCAGCATGGTGTCCCGACCCCAAGGTTGAAAATGATTTAGTACTCCTGAATATATATTTTTTTAGACGTATCACGCCTGACACTTTATTTGTTAATTTCACTCACTCTCTATCTCTCTCTCTCTCTCTATGAAACGGGGTCACAGTCCAAAAAAGGTTGGGAACCACTGCAGTCACGGTTAGGGTCAATAACATTTTTCAGTTACATCTACGTTTTCAATTACCCATCACCAATTCAAATATGATTACAGTAACCAGTATTTTTTCCAATTACAATTAAACTACAATAAAAAAAATTTATCTTCAGAAGTTAAATTACAATTAAGTTCTTAATTACTAAAGTTCAATAACAATGAATCACAATTACTGAGCCTGAAATAAATAACCTAATAAAAGTTAACATTCCTCTTGTGTTAGCTTTCTGTTAGCATCTTTTATGATAACGAGTCCTAAATCAGCTGTAAAATACACTCAAAACAAATATCTATCATTTAATTTATTTCCTATCGATCAATTACCTTGTTAGGCTTCCTAATCAATGAAAATATAGGTTTGAATGTTTTGGTGTGGACATCTGGGCCTTTTTTGTGTCAGCATACCCCGAGATTTCATTTTTTTTTTTCTTTTTGGTTAAATGTGCGAAAGCTTGATAAGAAATACATTTTAATAATTAACCACTTATGTGTAGAACTGTACATACTGTAGAACCAACTGTGACATGGTTTCCCAATTTAGTGTTAAATTATTATTCACAATTTTTACAGAATGATTTAGTAATTCATGCAAACCTCTTTAATATAGGAAACATAAACACTGGGTCTTAATTTGGTTTTTGTATCAAGCTTTTACTTTACAACCTAGATCACAGCTAGTTTGTAGGCAGTGGTGGGAACCAGGGCTTTACATCATATTCATACCAAAGGATAATGTTGCTTTTGTTCTTGTGTACTCAGTGGATGGGCAGCGGTGATTACCTGGTGACATTTCGTGAAGTGCCCTCGGGTGAATTTGTGCTTCTGCTGAAAGGAGAGTACAGCAACTCCACCTCCAGGTCTACACGTACCAGCCTCCTGAGACAAGCGTCCACACAGATTAAGACTTCCAGCATTTTAGTGACAGTGAGAAGTACCACACTCATGTATTAGTCCAAAATTACGGAAGCGTTGAGCTGCCACAGGGGAACATATATTTTGGATATAACTATGTTGTACAAACATGATAGTATATTGTACAAACATTACAATTATATTGTATGAACAAAATACTTGTATTTTACAAACAATATAGTATATTGTATGAACAATATAATTATATTGTACAAACATTATATTTATATTGTACAAACATTATACTTATATTGTACAAACAATATACTTGTATTTTACAAACAATATAGTATATTGTACAAACATAACATTATATTGTGCAAACATGATAGTTTATTGTACAAACATGATAGTAAATTGTACAATTAATATAGTATATTGTATGAACAATATAATTATATTGTACAAACATTATATTTATATTGTACAAACATTATACTTATATTGTACGAACAATATACTTATATTTTACAAACAATATAGTATATTGTACAAACATAACAGTATATTGTACAAACATGATCTTATAATGTACGAACAATATAACAAACATGGTCTCAGTGCTGGTACTCTTAGATCTCAGTGCAGCCTTCGATACAGTGGATCATTATCTACTGCTGCAGAGACTGGAAAGCGTTTTTGGGATTAAAGAAATGGCACAATAATATATACAATATTCTCATATTGTGGGAACAATATAAGTACATTTGTTTACACAACATCATTATAGTGTTCATACAATATAGTAATCCATAATATATTTTCCACTGTTGCAGCTCTACATTTCCATCCAAAATTAAGCATTTTTTGTCAAAGAAAATGTTCCTAACAACTGTATATGTTTTTATTTTCTTAAATTCATCCATCCGTTTGACTTCAGGCCCAAGTGAACAACACCAACATTGAGCCGGACTCTACTGTCACTATCCCGTTCACAGTAGCCACAGCCTCCGGCGGAGTCGTCAACGACTCTGCAACTGGAACGTTCACCATACGCGCCACCAATGATCGCAGCTATACTCTCAGCTTTTCCACTAATCTAATCATAGGAGCAGGTGATGGGGGCAAAGCCAATGGCTCCATATCTTTATCAGTTCCATCATCTGCTTTGTCAGGGACAGACGTGACCCTGACCATAGAGGCAGAAAACACTGCAGACAATGACATCAACTACACCATCCTCAGGTTCTCTGTGGCTCTAAAGGTAAGAATCTTTACAGGAGGTTTTAAAATGGAAAATGTGGAGTTGTAACTGTGTAAGGTTTTCTTTTTTTTACTAAATGAACTGCAATTCATCCAGAAAAGGAATATTCTAGACATTTTAGCCTTTTTCCGATATTGTCAAACACTTTTTCCGATTTCCATATTTAACAATTGTGATATACACAAACTTATCATCATCAATTTAACAGATTTAAGAAACCCTAACAGATTTAAAAAAAATAAATAAAAGACATGGACTATAATTTACAACAAACAGTCTCCACAGTTCAGATTGTTACCATATGGCACTGAGTTTAACCTTAGTCAGGCTCATGATGATGATGTTCTTTCTGTCTCAAGGCAACAAATGAATCTGTGGATCAAACATGACTCAAACTTTCCCATCTTGGCCTTTTCATTCAAATCTTTCAACAGTCATTGTAGGCTACAATGAATTTTCTTATGTGGTTAAGATTCTCAATATATAATGTGGCACCTCATGCCTCAAGAAACAGTTTCCAGTGATTAACATGGTCAAAGCCATTATTAAGTCAGCGATGCTCAACATGTGGTTCTTTATATCTTTATTTGAATTATTATTTCCCAAGAAAACCTTAAAATGGGGAAACTTTTTAACCCTTTTAACCTTTTTCTTTTGGCCATTTTGCAACTTCCTTTGTCCAATTTTTCAAAACTTTTTTCAGACTTTAGCTACCGTTTGCCAATAAATGTCCTATTTTCTTATTTTTTGTCAACTGCAAGTTTATTTTGACACTTTTATCCATTTTTTGCCCTTTCGTAGATTTTTTTTGGCCACTTTTCATCCTAATAAGCATTAAATCATTACATTGTTATTTATTCATTGTATTGATTGTTTGGTCATTAATACCTTTTGTGGATTACTTTTATGTAATATTTTTTGTATTGTTTTCAATAAATCGCCTGTGATTTATCTTAATTTCCTCTTGTCCTCCAGGTAACTGATGTTAGTGGTCCAACGTGTCAGGAAGTGAACACCTCAGGCAACTGTTCCTCCTCCTCTTCCTTTCTCTGCTCTTCCTCCAAATGGGAATTTTTAGCTAATTTTACTGATGGCATAAATGGTACTGGCATTGAGAGAATCACGCTCCGCCAAGGCAATGGTACCCTGAATACCAGCACAGCAGTTGGTACGGCTGGCGAGAACATTACAGTGGTTACCTACAGCTCATCCTGCTGCTCACAGAGCGTTCAACTCATCGCCGTGGACAAAGTGGGAAACGTTGGCTCATGCGTGGGACAAGTGAGAGCAGTAACCACTGCAACCCCTGTGATTAGTACTACGGCTGCAAATAACACCACATCTACCGGTGGACATGGCCTGAGCATATCACACCCACTAGTGGTGTGGATGGGGGTTTTTATTTCAGTCCTTTTAAAGTATACTCATTAAATCAAATGACACGTTACTATGTACTGTAAATAGATACAGTATGTAGCACATGAATGAAGTTTACTGCGATTGTAAACAGGTATCCATGATGGAAAATTAATTCTTGCTTTAGGCCATATTATCAGTCTTTTAATACTTTGGTGTATAACTGTATAGAAACAACATCTACATGTGTTGCATTACGTTGAAAAAAAGTGCCTGAAGTGATATCACTGCCATGTCTAAATCTGTGTACGCTTCGTTCTTTGGTTATTGTTTGAAAACCAAATCAAAATAACAAATAAACGGTGTGGTTATTTTGTTTTACTGACTTAAAACCAAAACAGAAATACAGAAAAATCAAAAACCAAACAAGCAGCGTTTTTTCTGTTTTAAAATTAAGAGGGGACCCATGGACGGGGAAGGACTTTTACTCCTGGACAAAAAAGGAGCAACGCATAAGTCACATTACTAATGAACTGAATTGAAACGTCAATGCATAAATAAATCAAAACAAAAAAATGGCTGTTACGTAAAACATGCACATGATATGTGAATATAGGAGCCAGAGGTGGTGTAATGAATCTACTGGTGCTCCTCGTTTCTTGTGATCAACTTCCATGTGTTCACAGCTGCTGTTAGTGGCTAATGGTATTTTAACGTGCAAAAATAAATATTCTACTGCCCTCAAAAAAGCTGGAATTGTTTTTGCAAATATGTCAAATGTGTCAAAAAAAAGTTCTCACATCTATTCCTTACACCAGCCTCAGAGTCGATAGTCAGTCACCAGTTTATCTGGATACTATTTGGACCGTAACACTGTTTAGTAAAGTTGGCACGATAATCACAGATTCAGACTTCTAGTATCAATAACTTTTTAACATCATTGACACAAATTACACCCCTTTGCCATCGTTTTGAGGTGGGTAACATGGTTACAAGATCCTTTTATCAAACACAGCAAAATAACTCCGCCCCCATCTTTGGGTCACTGTGTAGTGATCTTAAAACATGAAGCTCTTGTAGTTTACCATTAGATATCCAAATATCACACAAACAGAAGATTTAATTTTAAAACAAACAACAAACAAACACTGCTTGTCTGGCTTTTGATTTTTCTGTATTTATGTTGAGATTTTAAGTCAGTAAAACAAAACATCCACACTATGTATTTGTTATTTTGATTTGGTTTTAAAACGGAATAACCAAAGAATGAAGGGTACACTATATTTTGTGTGTATTTTGGTGTGAAAAAAGTCATTACGATTTTTTTCAGTAATATGGCACTTCATTTGTTTTAAAGCCATCAAGGGGAATTTTGATGAAATATCCTTTAAACTCAAATGACAGTCAATGAAAATAATAGGACAAACACTTCTAGATCTTAGGTGAGATTACTTCAGGAAAAAAACGAGCTGATTGGAAAGGTTGAGTCATACATCTTAACGTCACTAGAAGTAAAATGTGTAAAATAATAAGAGGTATTTTGGATCAGTGTCAAACCAATGCCAATCAAATGGTGTTTTTAACATTTTTTTTTTCTTTGTCTGCACATGCTGTCAAAGGTCAACACTACAAGAAGTGCAATCTTTTTAAGACACAAATGCATGTTTTGTTATTGCAATTAAATAAATGAATTTATTTTATTGCTTAATTGTGACCATCACCAGCCCTCCCTAAGGAAGGGTAAGAAATACTTTATTAAAGGGAGGAATAAAAAGAGAGGGCAGTGTTACATCTGGGTGAGGGGGAACGGAACAGGGAAGAGAGACTCAAGGTAGGAAATAGAAAGGGTGGGGAAGGGTTGATTATTTTAAAGTGCATTGTGGACCAATGTATGAGCAAGAACCTCCACTGCAAACCCAAGAGCTGCTCCGGACCTGGAGATGGGCTCCCTCGATTGACATCGACCAAGGGAGTGGATTGACATTGACCAATACATATTAAATTACATTCTAGGTTTTAAATTACTCGTGTCAAGCTTCTTTTGTTTTCTATGAGATGTTATCGATGGCAACATAAACGTTTTTCACATGGCTAGAGTTCTGAACATTTGAAAGGCTTTTTTATTCTACTGATTAAACCTCTTTGCCAAACCTTACACAGGAATGTTTGTTCATTCCAAACACGTCAAGCAGAAACACAGAGAGAATCACAGGTGCATACTTTTGGTTCAGTTTCATTTAACTATAATTCATTATACCACTTTGCCTGTTTTGTCACTCCGGGTTTTTTGTGTGTGTGCCAATACATTTTTTGGTGTGGTCCATTTCCCATAAGCTCCCTCCTCTGCACAGGTGTGACTTTTTAATTTGCCTTTTGTTCATACATTTTCCCACAAACTATTGTTTGGACTTGTGTTTCGATTATTATTAAACTCTGATTACCATCTGTACATAACCTGGCAGTCTGATCCCTGTGCTTTGGGTCCTCAACACTAACCTATCACTCTTTAAAGGCTCATAGCATATTTTAGTAATAATGGCCTGTATTTGAGGAAAAGGGTGATTGATATAATCATGGTAATTTTTTAGAAATCTCATACAAACTCATTAATACATCTTTGAAACTCCAAAATTTTACTTCACCAGCTTCACTTCATGCAATATCTCTCCAATAAAATGCAAAAAGTAAAGATGAAGTGCCTTCCCGTCAACTTTCTTTAAATAACTTTTGCATTCATTCAGGGCATAAAAGGTAACAGAAAATACACTTAACTAAACTTTAACAGCCCCTATAATGATTTCAAATAAATAAATCAAAGATGTTTTGTACGTTGTATTTATTTGAATGTACTGAGAGGGTTAACATGGTTACCAGGTTCAGTTTACATAGTACTGACAAGCCATTTAAGATCATTGTTTTACGTAAATACGAGATCAGCTTCCTCTATTGATGGGTTTAGCTTTGTCGATTTGTCTTCAGAGTGTAGGACTAAAATTATTAATTTTTTGTGTGTTGTGCTGATCTGATTCACAATTTATGGGAATATCTAAATCAATTGTAGGAGCAAATCTTAACAAACGTGTTTGAATTGTGGAAAGAAATTCAAGCACTTTAAACATAAGCCAAATCTAAAAAGACCAACAACAAACAAAGAGTCACTCATCACTTAAAAGTCTCTAATTGCTCTTTGCAAATTATCATTATTCTTATGCTTTCTCATGTTATCACATGTAAATTACTGAAAATATTGGGTAGCCTTATATAAGAGAATCACTTCTTCTTCTTTTTTTTCTCATCTGTATCCATAAAATGAAGAGTCTGTCCTTAAGACTGCTTAAAATTTGTCACCAGAGACAAAGTGAACAGATTTTAATATTAGTGTCACAAACAGTAATGACTAAGTGCATTTTTTTCAACAGTTTTTAAGGTGGGCTACTGGGCGGGGTGTGTATATAACACACTCATGTAAACAACATTTACATTTTTGTGACACCAAACTTTTTAGAGAAGACATATTTACTTAGTTTAGTATATATTTAGTATACAAATGAAAACATTTGGGACTGACCTACAGCTTGTTTTATACAAATCTCTAAGAAAGAGTTTGATCGCTAAGGAAGAGGTGTATGTACCTTTAATTATGTTCCTTTAGGATTTTACTACCTTTTTTTTTTTTATTATTATTTTTATAACACACTTTTAATACAATTGCAACTCACAATCTTGTTATTTTCAACATATATTCAAACACATTTTGGATACAGATACATGTGTATGATGTATATCTGTATCAGGGTTTTCAGTTACAATTATTAATCTAATAATTATTCATGTTCAATTACAATTCAATGAATTAATTTTTTATCCTCAGAAAGTCTATTCCAATTACCATCTCAATTACTAAAGTTCAATTCAAATTAATCACAATTACTGAGCCTCAAATAAATATCCTAACAAAAGTTAACCATCCTCTTGTGTTAGCTTTCTGTTAGCATTTCTTGTGATAACAGGTCCTAAATCAGCTGTAAAATTCACTGTGCTATATCTACAGAGCATCTTCTTCCTAAAATAGCTTCTCAAATTACGTATACTTTCAAAATGCAAGTTCAATCAATCAATCAATCTTTAAACTGTATAACAATTAAAAAATCAAAACCCGTGATCTGTGACATGGCATTGATGATAAGGCCTGATTAAATTTCTTATCAAATGTACTCTTGTTTTATTGCGCAAGAAAACATCTTTAGCCGCACCTTTTTGCTCAAATGTTTATGATAAACAAGCGTAGTCTTTTTAAAAATTATGTATGGTTAATCTTTAGAATTTAGACACTCAGTTCACTTTTCATATACCCATGGCCGGCCCAGCCTATACGCAAACTATGTGGCTGGCAACCCCACTTGCATGTTACTGGTACTGCTGTGCAGACAATATATACGTAGACGCCGCATCAACTGCTGCCGCCCACTAGAGCGGTGCGTCTACAGGGCGGCCATCTTGGGCCGGTGGCAATATCTCCTACAGTGCATTACATCTATAGAGGAATGATGTGCTTACACAAGTAAAGTTGTCATAAATCACTTAATTCTCAAGCAATTTTCACGGGGTTTGTTTGAAACAAACGTCAGACATGATAGATAGATAGATAGATAGATAGATAGATAGATAGATAGATAGATAGATAGATAGAGTCATGGCCAAAATTATTGGCACCTCTGTCAGATAATACGCCACTTCTCCCAGAAAATTGTTGAAATTACAAATTCATTGGTATTCACATGGGTGCCGTGCGAAAGAAGGTAGGGGCTCTGCTCAGACAGACTAGCTTGCCGTGCTAGCCATCTGCAGAGGCTTTTCACTGTGAACACGACACAGTGACGGCAAGAACCGTGGGCGTCAAGGGCCTGGCCAGGCATGTTCCAGCCCGAGGCAGCCTGAGCAAAACCTGTGCGGCGGGTGGATACATTTCACCAGCCAATCAGGATTGGCGTAATGAGATATGGCTTCTGAGAGATGATGCAGGGGCATCCCATGGTAAAACAAGAGAACTACAAAAAATTTAATTACCAGACAACAATCAAATGCATCACATCATGGACGACCAACCAGATTAAACGTAACACACCGGGCCAAAACAGCGTTTTCTCAGTTCTAGAGTTCATAAATGTACTGTATGTATCTTTAGAGCCTGAATATTGTTTTATTTTGAATTGAATGAATTGGTTATTTTATCAAAAAAAAAAAAAAAAAAACAATTGTGCGTTTTGACAAACATTTTATTTTTTACAGATGCCTTTGTGAAAAATTAATTAAGTTCCAACTGTCCAAGATTTGGTTTCTTACTTTTTAAGTTTATACATGAGATTGTTTACTGTAAGCAAGGAAACCGTGGCTAGTAACTTTTACTTTGAGTACTATTTGATTACTTGTACTTAAGTATTTTATGTTTGAATTACTCGTACTTGTACTTGAGTACAATTTCAATCAAGTAACTGTACTTCCACTAGGGTAGAATATATCAGTACTGTTTATACCTCTGCTCACTGCTTTATTTCTTTTACTTTTACTTCATGTCATTCCCTGTCGGTAAACCAATACTTTTCCTCCAATACATTTTCATATTAACAGCCAGTCCCTACGAAGCTGAACTTCCAGGATATCTCTAGCTCCATTATCCGGCTTTACCAAACCTAACATTCACAATCTAATATCAGCTGTACTTGTCTATGAAGCTGGTTATCAACACTTTAATTCAACCCAGAGGTTTTGCATCTGGATCAGTGAGTGCTCACATAAAAGGACTGGAGTTTGCAGCGTCTGACCAACAAAAAACAATTATTGTAAAAAAAATGTGAAGAATTAAAATCTATAATTAAGGCCAAAATCAACACTGTTGCTGCAGCAAAAGCAGGAAGGAAGGAATGCTGGCAAAAGATTGCAGACTGTTAATGCGTAAATTGGTGAGATTATACACTATTAATTCATATATGATGGACAACCGTCTGACCAGTCAGTTTCAGCCAATGAAGTTGGATCGTACAAAAAGAATTTGGCTGATTGGTTAAAATTTATTTATTTATATAAATAAAATCCACTGTTGTCAAGGAAGTTTATTATTATTTGCTCCATAATATATAGTCTTCCTAAAGATGTAAATTCTTGTCTTAATCAGAAATAAAAATGCGTGGCAAAATTGCCAAAATATGTGTAAAAGGTGGCGAAAGGTGATATAAAATATATTTAGAGGAGCAAAAATATGGCAAGAAAAAATTAAAAAAGGTTAAAATATGGCAAGTTTTGAAAGAAAATGGGTAAAAATGAGCTAAAATTTAACAAAAAATATTCTCAGTTTCTTGAAGGCATTTGGCGACCCCCTCCCAGTGTCTCGCGATCCCAAATGGGGTCCCAAAGGTTGAGAACCACTGTTCTAGACTCTTGGAGAATTTTGAAAGCAATGAGGCAGAAATGTGTTTCTTCTTTTCAGATTTGTAGAGGACTATTTGTGTGAGTTTTAGCTATTTTCATTTCATTTGAAAAGGAACCGGGTGGAAAATAGCAAACAAGATCCTATTTTATGATTAAAAAAACAAGTTATCACAGGTTGATGGATAATGCTAGAATAAAATGTGTGGAAATGTGACGGGTTGATAAAGCGGTTGTAACAGAAACTAGTTATTATAGCAGATAAAGCAGTGTGGTGTTGAAACCAAATCTAGTGAAATGTTTTAGTTAAAAGTTGTTAAGTGTTTTTTGTGGGGTTTATTTTTACTAAAGTTCAACTTTTTTATTTTCTATTTGATTTTTTAAATGATAAATTGACGTGTACCAGTACTTCTACTTTTGATGTTTAGTCAAATTTTAAAGCCAGTACCTTTGATACTTAAGTAAAGATAATAACAGCTACTTTAAAGCTTTTACTTTCATTGGTTTTTAGTACAAAAGTAAAATAATTTTAATAATTAAAAAATAATTATGGCAAAAAAACATTTTCAAAAAGAAACACATATTTATTTGGTTCCTACCTTGAATTTTAGATTGAGGTAATAGATACTTAACAAGGCTTCTTGGAAACAGATGATCGCTTGCCAAGAATTTAGAGTATTTTGTCAGTGGGCCAGCAACACAACTGACAATAACAGACAAGAGAAAGAAGAACAAACCTACAATTAACTACATTCATTTAACGTAATTATTACTTTAGTCATTGACTTTTGTGAATGACAGTTAATTGTTTCAAAAATATATAGTTTCATGACACGTATTACAGTCATGCATCTACAATAAATGAACAATAATTTAATCTAATACTTTGTCTATAACTTTATATAAGTACAAAAAATACTGTAAGGCTTTAATTTAATTTTTTGCTTTCCTTCTGTTTTTTCTCATTTATCTGTTTATCTACGTTCATCGACGTTCGTCTCCACACATTCCTTAGCTGAATGTTGTCCTGTCAAACCAGAAATATGAGGATTTCCCACATTATTTGAGCAGGTGAGGCGTGATATTTAGATGAAGAGAGATGATTGCTAGAAAACTGAGGTCACAGGACACATACATCTGTGTGATACAGTTGCTGTCATCATACCAAACAAGGCTGAGCTTTAAGCTGAAAGGAGAACATTAAGGTTAGTTTGCAATTGTTACTTTACATCTTCTTCTTCTACGTCATTTTGATTTTATTTTTTATTAATTTATTTTTTCTTGTTTTGAAAAACACTATAGGTTTTAAACATGATGATTATTTTGGCTGTGACATTGACCTAACACACATGAGGAGTTGTTCAAACACTCAATTTTTGTCATCGTTCTTGACGTATTGACTTTTAAAAGTGTATAGAATGGACAAAATAACTAAATATCTTGTGACTTTCTGTGTTTTTTTGTTCTTGTTGTTTTTCTTTGTTTTTGTATTCAGACGCTCAACAATTCAAAGACTTGAACGAGAACGAGAGCTGGGTTGACACCGTCGTGAGACAGGTTAGTTTTACCCTACTGATGATGTGCTGTTGCAATAGTAATGGTAAAGAAAAAGTGATATAGTACTACAAGAATATATATGTTAAATGATTTTGAGTAATGTAATATGTAAATCACATTATGAACCAGTAACAAAGGTATTGAGTTGTTTCGTATATATATCCTTGATGGTACCCTCTTTTAATCGGGTATAATCAAGGTAGTCGTATAATAATGATAATAATGCATTGGATTTTATATAGCGCTAGACACTCAAAGCGCTTTACAGAATTAGGGCATTATTCTTTCACTCCAGACTTATACCATATATGACAGTCATCTAATTGCAGATTGTCAAATTTAAAGTTATGTTTACAAGGAAAAATTGTCAAATTTAAAGTTATGTTTACAAGGAAAAAACCTTTTTACCACAAAAGCATTACATTTTGCAGAGTTTGTCATCTGGAGTTATTTGAAGTTGGTTGTAGGCAGGGGTGGAGCACCAATTTTAAAAGTGAGGGTATTCAAAGGGTAGGACAACCGTCGACTCCCACTTTAGTTTATTTAGTTAATTTACGAAAACCACGATAAAGCTGTTATTAAGTCAGTGATACTCAACATATGGCTCTTTGTCTTCATTTTAATTATTAGTTCCCCAGAAAAACCTAAAAAGGGGAACTTTTTAAGCTTTTTCTTTGGCCATTTTGCAACTTGCTTTGCCCCATTTTTCCCCCTTTTCTAAAAAGTGTGACGTGTTAGCTTCCTTTTTTCTTGACGCTTTTATCCAATTTTTGTCAATTTTTGCTACTTTTTCTTCCAAATAAACTACACTTTGCTCAATAAATAAGACTTTTTTCTTTTTTCCTTACATTTTGCTTCTTTTTGTTCAATATTTTTGCTACTTACACTATTTTTTTGCCACATTTTGCTTATTTAAGTTATGTTTTGCCTTTACATACCACCTGTTTCCACTTTGCCACACTTGACAGCTTTTGGCCCATTTTAGTCACTTTTCACTCATTTCTTGCCATGTTTTAGCCACTTTTGTAGCATTTTTTGCCAACTGTGATTTATTTTTTGTCACTTTACTTACACTTTACTCATCACTGTTAACTCTTTGTTTACCTTCTTGGAGCGGCGGCTTCGTCAAATGGCTGGCTGTGATTGGCTTGTTCACCATTCGATCAATCTCACTGGACCTTATTTTGTAGATTTGAAATGTTCTCCCCAAACTTGCATGGGTTTTTCCTGGGTACTCCGACTTCCTTCCACAGTGCAAAAAAATGTCGATAGGAATGCCCATGGCAATGTCCATCTCTATAAGTTGTCCCTGTGAGAGGCTGGAGCCCAGTCCTTTCCTTTCCTGGGTGTACCCCGCCTTGCTCAACTGTCAGCTGGGATACACACCAGATCATCATTACTGATATTTGAGCACTTCTTTTTGACTAATTGACTTGTTGGTACAATGCCAGTAAAACCCATTTCAGAGCCGCCATGTGTCCTATTGTGAGGAGGTTTTCTGTGTGAAGATACTCTGACAATGTCATTGTGGAAACTAACAGCGAATGGACTTGTTTAGTCTTTCTCAAGGAGTTTTAACTTATAATGTTAAGCATGATCACGTACTAAATATCATAGAATTTAAAATTCACTTTTAATGAGTCACTGTTGTGTCTTTTTCAATCTTTATATTGTGAGGTAAATTGTTTTAGGGTCATTTTGTGAGCTCATGTGTAAAATGTATTACCGGTATTTTCTTTTTCTTTTTTCTGTTTCCATTTTTTGGTAGCGTGGTTAAATGTTTGGATTTTTTGTTTGATAGGTTTGATTTTTTTTTTTTTTTTCTTTATTCTTTTTTTCTTTTTTATTTTCTCAGATATTTATTTTCTAGTAAAAGATGGTTTTGCTGGTTATTTTGCCACAAAAAAATAAATAAATAAATTAAAAAAAATCATGTCATCACGATTTTTAAACGCAAGCTAAACACCTATTTATTCAGTTTCTATTGTTACTTCAATGTTTTATATTTTGAAAATTGTTCCCTTCCCTGCTTTGCTTTTTTCAGACTTTTTATTATTTTATCATGTGTTTAATTATTTTATTAAATTGGTTTTATGTGCATTAGTTATACTTTTGTCAATCACACAGATTAATTTCTGTGAAGCACTTTGATCTACAATTCAATATTAAAAAAGCTATATAAATAAAGTTTGATTAATTGATTGATGTCTTCCCTTTTATGTTATTGAATTAATCTTAGTTTGTGAATAAATGTTCATATGTTAACTCTTCAATCATCTCAAGTTTTTCCTCTTTTATTCAGAACTTTGATCGAGGTCACTCACCTGCTACTAGACACTTTATCGGGGTTGTAAGGGCAACGGAAAAAAAATTCCCTGGTTCATGTCTTAAAACTTTATATATTTCCTTTTATTTTTCCACAGCTCTGACCGTCAGCATGAATCCCATGCAGGTAGTCACGGTCCTGGTGATCATCTCATTGCCTGATCTCACCAAAAGCTTTCAACCAGATTACAACATCTTGTCCGATGGGGTTTCATTTACTCATCTCATGATAACTGAAACTGCAATCCTGAGAAAAACTGCAGAGGTCTGCCGGGACATTGCTGCAGATGAAGGAAGAGATTTCACGCTGAATGTGAGGTTTTAACAAAGGACACCAACATCAAGTTTTGCGATTTAGAAATAACTGCAATTTCTTTCTGTTGCTGTTATTAGTCTTCACTTTGTGTAACACGTGTGGTGACAAATTTGTGTTAAAATTGCCTCCGTCCATCCACTCTTTTCATTATATCTATGTCTTTTAAGGCTCTTATTGATACTAGTCTAGGCCGCCCCCTTTTTGTATTTCGTCACCAGCGCGTCATTGCCACAAGTCGCACATGCGCAAGACAACATGAATTAACTAAAGCGGTTTTAACCAAGTTAAGTATTTACAAGAAAGAGGAATTATCTAATTCGGAACGAAAAACAGAGTAAACCAGCCACCTAATTCTAGAGGGAGGAAACTGAATGAGGCTCAAGGAATATATATCACGAGCAAAACCATTATAAAGTGATTTTTTTCATAATACTGACCCTTTAAACTGTCTGAGGGCAGTTGTCCACACATTCCCTCGACTAATGTGCAGCTCGTACACCAGTCATTACCGCTCTTTCAAGTTCGTCAGTTTGGAGTGATTCTTCCCCTCTCATCACTCACTGAGCCTCAGTCGATGGTGTGGGCTGGGCCCCTTGATTGACAGGCACTGAACCTGCCTACTTTGCAGGATATTGAAACAATAACTTTATTTAACATTTAGATTTATATATAAATCTAACAGTTAGACTTACATTTAACATTTAGATTCACCATTAAAATGTACATTTAGATTTACCATTTAGATTTATACATAAATTCAACATTTCGATTTAAGATTTAACATTTCGATTTAGACATTTAACATTTAGATATACATTCAACATTTACATTTATATTTAACATTTACATTTATATTAAACATGCACATTTAGATTTATTTTTCATGTGTACACATTTTTAACAATGATAATCAACATTCTGTTGTACATAAATATCTGTTGCAAATGAAATAAAAATCAGCTAAATGTGAGGAAAATGAGCTAAATGTTCAAAATCTGTCAGCTCTGAAAAAGTGGTTGAGTTTTTACATTGGGCACCCCATAAACACAGTTAACAAAGTCATTCTCTCCCTCTCCAGATTGATGGAAGCCTTACAGTCAGTAAGGTGCAACGGGCTTGTTCTGGCACACCCAGCTCCACCGTTCCTGTTTCTGCTGTATCGTTTCAAAATGCCCTCAGCACTATACACGACAGCAACACTAGAGTGGACACTAAAATAAAATCTGCATTAACTGCTGAAAACCATTTTGACAATGAAGAATTTGTGGCAGGACGCAACATCATCACAGAAGGTAATTAACAACAGTGTAAAGACTTTAGTGAGCATAAAATGGGGGAAGTTATGAAAACATTTTAGGCCACAACTTTAGAAATATGCTTTAAATTTATTTTGTTATGCAAACCAAACACATATAAAGTGAAGGCATGAATGAATTAGTACTTTTTAAGGCCAATAAAACTCCTCAGACGAGTGCTCTGAAACAGCTTTTACTCTGCACCAGGGCATATCATCAAGACTTCTGATATTTCAGAATACAGCATTTATCATAGGCTGAGCATTGTTTTGCAAAAATGGTGCATGACGATGTAAAATGGAAATCAGACTCTATAGTGCATAAACTTTTGTGTTTTACTTTTTTTTTTTTTTTATGACAGATTTTATGTTTCATTTACTACAAATGTATAATGACTATGATATCGTCAATCCCCCCAATGCCCCTGATGCTCATCAGTACTGACAGATAATTGTAAATAGGTTGAGAAAAACTCATAAAATGACCACACTCAGTGGGAGTTTCACTCATAAAAAGGTTTTTCTTTATTTAGGTGTGTTTGCTGTAAAGTTTAATGTTCTACGGGGGAACTTTGAAGTAGGCAGGAAGACTCTTGGAAGAATCTGCCACACACTTCAGGTGCATTTACCTTTTATTCTGTTGCAATGTTTATTGTATTGTATAGTTTAGGAGAAATTTAAATATTGATAATACTGTCTTTTTATTCAGGATTTCTACAGCCACAGTGATTGGGTGGAGCTGAACAACAACAAGCCTTACAGTGCACTCATCATTCCCAGCCAACCACTCACAAACTTGGCAGGTACGGTTCTGAATAATTGATTATCTTTTACCCAAGATGCAATAAAATTGATCTCTTTAATAATAACAATGTTTGACTAGTTTCACACGGGACACTTAACAAGTGGCATGTGCATTGTTCATCCAGGGTGCGCCACACAAGGAGGACAAAATCCTGTATTCCTCTTATATCTTATCTTAAAGTATTCTTGTATTAAAAGTAGTTAGTACTATTTTTTAACATGAATTCAATGCGACCCCAGGATGCACCAAGAGTTCTCTGTTTAAAAAATACAAATTGTTGTGTAGGTATTTTGTGCCATTAACCTATTTTTTGTGTTAATAGTGGTTTCTATAATATCTTATTTGGTGCAGTGCCTTGTTCATTTAGTTTATACAATGTGTTTTACATCACTTGTTTACATTTATTTATTTATTTTTATTTTTTTATTACTGTTAAATTATTTTACATTTGTATTTTTATTTTTACAGTTATTTATTTTATTCATATATTTAAGTAGTATTTAGGCATTTGTTTATTTAAAAAAAAAAATCCAATTCATTATTTCATGTGTAATATTTTTAGGTAACTATTTTGATTGATTTAATAATAAAAAAATGGAAATGAAGATATTGTGGTTAATGTGTGAGGATATCTAAATTGTCATTGGTATTTGTTGTAATGCAAATGGGGCTTTAAATCTTGTCTAGGGTGCCAAATTGCTTAGGACAGTCACTAACATGTAGCATTTACCATAAGGCCAATACCAACACCAATAAAGGCCCATTTTGAGCCACTTGTTATCCTCCCAATTTTATCAGTCACCATTCCATTCTGCTTTCAATTTAACTTTACAAGAAAACCAATACAATGGAAACATTGTGTGTTCAACAATTTCAGGCCAAGATGTTCCAACCTGCAGCAGCTGTACAGAAGATGTATGTAGGGACAACATTTTGCCAAACATCTTGGAGAGGAAGCTTCTTACTTCTGGTTACTTTGAACTTTTTTCCAAAGTAAAACCTGCAGGTAAATCTAATTAAAATCTATTTCTTAACAAGTTCAAGTTCTGTAGTTATGCAGGAGGCATCCTCACTATTGTTATATTATTTTTATCTTCCGTCTGCACTAATCCTTCCACACCATTTGTTAGATAATATCAAAAAGTTCAGGAAGAGATTTCTGCCCTCACTTTTGTGATTTGTATCTTTTAAACTTTTTGAGTTATTAAGATATTGATTTTTTACTTTAAAATCTTTGCAAACAAATTACAAACCATTCAACCTTTGACATGTTCAGCTAATACGTTCAACTTTTTCACTCTTATTGCTAATGTTAAGCTATTACTAAGGTAATGGTTAGCTAATGCTAGGTTAATGTTATAGCTAGGCTAATGCTAATGCTAGGTTAATGTTATTGTTAGGCTAATGCTAATGCTTGGTTAGTGTTCATGCTAAGCTCATGTTAATGAGATGTTAGTGCTAATGTTAGGCTAATGCTATTGCTCGGCTAATGCTAATTCTGATGCTAGGTTATTGCTAATGCTAGGTTAGTGCTAATGCTAGGCTAATGTTAATGCTAATGCTGAAGCTAACTAAAGCTATTCTAATGCTAAGCTAATGCAGTGCAACAAGGGCCAGAACCTGCATTTTCACTTGCATTTTCTTCAGGAAATACAAATATTCTAGTTTTGTTTTTTCCTCAAAGTGAAAAATTCCTGCATGATTTAAACAATAATTAAAAAAAAAAAAACGAGAATAAAGAATATTGGTCATTCAGTGTTATTTCTCTGCAGGTGCAGTTTTGTCAATGGATAGTGCTTTTACTAAATAATAATGCTCACACTCCTATTTGAATAACAGGGTTCTCTGCACACATGAGCGCTCACTAAGAAATTAGATGAATTTCTTTACTTGAGCTTATTTTATTGATTTTCACCCTCCAAAGAAATCGAGGCTTATAATGGTTTCTCCTCAAAGGTAAATGCAGTCATGGAGGGGCATTTGACAGGACGAGCAGAGAGGACCCAGAAGGTGGCATCAATAAAGATTCAGTTGGATCTTTTCATGGCTACCTACATGTGAATGCAGCTACTGTTGCTATTGATGCCACCATTGAGCTACTGGAAGACATCCGAACAGCAGTTGGAGACAAGACTTTCTTGCAGTCAGTATTTCGTGATCAATGATGATTATGTCATTTATAAACACACAGAAAGCTAACAGCCAGGGTTGGGGTCAAATACATCTTTTAATTACAATTACTGATTCAATTATCCATGTTAAATCAATTATGATTATGTCTACCAGAATTTTTTCCAATTACAATTAAAAAGTATTATTTTTCCCCTGAAATCCATTACAATTACATTGTCAATTACTAAAGTTCAACTAAAATTCATCACAGTTACTGAGCCTTTAATAAATAACCCCATTAAGCGTAACCTTCCTCTTGTGTTAGCTTTGTTTCTCATCTCTTGGTTGCCTTATTAGGCTTCCTAATCAATGAAAATATACGTATTAATATTTTTGATGTGGGCGTCTGAGCCTTTTCTCTGTCAGTATACCCCTTGATTTAAACTTTTTTTAAAAGGTACAATGATCCTCAAGAAAACTAACCGATAAACTTGTTATGAAACATGGTTTCCCAGTTTTTGCATTTAATTACATTCATGTCAATTACAATTACAAAGTAGATTATCTGAACTCATTACAATTCAATTACGATTACAACAGCGACACATTTTTTTCAATTACGATTTAAATTATATTTACATAATTGTAATTAATTACTCGATGACAATTGTAATTGACCCCAACCCTACTAACAGCGCCTTACTGCTCACGTTCTTCCAGGTTCATGGGTGTGTCCCAGTCCTCTGCACTGAGTTTTGTCATTGACACGACAGGAAGCATGGCCGACGATATAGCTGCTGTTAAGGAGACCTCCTTCTCCATTATTGATAGTAGAAGAGGAACCGCTGAGGAGCCTTCCGTATATATACTGGTACCTTTCCATGATCCAGGTGTGTAACTTTGAAATTTAAACATAAACCTGCTTATACAAAAAACCACAACCTCAAGAACCCAATAATATGTAGTTTCCTGTGCTATATCCCCCATCTAGAATTTGGACCAGTCATTAGGACAACTGACCCAGATACATTTAAAGCTCACATTAATGAACTTACTGCAAAAGGAGGATCAGGAGGTCTTCCAGAATACAGCATGTCTGGACTGCAAGTGAGTGAACCTTTACTATTCAATTCAATTCAACTTTATTTATATAGCACAAATTACAACAACAGTCATCTCATAGCGCTTAAAAAAATTGTAATAAAAAGGAAAAACCCCAACAAGATCCACATGAACAAGCAACAGTGGGAAGAAAATAAACTTCTTTTAACAGGTAGAAATCTCCAGCAGAACCAGGTTCAGAAGTGGCAGCCATCTGCTACGACTGGTAGGGGTTAGTGAACAGAAAGAGGATGAACAGAACAAGATAGAGAGATAAAACATAAGAGTGTCCCAGACTAGTTGAGCCGTGAACCACAGATCAGGAACTGTCAGCTCCAGCTTCAAGACACCTGAAACAGAAAAGAGAGAGAAGGGCGAGGAGAAGGCACAGACTGCAGAAAAACATGATATAGTATTAGCAGGTCAGCCTGTATGGTTTTTGGCTTTGTTCCTAGTGGTTAGGTTAACGCTAGTTAGAAAGGCGACATATATCTTCCCGTAGACTGGTACGCTAGCAGCGACTCCATGGTCTGTAAATGTGACCGTTACAGACGAGCCCATGCCCGCTCGAGTGGTTAGGTTAGCTTTAGCTCTACCCTATTACTTTACCCTTACTACCCTATTACTTTACCCTTACTACCCTATTACTTACACTCGTGCAGGGGCAACTGCGCCAGGTGACAATCCTGTTGTCCGCGTATAGCAGGAAACGGCTTCACCATGAACTGATGCTATATTTTCCATGACAGTCCCATTACATTGTATTAATTCTAACAGTCATGTTCCAATTTCAATAATGTTAAAAATAAAACACATAAACTAAGTCTTGAAACTGTTTAAATTGCAAACCTTTGACTTTAGCACGTCTGATGTTGCAGGTAAGCAAACTAGACCAAAAGGTTTTGTCACATCATCATTTATCTTCAACTCTTCTGATGACATGGTAACATCCTTTGACATTCTAACAACCAACTCTATTTTTTCTGTTATGTTTTAGCTTGCACTGACAGCCGCTCCCCCCTCCTCTGATATCTTCCTCTTCACGGATGCTCCAGCTGAAGATGCCCATCTGAAAAACACTGTCCTAGCCCTGATTGAGAGCACCAAGTCTAGGGTAAGAGCACTAAGTGGTAGGTGTTAAACGCTGTGATGACCTATTATTTATTTTTAGACTGAGACACTTCTTGATTACTCATAATTCAACGTTTTTATGTATTAATGCACTGGTCAAATATAATGTAAATAATAATTTTCTTTCTCCATATTTGTACATTTAGGTAACCTTTATGTTGACCGACGTTGTTAGGGGACGTGATTCTCAGAGTTCATCAGATCGATTTGCATCCTCAGAAGGCACTCTAATATACCGAGACCTGGCCCGAGCCTCCGGGGGGCAGACCATTGAAGTCAGCAAGCTCAACCTCATCGAGGGCACGGCCGTTATCGAGGATTTATCAGCCAATGCAGTGGTGAGACACTTAAAGAGAGGCTGCATCCCAATACCCACACTACGCCCTACGGACTTCCACAAAGTGTGATTTTGGTTTAAGTAAATGTGAAGTGCGTAAGGGAACAAGTGACCTTGACTTTACCTTACCTTAGTTTAGTTTATTTGAGCTGTTTACATTCATTTACTTACATAAATCACATCATTATACAGTAATGGAAAGTCAAAAGGAGTAGGCTGAAGCAAGGAATCTTATGTGCGTCTCCCCCTATATTCATATTCTCAGTACTCATACATTTCACATTTGTATTCCCATTGGGAACTCAACCAACAACAACTGCATCTCACAAATTACATTACATTCGAAAAGTTACCGTAAAAGTTCAAATACACCATTTTCATACCCAGGCACACACAACCACGAGCATGTACCTGTTTATGAGTTACATTTTCCTATTACAATTGCATTTTCAACCATACAATCAATAACAGAGGCCTTACAATTTGCAGCATTTGACATGGTAAAAGCTTATAGCGACATTCCACATCAAGCATATATTGTCACAAGCTTATAAAGATTACTGTACATTGTTTAAGTTATGTCGTGAAGGATAACATTAACACAGCATACTGCTAGACCATAGTAAGCAGGAATAAAAGAATGTTTTATGTATTAATTGAGTGTAACAATATCAAAAGTCAGTATGTAAGTGATATGTTGGTTATTTAGGAGGCTTAAACCACTTTAATTATAACGGATCATGTGGAGATGTTGGTGACAGTAATTGTATCAGTATATGATTCTATTATCCTCATTATTATATTATATTATACTCATTTAGTAGTACTAGACACCAACAAAAGTCATGCTTTGTGGTTACATTTGGCATATTGCATTAAGATACTTATCTTATATTGTTTTTTAAAATTTGTTTTGCTTTTCTTGTTAAAACAATACCAAAAAAAATGCTTTTAAATAACACACTCCTTGTGTGGAAGCATTTTGGTAGCCTGTGAAAATATGTCTTGATTATGGGCGGGGCCCTGGATCAGTTATGACACGCCCAGTCTAGACTATAAAATCTCCAAAGAACAATCTATGCAGTTCACAATTCACAATTGTTTCAACCCAACCTACTGAACACAGATTGTAGAGGCCACAGATGCTAGTTTTTATAAAAAGGGTGGGGCCAACAGTGCTTGTTGTGGTGGTCCCAAAACATCACATGATCTTGTTCTCAGTCAATAGCACAAAGCAATTGTAATAGCTGGGTTTCAACCCATAGCTAATGTCATAGATGTGGTGGCTCCAATCAAAACTAAGAGAAAACCAAACACACAGAAAACACCTTGGAGGGGAACTGAGATAATGCAGAATTTGAAATCTGACTGTAGAAGAGCTGAGCGTAAATGGAGATCAACAAAACTCCAAATTCATCTAGAACTGTACAAAATAAGTCTGCGAAAATTCAATGATGGCTTGTTCAAAGCAAGGCAGCAATACTTTTCTGAAATTATTGCCAAAAATGTCAACAACTCTCGCATGTTGTTTTCTGTAATTGAAAAGCTCACAACCCCCCCAGATCAGATAGCCCCTGAATTACTGTCAGCTGGAAAATGCAATGAATTTGCTGTATATTTCAATGAAAAAATACAATCAATAAGGTCAAACATCAGAACAAACCAGCAAAATAACAAAAAGCTTGAACAGCTTCAACCACTGAGGGATGAGTCAACTACAATGTTAGAGTTTATTACAGTGAACCCAAAAACAATAGAGGAGACTGTTCAGCAGCTGAATCCATCAACGTGTTGCCTTAACACAATACGCTCAAACTTCTTTAAAACTGTTGTAAAGTCAATTGTCACTGATTTGTGTCAGATAATTAACTGCTCATTCCAATCAGGCACCGTACCAAAATCCCTGAAAGTAGCTGCTGTGAAACCTCTGTTAAAAAAGAGAACACTGGATGCCTCTATACTGGCTAACTATAGACCAATCAGCAACCTTCCATTCATGGCCAAGATCATTGAGAAGGTGGTCTTCAACCAACTGAGTCAATTCTTAACATTCAACAAAATATTTTATAAATTTCAGTCAGGTTTTCATTCTCATCACAGCACTGAAACTGCTCTTATCAAAGTGATCAATGACATAAGGTTGAACACTGATTCAGGAAAAGTATCTGTTCTCATTCTGTTGAAGTGCTGCATTTGACACTGTAGATCATACAATTTTGTTGCACAGATTGCAAACATGGGTTGGACTAAATGGAAAAGTAATGCAATGGTTTAAGTCATACTTGGAGGAGCGAAGCTATTTTGTAAGCATTGGAAACTTTGAATCTGACAGATTACCAATGTCCTGTGGGGTTCCTCAGGGATCTGTTCTTGGACCCCTTCTGTTTAGCCTATATATGCTTCCTTTAGGACACATTTTACAGAACTGTAAGGTTGATTATCAGAGCTACGCAGATGACACACAACTATATCTATCACTGAACCCAGATGACCATGGTGCCATTGAGGTGTTGTGTGACTGTTTAGAAAAAGTAAACTGCTGGATGAGTGAAAACTTCCTTCAACTAAACCATGACAAGATGGAGGTGATTGTCTTTGGTAACAAGGAAAAGAGGACTGCTGTCAGCAATTATCTCGAGTCTCGATCTTTAAAAGCTAAAGACCAAGTCAAAAACCTTGGTGTTCTGATTGACTCAGATCTTACATTCAGCAGTCAGATCAAATCTATCACAAAAACAGCCTTCTACCACCTAAAGAACATCTCCAGAGTGAAAGGTTTAATGGCTCAGAAAGATCAGGAGAAACTGGTCCATGCTTTTATCTCCAGCAGACTGGACTATTGTAATGGTCTTCTAACAGGAATCCCCCAAAAGAGCATCAAACAGCTACAGCTGGTTCAGAACGCTGCAGCTCGGGTCTTAACCAGAACAAAGAGGTCAGAGCACATTACTCCAGTTTTAAAGTCTTTACACTGGCTCCCAGTCAGCCTCAGAATAGACTTTAAAGTTCTGCTGCTGGTGTATAAATCTGTGAATGGGTTTGGTCCAGAATACATAAGTGACATGTTAGTCAGGTATGAACCCAGCAGGTCTCTCAGATCTATGGACACAGGTCAGATACTGGAGCCCAGAGCTCACAGTAAACATGGTGATGCTGCTTTTAGTTGTTATGCTGCAAAGAAGTGGAACAAACTGCCAGCAGAGCTGAAGTCAGCATCCAATGAGAACATTTTTAAATCAAAGTTAAAGGCACTTTTTTCTCTACTGCGTATGATTGAGAGAGAGATTTTTTGTCATGTTGTTGATATGATGATTTTACTGATGATTTTAATTGATTTTACTGATGATTTTAAATGTTCTTATTGATTTTAAACAATTGAATGTTTTATCATGTAAAGCACATTGAGTTGCCTTGAGTATGAAATGCGCTATACAAATAAATTTGCCTTGCCTTGCCTTGCCATAGAGGGCAGTCACTCTGACATTTAACAACAAAATATACCATATTGAAATACTTTGACTAAAATGTTGAGAGTTGGACCAGGATCAATCAACAACGCTACTTAATACCCAAATACATTTGTATTCAGCAGAGAAAATGGTTTTGGTGTTTAGTGACTCTTTCAAGAGAAAATGGCGTCACTAAGAAGGTTCTTTGTATTTTTTTCTGCCTCTTCAGGTGACAGTTTTTCAAGTGACAGAAGATCCCGGAAAGCCTGAAAATTTTACGTTTATCGTTGATGCGGCAACAAGCAACATCAAAATTTTCATCACTGGGATTTCATCACTAACCTTCCAATTAACCAGCCCTTCAGGTTAACATTTAATACACACTTACCCGGGGTTTCCACTGGATACATCTCCGCTGCGCCACGGCACCGATCCGGTATTTCACCGCTATCCGCCGTCCGGTAATTCACACCGGTTGCGTTTTGAGTGCGCCGCGGTGCTCTCCGTATAAACGACTGTGACTTCACGAGACAGAGCAGTTCTCACAATATTTATATAATCGCGCTAGAACGCAGTTAAATGCAGCGGAGCTGCATCCAGTGGAAATTGGGGGTCACCCCCAGTTCCCACTAGATGCGGCTCCGCTGCGTTACGTCACCACCGCGTCACCGGAGCTGATAGGTTTCCACTTTAGTCTATGTGTTAATTTCCACCATGTCCGCTGCGGTGCGTGTCTGCTCCTTCCCAGATGCAGTAGTCCGGTGCTCTCCGCCAGATATACGCAGGGCTTCTATTTCTGGCGGATACCGGAGCACGACGCATCAATCAGCACAGAGCAAATGAAGCTAAACAGGAAATTAAGCACGTACTCCGCAATAAAATATCAGGTTACTTTTCAAAATAAAACACTTCAGATTATATTTCAAGTAAATACATCACCAAAAAGTCATAATGTGTAAAAACAAATTCACATCCACTATATTGATTCCTCTCATACTGCAACTGTACTGGAAACTGCAGCAACTTTGATTTAGTTCATGTTTTACTGGTGCAGTTTTATCTCTTCTCTGTTGGCTGTTGCTAAAAAATGAGGCTATGACAAATCCAGAGAGTACAACCTTCTTGTTCTCCTTTGTTAGGAACACTGACCTGTTTATCTGTTTTTTTGTTGTGTTTAGAACACATACATTTAACCGTGTTCTCGCGCGATTATATAAATATCGTGGGAACTGCTCTGTCTCGTGACGTCACAGTCGTTCAACCGGAGCGCACCACGGCGCACTCAAAACGCAACCGGTGTGAATTACCGGACGGCGGATCGGTGCTGTGGCGCAGCGGAGACATATCCAGTGGAAACCCCGAGTTACACGTCAATGTGTTTGCTCATGGAAGATGACCAAATTACAGGTTTCCTACTCTCTTTTTTTTAGCGTCAGATCTCAGATGTTTGATATGTTGATAAACAAAAAAATGATATAGCTTTGATAATATAATGATTTGATAATACCTGCTATGTTATGAGTGAAAAAGTGACAAGTTTATTAACCTAAAATGTCCTGAGCACTATGATAAGCATATACTTTTCCTTAAATCTAGTTTAGTGATTCTCAAACTTGTTAGGCTCAAGTACTCCTTTGTCTGATGACAACATTTTGCTCAGAATACTTTGAAAAAACAACTATAGATTATAGTGATGGAATGAATAAGTGGGAACACTCATTTTGAATTTTGTAAATAGGTGGAAACAAACAGTATTTAGTAAAATGGCTCCCGTTTTGAGATCAAGCATTTCTGGTGACAAAGACATTTTTTTTTTCTAGAATTAGTTTTTGATCATGTGTGAAATTATAGAAATACAGTTGTTTTAAATAGAAATTTAAAAAATCTGTTTCAATTTTTCAGGAATATCAGGCAACCCCACATAGGTTCCCGATAGATTTATTTCCATAGTTCCACCATTTGAGAAACACTAAGGGAAGGGAAGCATTTTAATTATGTTTAATATTATATTGTAATGTTCTTAGGAGTATCTCAGAATTCTTCAGAGCCCAGTGGTCCTCTGGCATCCATCACCACAGTGGGGAATCTAAGGCGGATACTTGTTAATGGTACTAATGAAACAGGAACATGGGAGCTCAGTGTCAGCTCCAGTAGTGCCTACTCTGTTAAAGTTACAGGTCAGTAGTAAAAAAAACTAAACAAACTTAAATGTACATTATGTTGTATTTCTCAATGAAATATAATTTTACATTAATCAGGTCAAAGTTCTGTGAATTTTCTCTACAACATTGTGGAAAAACGGGAGGGGGCTCATGCTGGGATTGATGTTCAGGAAGGACGTCCATCTTCAGGTAAAAAAAGAAAAGATCATTTCTTCATTTACATTGTTAACTGTTAATAATGCCATGATATTCTTTAAATGTTTGGATTTAATTTAATTATTGTAAAAAAAAAAAGCACACTTCTAAGGCCGATTGTATACAACACAAAAGTACAATACAGTTTGCAAAAAAATAAAACCTGTACAAATTCAAAACAGGAGAACTGAAATACATTAGATTAAAATGATCTTTTTTATATGAAAGTTGATTCTTTTTAACTTTATTTATCTATTCCTGAAGGCTGGGTTTACATTCCTCTAGTGCTTTATTTATAAATTCCTGATGAAACAATTTTCTTGTTTTAACATACAGGTGGTAATGTAACTCTTTTAGTCACTGTCACAGGAAGTGACACTGCAAAAGTTACTCATGTAAGTCTGTACGACAGCTCGGGTCCAACGCAAATCAACGGAACTGTGCAGGTAATCCACATTTTACTAAAGGGTTGGTTGGAAGAAATCTATTTATGGTATTTTAAGTACCATAGTTATATAGCCAGTTTGGAGTCAGCGTGTTACCATGTCTTTGGAATTTTTACCATGATTATCCATGCCACACCTGCATGTGTTAAAGTCAGTTAAGTAAAAAATGATGATGGAAATTTTGATGGAAACTTATTAAAACATTATCTTTTACGAATGCTAAATATGGTTTTATATGATATGATATATTCTACTCGAGTAGAAGTACTGTAACTTGAATGAAATTGTATTCAAGTACAAGTAAGTCATACAGTCGTGCAGTGTACTTTTGATGCCAGTTGTCTGTGAAAATTACATTTTGTTTATTAATGAATGCAATAAAGTATTTTTTTTTTAAATTACAGTAACTCTGAAAGTAATGTATTACTTTCTGGATTACTTTCTGAGTAAGGCTGCCTGATAAAAACACAGCTCCTTTTACAACCACCAAGCATTTATTCACATTAATTATTTACACCAGTATATGTACTGTATTTCATGAATGGTTTGTATGGATTTGTATTTAACAGAAGTATTGTGTAATAAGATGTTTGTCCTTGTTTGGTCCTTAGGCTTTAGATAACAACAACTTTCTAGCAGAATTCACAGAAATTCCAGCAGGAGACTATGTGGTCCGTCTGATTGGACAGGAGAGCAACCCGACCTCCAGGTCCACACCCACCATGTTTCAGAGACAAGCCTCCACACGCATCAAGACCTCCAGCCTCACTGTTACTGTGAGTGTTATTCAAAAACCTCTTTTCTTCTAAAACAAATGTGGACCATGAAATATAAAACCAAACTTTGTCCTTTTCCTTCTCGCCCCCAGTCTTTAGTGGCTACCAGCATCCTAGAACCAGGTTCCAACATCTCCATCCCATTCACAGTTTCCTCCAACGTGAACGGAACATTCATGTTGCAAGTGAACAACGATCGCAGCTTTGATGTCGCTTTTCCAAGCAGCGTCTCCATTGATGGAGTTGATGGAGGCACGGCCAACGGCACCGGAACCCTAACAGTCCCAGCCGACGTGAATTCAGGGACAGACTTAACCGTCACCATCCAGGCCCAAAACACAGCTGGGACGGAAATTAACTTTGCTGTCGTCAGGTTTTCTGTGGTTGCTAGGGTAAGAAAACTTAAATGGGAACTAAGCAACGTAAATAGTCTTTTATAATTCTAACCCAAGGTTTTGTTTCAGACATGGGATTAGTTATGGTGTACAACAGGGGTCACCAACCTTTCCAAAACTGGGAGCTACTTCATAGGTAATGATAGTCTGAAGGGCTCCCAGTTAGAAAAGCACTTTTTAGATACTAAATGTTCACTTTTTCACTTAAATTAGAGGGTAAGATAATAAGGAAGGCTAGCAGTAACTTCAAAAACAACTGGGTCAACATGTAACAATTTATTTCTCCTAACTTATGAAATTGTTTAATTTTCATAACATTTCATAGAAATATATCATCTTCCTAATTTACTAGCAACTAATCAACAATTTTTAACTTAGCATATAACGTAACATTTGTTAAATGTAACAATTATGTCATATTTTACGAAAATCCACTCATTATATTATATATAACGTACCACAACCCATACATCATATCTGCAATTCTCATCATGTTTCAATGAAAACAAACATTCAAAGATGGTAATTTAATGCTAAAATTTTATCACCTGCAGCAGTATTTAACTCCATTAAGTACGAACTACATCTGTCATATGTATTTAATTTTGTTAGTTTAAATTTTGGAAAGTAAATCAGATTTTAGAGTTCATTGGTGACTAAAGCTCTTGAGGGCCCCTCACATGGTCCATGCGGATAACCTGGTGCCCGCGGGCACTGTGTTTGTGACCCCTGGTGTACAACATTGTTTAACTAATGACATTTAAATCCCCCACAAGATACAAGATCCTCAGTTTAACAAATGTTTTTACATTAAGATAAAAAAAAAAAAGACGGGGAAGCAACCTCACATGTAGGCCTAATAGATCAATAAATTGAAGATCATTTGCTTGGAAAACAGATGTAAAAGTATGTTTGGTAACACTTGACTTGATATTTTATACATAAAGGCTGACATTACGCTGTCATTATTGCAACATGACACCTGTGTTTAGCATGAACAAGGTGTCATAAAGGCTGTCATTAAGTGTTGTTCATTACCCTAACCCCCAAACTGAACCCCTAACCCTAGATCAGGGGTCACCAACCTTTCTGAAACTAGGAACTACTTCATAGTTACTGTACAGTCCGAAGGGCTACGTTAGAAAAGCACTTCTTCAACACTACATTTTCACGGTTTCACTTGAATTAGAGGCGAAGATAATAAGGAGGATAAGGCTAGCAGTAATTTTAAAAAGTCAGAAATGTTAAGGATTCAACATGAAACACTTTATTTCTTGTAATTTATGCACCGGTTTCATTTTCATAACGTTTTATAAAAAATCCACCATATATAACATACCACTGACCATACACCAGATCTGCAACACTTGAAAACATTTGTCACAATGTTTTAGTGACAATAAAAAAAATTAATTAGTTAATTTAATACTAAAACTGTATCAGCAGTATTTCACTTTAATAAGTACTAACTTTTTGAGTTTGAATGCTGGAAATGTATCAGTATTAGATGGAGCTCATTGGTGACTAGAGCTCCTGAAGGCCCCTCACATGGCACATAGAGCATGGTTTTCCACATGTATCTAGGGCAGGGGTAGTTGGTGACCCCTGCCCTAGATACAGATATTTCTCCCACTTCTATTAATTTCAGCCCACCACACCCTCTCCACACTCACGTAGTCTACGAACAGCTGTCCAGACAGACTGAGGAGTGCCAGGGTGGCAACCCATCCCTCACTTTTGTTCCCTGTTCAATATTCATCACACTGCTTACATAGCCACTACACTGATTTCTCCACTTCCTATGTTCATTCCTATCTTATATAGTCTATCTCCAGGGTTAGCCAAGCAGGCTTGGCGGTGGCTGACTGCTTCCGGTCTACCCACTCCTGGTCTCTGGACACGTTTCAGACACCTCCAACACTATTACACCTTCACAAACTATTTGATGAATGGTGTATGGAACAGAGAAACCCGAGTAACATGCGCCGGCTGTGCCTTGCCTTTGACTCCCCATACCAAACAGTCCAGAACTGTTCAAGTGGTTTCATCGAGAAAAAATAACCACAAACCTAACCCTATCTAGCTCCACTAGATCTCTCCACCTAACCCAAAAATGCCAACATAGCTCTAAATGACAGCCATTGTGACACCTTGTTCATGCTAATGACAGCGTAATGTCAGCCTTATGTATAAAACTTCAAGTAGAGTGTTACCGTTGGTTTTGATCTCCACTGTAAACACTTTGTTGACATTATCGGAAAAGTTTCACTCATTGCATTGTGGGAAGTGGAGTCTCGTAGACTGATGCACATATTTTAACTTCATTCTTAATGTGATTTCTTGTGTTTCCCCCCAAAAAAACTGTTAAAATGACTCCCAACACATGGCGGATGTTTATTTTTAGATTTACGCGCAATGAAAAAACAGGGATGGGGAATAACGGGAAAAAAACTAGAACAGTTTGTCTGGCAAATAAACAGTTTATACACTTTGATGCTTGAACACTAACTTTTTTCCTCCTACTGTTTAGGTGGCAGACATGTCTGGCCCGGTGTGTGAGGTGGTCAACATATCCGGTATCTGTCCACACTCCTCTGCCCTCTGTGCATCCTCTCAGTGGGAGCTAACTGCCAATCTCACCGATGGCGTCAATGGGACGGGCATCGAAAGAATCACTCGGCGTGAAGGGAATGGAACCTTCAACACCATCACCGTGACAGATGCAGGAGGTGTCAACGTCACCATGCTCACCTACAACT
Source organism: Gouania willdenowi (assembly GCF_900634775.1). Taxonomy (NCBI): domain Eukaryota; kingdom Metazoa; phylum Chordata; class Actinopteri; order Blenniiformes; family Gobiesocidae; genus Gouania; species Gouania willdenowi. The sequence goes on from NC_041044.1 coordinate 34,197,864, forward strand.
CTTCCTGCTGCTCACAGAACGTTGTCTTGGCCGCTGTGGACAGAGTGGGAAACGTAGGGAGGTGTGTGGGGCAGGCGAGGGTGCTCTCAACACCTACGCCTATGACTGTAACCAACTCAACTCTTAACATTACAACTGCAGCTAGCACCACAAGCCATTCGAGGCTTTCACACGGTCTTTTGATTCTGGGTTTGATTTTTCTCTTCCTGAAATAAATAAAAACATTACTTATCAAACAAATCACACTCTTCTAAAATGTGCAATCTTCAACTTTATTCCCATTTATGGTTTGATTGACAAGTCTTAAGCAATCAAATGCATGTAGCGCATGTATTCAGTGATATTTTGTCATACATTGGTCAATTATATTTGGATGCAGTGATTACTTCTTCACTCCATTGGCTTCTTGTCTATAACAGTAAATACAGAAGACATTATTGTGATTTTGAATGTTGCATGTGTTGGTTATTGAGAACAATAGAAGACAGCAGGCACATACCAAAGCAGCAGACAGGTGTTAAACCTCGGTGGTTGTAAATCGCTATATAAATCATGTTTATTGACCATTTTAAAAGGGATATCACTACAAAGTTGGCAGATTTTGTTATTTAGAAATGTAAAGTGTTAAATATTGGGCACAACCGTCATGCTCTTGTTCAGTTCCCCCAGTCCGGCTTTGATTGAATTAACTTTGAGACTATTTTGACTCAGAGAGCGCAGACCTCCACCAAGCTGCTCATTTCCAACCATATTGTAATTTCTACCCTATGTTGTAGTCCTACATTGATATTATATACACTATTAGATTCAGTGATAATCAAAACATACCTTTAGCATTTGAAATAATATTAATTGTCAAATAGTTATTATAATATTGCAATCTTGTTACAAATCATGCCCTGTGAGGGCCATTTATATTTTTGTTCTTTTTCTAATTGAAACTATCGTTTATAACTAAAAATGTACTTAAAACCCTATGTTTTTAATGCTTTCACTTGTTAATTTTCCCACATTCTTTCTCTCAAGTACACCCTATTTGAGAAACACTGCTCTTTAGAATATAACATTGCTACATTTCCATCAGCTTCTGCTTTAAAGTGCAGCATCTTGTTTTATAATTGCTGAAGGATAACAGATCACCCTATGATTCTTTATGCCTGTATGATGCTACTATTGTGCAGAAAGCTCACCATGGATGTAAACCAAATCTACCTACGGGCACAAATAAAATTGTCATACTTAATTTTCTGTGTCCCATATTATTTCCCCTAAATGGCACCTGGTAACATGAGTTTCCATTGGATTTGGGAATCTGTGCTCTCTAGCTACTTCTGAAATAATTCAACTGAAGTCAGACCAGTTTATATTTACAACTAACCTAAGTATCTTTAAATTTATACTTGAAGATTCAACTGTCTTATACAGTGTCTGCACTGGTTATTTGAATTTATTCTAAATACATTTTAAAATGTAGCTTGCAGATTTATAAATGAGAGAAATGTAATTATTGGATATTGAAGACTTCAAAGACCAACTAAACTCCAAAAGGACCTTTTCCCTGTTGAATATGAATATAATTTAGTATGAACTGAAGTAGTGTTGTTGGTTTATTCTTGTACAACTCTCAAAAAGGATTGGCATATTTTGTTGTAAAAATGTGAGTGACTGCCCTCTATGGGTTGAATCAAATCTTGCTATTGGCTGAGAATGGTAGTTTTCTCTATGTGTGACTTTTCATTTGAAACACCTTCATTGATAAACAATGTAACAGATTGATTTGATCAAATCATTGATCAGATTATTGCAGTGTCACTGAGGATCAGGCTGCATTCTTCTGTCCGAGCCACAGTTAAATTCTCTCTTCTTGATCACCATCATCATCGCTGTAAACTTGTAAATAATACGCAGTTTTAAACATAAATTGTTCAAAGTGACCTGAGCTGAGCCTCATTAAATATGCGTGGGAACAGTTTTTGGTCCATCCTCATCTGCATATGACAGCTTGTTTCACTCTGTAGTGGATCAAACTGTGACTTGAATTAGACATAGTATGAAAATAGTTGAATCACTGTGACCAACGTGGACAGAAGTCTGCATCTGTCATAGTTTTACTTAATCGTGCAGCAGCAGCTGAGTGATTACAGCTGCTACTGTGCGACGCACGAGTCCTTGTGGCTTTAAATGTAAATAAGTCCATATTTTCAGTGCAATACAATGTTTCTCCTTATCGGGGCGCGGCACTTATTCCAGCGTTAGAAGCGCGTAAGAGGAAAAGGACTTACGCACACCAGAGAATGCGCATAAAGATTTGAACGGGAACGGCAACATTTCAGGGCTGCTCCACCCACGGTGCGTAACTGGGATGAAGGCGTGCAGCGACTGACAGTACAGGGGGAGAATAGCGCACAGCCAAAAAATCAGAATCAGAATTGCTTTATTAATCCCAGGGGGAAATTGTTTTTGTTAAAGCCACAGAACACATCACAAATAAAAGAATAAAAACATTAACAAAAACAAAAGAAAGAATAAACAATAAATAAGTGTATAATTATGTAAAAGACTGTTAAAAATAGGAATCAGAAACACACATTACAGTAGTAGAAAATAAAGTAGGATAGACACTAATATAATATACAAATATATACCAATATGATTCAGATATTTACAAAAATAATACAAATATGATTTAGATATGTACAACAATCGAGCTCAGTTTGATCGCCACAGGCAGGGATGATTTCCTGTGGCGTTCTGTGGAGCACCGTGGTTGGATCAGCCTGGTGCTGAAGGTGCTTCTGTGACTGACCAGCACATCATGGAGTGGGTGGGACACATTGACCAAGATGGACTTCACCTTGGACAGGCTCCTCTTCTCTGTCACCACTGTCAGAGAATCCAGTTTACACTGGCCTTGCGGATGAGTCTGTTGAGTCTGTTGGCATCTGCGACCCTCAGTCTGCTCCCCCAGCAAACAAAAGGGTAGAGGATCGCACTCACCACCACAGACACATAAAACATCCTCAGCATTTTTCTGCAGATGTTGAAGGACCTTAGCCGTCTCAGAAAATAGACAAGGCTTTGGTCCTTCCTGTCAGTGTTCTTCCCCCAGTCCAGTTTATTGTCAATCACCACTCCCAGGTACTGTATTTGTACTCCTCCACAATGTCCACACTGACCCCTTGGATGGAGACGGGGCTGACTGGTCTCTTGATTCTCCACACGTCCACAATCAGCTCTTTGGTCTTTGTCACATCGAGCCGTAGATGGCTCAGCTCACTCCATGTGACAAAGCTGTCCACAGCAGCCCTGTACTCCACCTTGTCCCCCTCCCTAATACATCCAACCACTGCAGAGTCATCGAAGAACTTCTGGAGATGACAGGTGTCAGTGCAGTAGCTTCATAACTTCATGAAGTCTGTGGTGTAGATGGTGAAGAAAGGAGGACAGTCCCTTGAGGGGCCCCGGTGTTGCTGACCACTTTGTCAGACACAGTGTCGCAGGCGTACATACTGTGGTCTGCCAGTTAAGTAGTCCACAATCCAGGACACAATGGAGGAGTCAACCTGCATCTCAGTCAGCTTCTCACTCAGTAGAGCTGGACGGATGGTGTTAAAAGCACTGGAAAAGTCAAAGAACATGACTCTCACAGTACTCACTGACTTGTCCCGGTGAGAGTAGACACGGTTGAGCAGGAAGGCGTCCTCAACTCCAACCTTGGGCTGGTAGGCAAACTGTAGCAGGTCTAGGTGATAGATGGTAGGAGCTGCACCAGGATGAGTCTCTCCAGGGTCTTCATGATGTGGGAGGTCAACGTAACTGGTCTGTAATCCTTGGAGCCGCTGGGTCGTGGCGTCTTTGGAACAGGAACCAGGCAGGATGTCTTCCACAGCACAGGGACCCTCTGCCGACTTACGCTCATGGTGAAGATGTGCTGGAATATTCCACAGAACTGCGGAGGACAAGACTTCAGTACTCTGGGGCAGACTCCATCAGGTCCTGCAGCTTTTCCAGCGTGGAGTTTCACGAGTTGCCTTTTCACCTGGTCAGCTGTGATGTTCATTGTGGAGGGAGTAGACAGTGTGGGGTGAGGGGTGTCGGTACAGTCCAAAGAAGTGTGGGTATTCAGGGAGCCAGGGGAGGAGGTGAGAGGATGGTTCATATGGGGTGTGAAAGTTTAAGAGGCTTAGGTTAACAAAGGCTTCTTGGAAACAGATGATTGCTTGCAAAGCATTTGGAGTATTTTGTCAGTGGGCCAGCAATACAACTGACAATGACAGACAAGAAAGAAGAGCAAACCTACAATTAACCACATCCATTTAACGTAATTATTACTTTAGTCATTGACTTTTGTGAATGACAGTTAAGGTAGGGTAGGGGATTTTCTCCAAATACACTTTTTAAGTTTTTGGTTGAAATTGTCTTTATGTCCTGATGACAGAAATTAAGGTCTTATGTGTTTTGAAAAAGGAATGAAGAAAATCTCTCATCTGTAGCAGCTGTAAACCTGTAAAAACTTCAACCAAACACGTCTCCCTCTCCCTGCTCGTTCTCGACCACCTGCGTGCACGAGGCCACACTCAAACCAGTGACGGACCTAAAACTGAGTTTTCAGTCATGTTTTTTAACATATATAATGATAAAGTTTAGTGTTTACTTACTGCTGAATGAGATGACAAAGTTTCTACACAATACATTACAAGCGATGAGCTTAGGTCAGCTTCTGGAGCAGTGACACTTGTGCATGTGAGTGAGACGGAGCACAGAGGGGAGGGGGGTAAAGGCAGAGCCGTCGGGGAAGCTACATTAAAAAATCATGCTAGCTTTTGAAAATCGCCTACCCTGCCTTTAATTGTTTCTACAAATATATAGTATGTTGACACATATTACAATCATGCATCTGCAAGATATGAACTATAATTTTATCTAATGCTTTGTAGTTGTCTATGTATTAACCTTATATAAGTACAAAAAATATATTTTTTTATTTACTCAACAAAATATTTTTTTTTTTTTTTTTTTTAATTTATTCAGTTTATTTCCGACATGGTTGCATTCACAGAAGTTATGTTATTCCTTTTTTTTTTTTTTTTTTTTGTTTTGTCCATGCCGAAAAAGGAGACGAGAGAAGCAGTTTGCTTATTCAAGTCCCGTCCCCTGTTTTGAACACAGAAAATTTACATCAAAGCTTGTCTCTCTGTTCAAACAGTCTTTGGTTGTTCTGAACACAATTTCATTTCTTTTTTTTTTGTCCTTTTTTATGTAGGATGTATTCTCTGTAGTCAGTGTTGTCTTTTTTCATTCCTCCTCCTCTCCATCGTTGTTCAAAAGAAAAGTTCATCTTCTTTACCACTTGGGATTGTCTCTTTTGGACACGCTGGTTCGTCTTGTTGTGATCTTCTATCCGTGAAGATTGAGTCGATTATGTTCATTGACCAGTTGATAAATTCCATCTCGTTGATGTGTTGATCTCGTATTCATGTAAGAATTTGTTCTGAGTTCTTTCTTTATATCTAGTCAAGTTTGCAGCTTGTTTTGTCTCTGCATCAAGGTTATTCCAGCTGTTGATAGCTCTATTGACAGTGCTGTATTTTCCAATGTTAGATTTAACCCTTTTTTGTATAAACACATTACTATGTCTTAGTTCATAAGCAGTGTGTTTGTATGTGAAACGTTTTTGTATTTGATATGGGAGTGTTTTAAGTGAGGCCTTAAATGCGAGAATTTGTGTGTTGTAGTGTATTATTTCTTGCAGTTTTAGGTATTTGGCCTTTTCAAATAGTTTGTTTGTGTGTGAGTTGTGTGGTGCTTTATATAGAATTCTAATTGCTTTTTTTTTAAAGTTTAAATAACGTAATTATTACTTTAGTCATCGACTTTTGTGAATGACAGTTAATTGTTTCAAAAATATATAGTTTCTTGACACAAATTACAGTCATGCATCTATGAACAGTAATTTAATCTAATGCTTTGTCATTGTCTATAACTTTTTATAAGTACAAAAAATACTGTAAGACTTAAATTCCTCTTTCCGAGTTTGTATCATTTTCTTTATTCAACAAAATAAAGAAAATGTTTTATATTTTAAAAATTGTTCCCTATATATATATATATGTATACAAATCTTTTAGGTTACGGTTTTTATTTCCGCTTTCCTTCTTTTTTTCTTATTTATCTGTTTATCTACGTTCATCTACGTTCGTCTCCGTACGTTCCCTAGCTGAATGTTGTCCTGTCAAACCAGAAAGATGAGGATTTCCCAATCTCGGTGAACAGGTGAGGCGTGATATTTAGATGAAGAGTGATGATTGGTGGACACATAAAACTGTGTGATACAGTTGCTCTAGAGACAGCTGTCTGACCATCAAACACAACCTGTGTCATCATCCCAAACAAGGCTGAGCTTTAAGCTGAAAACAGAACATCGAAAAGTTAGTTTGCAATTTTTACTTTCATTTTTACATCTTTGGTCATTTTGGTTATATATATATATATTCTTGTTTTAGGTTTAAAGATGAGCATTATTTTGGCTGTGACATTGACCTAACACACATGAGGAGTTGTTCAAACACTTGTGGGCATGTTTCTACAAGCGTACTATGGATAATATAATTCTTGACTTTCTGTGTTTATTTTTTTTTGGGGGGGGATGTATTCAGACGCTCAACTATTCGAGGACTTGACGACACAAAAAGTTATATATTACTACAAGAATAGATTTTTTTTTTTAAATGATGTGTAATGTAATATGGAAACTACATTATAAACCAGTAAAAATGGTATTGAGTTGTTTCTTATAACCATGATGGTACCCCATTTTAGTCGGGTATAATCAAGGTAGTTGTACACCAAATATGACACAGTAATCTAATTGCAGATCATCAAATTTAAAGTTATGTTTACAAATAAAAAACATTATTTCCACATTCCATTTATATATATATATATATATATACACATATATATATATATATATATATATATTTTTTTTTTTTTTTTTTAAAAAACAAAAAACTAACACTATAGGTATTCAACAAAAAAAAGAAAATGTTTTATATTTTAAAAATTGTTCCCTATATATATATATATGTATACAAATCTTTTAAGTTACGGTTTTTATTTCCGCTTTCCTTCTTATTTATCTGTTTATCTACGTTCATCTCCGTACGTTCCCTAGCTGAATGTTGTCCTGTCAAACCAGAAAGATGAGGATTTCCCAATCTAGGTGAGCAGGTGAGGCGTGATATGTAGATGAAGAGTGATGATTGGTGGACACATAAAACTGTGTGATACAGTTGCTCTAGAGACAGCTGTCTGACCATCAAACACAACCTGTGTCATCATCCCAAACAAGGCTGAGCTTTAAGCTGAAAACAGAACATCGAAAAGTTAGTTTGCAATTTTTACTTTCATTTTTACATCTTTGGTCATTTTGGTTATATATATATATATATATATATATTATTGTTTTAGGTTTAAAGATGAGCATTATTTTGGCTGTGACATTGACCTAACACACATGAGGAGTTGTTCAAACACTTGTGGGCATGTTTCTACAAGCGTACTATGGATAATATAATTCTTGACTTTCTGTGTTTAGTTTTTTTTGGGGGGGGATGTATTCAGACGCTCAACTATTCGAAGACTTGACGACACAAAAAGTTATATATTACTACAAGAATAGATTTTTTTTAAAAATGATGTGTAATGTAATATGGAAACTACATTATAAACCAGTAAAAATGGTATTGAGCTGTTTCTTATAACCATGATGGTACCCCATTTTAGTCGGGTATAATCAAGGTAGTTGTACAGCAAATATGACACAGTAATCTAATTGCAGATCATCAATTATAAAGTTATGTTTACAAATAAAAAACATTATTTCCACATTCCATTAATTTATATATACAGTGGGGCAAAAAAGTATTTAGTCAGCCACCAATTGTGCAAGTTCTCCCACTTAAAATGATGACAGAGGTCTGTAATTTTCATCATAGGTACACTTCAACTGTGAGAGACAGAATGTGAAAAAAAAATCCAGGAATTCACATTGTAGGATTTTTAAAGAATTTATTTGTAAATTATGGTGGAAAATAAGTATTTGGTCAATAACAAAAATTCCTTTGTTGGCAATAACAGAGGTCAAACGATTACTATAGGTCTTTACCAGGTTTGCACACACAGTAGCTGGTATTTTGGCCCATTCCTCCATGCTGATCTTCTCGAGAGCAGTGATGTTTTGGGGCTGTCGTCGAGGAACACGGACTTTCAACTCCCTCCACAGATTTTCTATGAGGTTGAGGTCTGGAGACTGGCTAGGCCACTCCAGGACTTTCAAATGCTTCTTACTCCTTTGTTGCCCGGGCGGTGTGTTTGGGATCATTGTCATGCTGGAAGACCCAGCCACGTTTCATCTTCAAAGCTCTCACTGATGGAAGGAGGTTTTGGCTCAAAATCTCACGATACATGGCCCCATTCATTCTTTCCTTAACACGGATCAGTCGATGTTGTGTAATGTAATATGTAATATGTAAACTACATTATAAACCAGTAAAAATGGTATTGAGTTGTTTCTTATAACCATGATGGTACCCCATTTTAGTCGGGTATAATCAAGGTAGTTGTACCCCAAATATGACAGTAATCTAATTGCAGATCATCAAATTTAAAGTTATGTTTACAAATAAAAAACATTATTTCTACATTCCATTTATATATATATATATATATATATTTTTTTTTTTTTATTTATTTTTTTTTTTTTTTAAAAACAAAAAACTAACACTATAGGTTTTAAAGATAGACAAAGGATTATTTTGGCTGTCACTAAGAGTTGTTCAAACACTTGTGGGCATGTTTCTACATGCATACTACATGAATATAATACTATAATAATTTTTTGTGATCATTCTTGATGTATTGATTTTTAAAGGTAAATAGAATGGACAAAAAAAACTAAATATCTTGTGACTTTCTGTGGTTTTTTTTGGGTTGTTTTTTTTTTGTTTTTGTATTCAGACACTAATTCAAAGACGTAAGCTGGGTTTAGACCGTTGTGATACAGGTTAGTTTTACCCTACTGATGATGTGTTGTTGAAATAGTAATGGTAAAGAAAAAGTTATATATTAGTACAATAATATTAATATTAAATGATGTTGAGTAATGTAATGTGTAAATAACATCATAAACCAGTGACAAAGCTATTGAGTTGTTTCTTATATCCTTGATGGTACCCCCTTTTAATTGGTATGGTTGTTTTACGCGACAGTAAGTTGGGTAACACTCAGGAGGTGCCAATAAAAGCAAAGACTACCCAGGTAAGAGCAGATTGTTTTATATTTTTCATTTTGTTGAATTAAATTATCATCACTAATGTGCTCATCGATTTGATTTGATTAAGGATGACGATATCGGACAGGTGTGCAGTAACTAAGACATCACTTGGTATGCTTCAGAACAGGATTTAAATTTTGACGCATGCGTTAGGAGTCAAAGCATAATTTTTTATACATATTACGGGCGGAACAATACACTGAGTTCACGATACGATACAACAGACGATAACTGGCTTGGTTCATGATAACAATACAATATTCTTGGATTGGAAAAAGACCAAACAAATTGCAGTTTGAAAAAATAACCATGCGTTTATTTGAGTTTAACTTACATACTCTAAGTGTGGTCTTTTTACTCAATAGAAATATAAAAAAAATTTAAAAAAAACTATAACAGGTTCTCCCCCCTCTGTGAGGACAACACACTCACCGGGGAACAAACTCTGATAATTGGCGACTCCATAGTGAGAAACGTGAAGCTAGCGAAGTCAGCGGGCATTGTGAGGTGCATCCCAGGGGCCAGAGCGGGCGACATAGAATCAAATCTAAAGTTGCTGGCAAAGAGTAATCGTAAGTTTGATAGGATAGTCCTCCATGTCGGCACTAATGACTCCCGACGTCGCCAGTCGGAAGCAACCAAAGTGAACATTGAATCAGTTTGTGCTTATGCTAAAACAATGTCGGACTCCGTAATTTTCTCTGGTCCTTTACCAAATCTGACCAGTGATGACATGTATAGCCGCATGTCATCATTTAACCGCTGGCTATCGAGGTGGTGTCCAGAAAACGAGGTGGGCTTCATTGATAATTGGAGATCCTTCTGGGGAAAACCGAACCTGATAGGAAGAGATGGAATCCATCCTACTTTGGAGGGAGCATCTCTACTATCAGAAAACATGGCACATTTATGACATCTCATGAATGAGACCATGTTACAGAGGGGGAGTCCTCCACGCCCCTCTGCGCTTGCCTTAGGACAGTTTCCCTCCCATTGCTATCAGGATAGCTGTGTTCATCGCCATGACAACTGTTGTGATGGTGATGAATATTATTTTATGGAGACGGTGTCAGTCCCCCGACCCATATTTCACAATGATTTTAACATAAAATCAAATAAAAGAGCTATCAATTATAAAAATCTGAAAAAAATTAAAATCTCAAATCTAGAAACACCAAAACATAAAACCATTAGATGTGCTCTATTAAATATTAGATCACTGAGATCCAAATCTCTACTAGTAAATGACCTTATCTCAGAAAATAACTTTGATTTATTCTGTTTAACTGAAACATGGCTGTATCAAGATGAATATGTTAGTTTAAATGAAGCCACTCCTCCCAGTCATTTAAATACTCATATGCCACGAGACATAGGCCGTGGAGGTGGTGTAGCAGCTATTTATCATTCCTCTCTCCTAATCTATCCTAAACCAAAGGCCAATTACACTTCCTTTGAAAGCCTGGTTCTAAATTTATCTCATATCGAATCAAAAACCTGCCAGCCAGTCTTATTTGCGATAATTTACCGTCCTCCAGGCCCTTATTCTGAATTTCTATCAGAATTCTCTGAGTTTATATCAAACTTAGTCCTCAGTTCTGATAAAATACTGATAGTAGGAGATTTTAATATCCATGTGGACAAAGATAGTGATAGCCTGAGCTCAGCCTTTATGTCCCTAATAGACTCAGTTGGCTTTTTTCAAACTATTAATGAAGCTACTCATCGTTTAAATCATACTCTTGATCTTGTTCTAACATATGGCCTTGATATTAATGAACTAAAAGTCTACCCTGAATATCCTCTGCTATCAGATCACTTTTTAATATCTTTTAACATTATCCTAGAGGATCTCGCACTGTGCAATAAAATAGTTACAAGTAGAAATCTATCCAACAGTGCTGTGGCTAAATTTAAAGACGCCATTCCTGCTGCCTTAAACTCAGTCCACCATCCAATAAATAACTATGATATTAATTATAACCCCTCTCAACTGGATCTGCTTGTCGATAGCTCTGCTAGTCTACTAAAATCCACCTTGGACTCAATTGCCCCATTGAGGGAAAAAACTATTAAACGTCAGAGGAAAGCTCCGTGGTTTAGCTCTGAAACTCACACACTCAAACAAACAACCCGTAAATTAGAGAGAATGTGGCGCTCCAATAAAACAGAGGAGTCACGAATACTTTGGCAAGAAAACCATAGTAAATACATGACAGCCTTACGACATAGTCGATCTACATACTACTCCTCACTAATTGAAGAAAATAAAAATAATCCGAGGTACCTTTTCAGCACTGTAGCCAGGCTAACACAAAGTCAGAGCTCTATTGAGCCCATGATTCCTCTAGCCCTCAGCTGTGAGGACTTTATGACATTTTTTAACGATAAAATTCACAAGATTAGAGATAAAATTAGCCACTCCCTGCCTTCACCTGGGCCTGCTGTACCATTAAATGTAAATAGGCCTAACCTAAACTGTTTCACACATATAGGACTTCAGGAACTTAACTCTATTATTTCATCCTCCAAACCATCGACCTGCCTTTCAGATCCGATCCCAACTAAGCTGTTTAAAGAAGTTATTCCCCTAGTCTGCCCATCTTTGTTGGAGACAATAAATATATCCCTATCAATAGGCTACGTGCCACAGTCCTTTAAAGTAGCTGTAATCAAACCCCTTCTCAAAAAACCTACTCTTGATTCCAGCACTTTAGCAAACTACAGGCCTATATCTAATCTTCCTTTTATTTCAAAGATTCTTGAGAAAGTTGTGGCAGCTCAGCTCTGTGAATTTCTTCAAAACAACAGCCTGTTCGAGGACTTCCAGTCAGGCTTTAGAGCTCAACACAGCACAGAGACTGCTTTAGTTAAAGTAACTAATGATCTACTCTGGGCTTCAGATGAAGGACGACTCTCAGTGCTGGTTTTATTAGATCTTAGTGCAGCTTTTGACACTATAGATCACTATATTCTACTAGAGAGATTAGAGAAATTACTTGGAATCACAGGGACTGCCCTAAACTGGTTTAAGTCCTACCTATCTGATAGGTACCAGTTTGTACACGTGAATAATAAGTCTTCTGTGTACACTAAAGTAAGCTACGGGGTTCCTCAGGGCTCTGTGCTAGGTCCAATCCTCTTCTGTATCTATATGATCCCCCTTGGTAATGTTATGAGAAAATACTCTGTTAACTTCCACTGCTATGCTGATGATACCCAACTGTATGTATCAATGAAGCCAGGTGAGACAAATCAGCTATCTAAACTTGAGGCCTGTCTAAAGGACATTAGGGCCTGGATGGACCAAAATTTTCTTCTTCTCAACTCAGACAAGACTGAGGTCATTGTACTGGGCCCGCGACACCTTAGAGAAACCTATGCTAGCCTAACTGCCCTAGATGGCATTACTCTGGCACAAAGCACAACTGTTAGAAACCTTGGGGTTCTATTTGATCAGGATTTATCCTTCAACTCTCACATAAAACAAACTTCAAGAACTGCCTTCTTTCATCTCCGTAACATTGCTAAAATCAGATCTATCCTGTCTCAGGGCGACGCCGAAAAACTAGTCCATGCTTTTGTTACCTCTAGACTGGATTATTGTAACTCTCTTTTAGCAGGCTGCCCGAGCAAGTCGCTTAAGACACTTCAGCTGGTTCAAAATGCTGCAGCACGTGTACTGACTAAAACTAGGAGAAGAGATCACATTACTCCTGTATTAGCCTCTCTGCATTGGCTTCCCATAAAATATAGAATAGAATTCAAGATTCTTCTTCTCACTTATAAAGCCCTAAATGGACAGGCACCAGTCTATCTCAAGGAGCTTGTAGTGCCATACAATCCCCCCAGAACACTACGCTCTCAAAATGCTGGACTACTCGTTGTTCCATTCATCTCTAAAAGTAGTATAGGAGGAAGAGCTTTCAGTTATCAGGCCCCACTTCTCTGGAACCATCTACCAACCACGGTTCGGGGGGCAGACACCCTCTCTACCTTTAAGGTTAGGCTCAAAACATTCCTCTTTGATAAAGCTTTTAGTTAGGAACCAGCTCATAGCTCATAGTTAAGATGCAATAGGCATAGACTGCCGGGGGGGGGGGCGGGGTCTGGCATGCTCGGTTGGAGAGAGGTTGGAGAGGGCGTTAAGAGAGAGGTCATTTAGGTTAGAGAGGGACCGGAGAGGGTCCCATTCCTCTTTCAAACACTCCCTCTATGTCTGCTTCTTCCCTTGTGTGTTTGCTCCTGTACTCCTTCTGGCTTTTGTCTTGCAGGTCCGTGGGATCCTCAGTGTGGAGTTACAGAGACTCAGCGGCTCTGTCTCCACCCTTTTCTCTGCACACACCCAACACAGCATAACGTGGATGGCTGTTCATCATAGGAATGGGATCCACACAAGGTTCCTGCTGCTTAACAGAAGGTTTTCCTTGCCGCCATGATGAATTCATGTTGGGTGTGGGATACATATGTATGTGTATATACGTATATATGCATATGTGTGTATCCATAAAATGAAGAGTCCATCCTTAAGACTGCTCTACTGTAAAGTGCCTTGAGATACCATTGGTTATGATTTGGCGCTATACAAATAAAGATTGATTGATTGATTGATAACAATCTGGTGTGCTGTCTTGTGTGGAGTTTTCTTCTACATTGATCACCCCTCTCAAGATACCACTCGTAGCCTTAAACGATACATCTTGTGATGCTTTAATATTGCAGTATCTTGTTGCATGATAAATCGTCCCAGCTTCAATATATGAATAAATATAAAAGTGTCAAAATTAACATGCAAAAACTTAGGGGAGAAAAACAGTTATTTATTGGCAAGTCTAAAAAAAGTGTCAGAACTTTTTGAAAAGGGGCGCAAATGGGACAAAGGAAGTTGCAAAAAGGCCAAAGGAAATAGGTAAAAACAGGTAAGAAAGTTTCCCTCATTAAGGTTTTCTGTCATTGCTCAATCTTGTTAGATCTCGAAAGCTAAGCAGGTCTGGGCCTGGTTAGTAGTTGGATGGGAGACCACTGAGGATTCCATGTGCCACAGTGGGGTGGCAGTCACCCCAGTGGTATGTCATTGTGTCCTTGGTGGTGGTAGGAGGGGCCAATGGCGCACTATGGCAGCCTTGCTTCCGTCAGTCTGCCCCAGGGCAGCTGTGGCTACAATAGTAGTTTACCACCACTAAGTGTGGAGTGAAAGAATAATCCCTTAATTATGTAAAACAACTTTGAGTGTCCAAAAAAGCGCTATATAAAATTAATGTATTATTATTATTATTATTATTATTATTATTATTATTATTAATAATAAAAATAATTAAAATGAAGACAAAAAGCCACATGTGGAGCATCACTGACTTAATAACAGCTTCTACGTAGTGTCCGCTCATAATGTAGTGGGCAGGTCTGGACCAAAAATGCCAGGGCTGAATATTTGTCCCAGTCCACCCCTGAGTACAGATACCAGAAAAAATACTTCAGTACAGTAACGACTTGTCACCTCTGAGCACTGGTGACATTATTTTGACCTCAACCATACTCCGTTTCTTCCAGAACAGCTCCATCAAACGCTATGTGTAAAATATACACAGTGCAGCTGTTTGTGGCCATGGTCGTCCTCCTTCGACCAAGTTTCGTGAACAGTTTCCAGCCCCTTTTCGTCTTAAATGGGAAATCCATGACTCATCGACATATCACACAAACAGCAATCCTTCGCAAGACCGCTGAGGTCTGCAGAGATATTGCTGCCTCAGAGGGTCGAGAATTCAGTCTTACCGTGAGTTAGAAAACCTTGACATTACATTACACCATTGATTGAACAACAATATACAAAGTCACATAACTTTGGGTTACTTTCATAACCCCGGTTCTATAAGTACTATGAGTGAGGTGTCTCAGTATGGGATGTGACCTCTGTCACCATTCAAATAAGCAAACCTCTTCTCCTTGTTCAAGAAAGAAGGGCAGTCAGGTGATGGAAAACGTGCCCGTCGTCTGCGACAGCAGATCTCTGCGCTGCCAGGGGGGAGCACTCAGCAGCTAGTAAATCTCCGCCAACGAGTGCATGGCCGGCCAATGCGGAGCCACCAGGATCAGAGAGTGGCCACATTCCCTCACCCTGCACAGGGTGGGGGGACTCAGAGCCAACGGGGGAAATGCATGTAGAAGCACACGCGGCCAATCGCGCCCTGGTGCATCTACGCCGATGGGAGCCCCCAAGCTACCCATGGAAAAGAACATTGCACACTGCGTGTTTTCTACCCCGGCAAACAGGTTCATCAGCCCGTTCGTAACGGGCCCACAGCTGTCGCACCACATTTGGGTGCAACATTCATTCCCCTAAATCGGTGCACCCCTGGACAGCAGGTCCGCGCCCACATTCATGATCCCTGGGGCATGCGTCACCCTCAGTGAGAGGAGACATCCGACACTCCACAGGATCAGTCTGCATGCCAATAACAGCAACAGACACAACCTGAACTGAAAGTGTATTTCTTGAGGCCTTGGTTCAGGCCTGTAAATCCAAGATAGGACGACTTGCCCCCCCCCCGTTTGGGGACCAGAAAATTTTTGGAATAGAACCCCTTCCGCGACTGAGCGGGAGGGACCACGGAAATAGCCCCTTGTGCAGTAGAGCGGCGATCTCCTCTCCTAACACAGGGCCAAATCCCGTCGAGCCTGTGAGTGTATTATGATGACGAACCGCAGGGGAACAGATGCAAACTGCAGCCTGTATAACTCTGATATCATACCATACCATAACACCCAGAGGGAAGCTGCGAGCACTCTCCACCTGTCTATCCTTAGGGAAAGAGAGGTCAAGTGCTCCGGCTTCTTCACCGTGAGAAGCGTCATCCGTGCTACGGTGGCACCCTCTCGTGGAGGCAGGCAGCATGCAGCTCAAAGGCTAGAGAGTGGCGTGAGGGTGCCCTCTGCCAGGGTCTGTTGGCTCTGCTGTTGGCGGAGGCGAGCCTCCGTGTTGAGCAGGGAGAAGAACATTGCACACTGTGTGTTTTCTTCCCCTGCGAACAAGTCCACCTGAGCCCGTCCATAACAGGCCCACAGCTGCCACACCACCTCTGGGTGAAGCATCCATTCCCCGTAAAGCGGTGTGCCCCTGGATAACAGGTTGGCACCCACGTTCATGATCCCCGGGACGTGCATCGCGCTCAGTGAGAAGAGATGCCCAACACTCCACAAGATCAGTTTGCGTGCCAGTGACAGCAACCGACGTGAGCGCAACCAGCCCTGATGTTGATGTGCGCCACCGCCGTGGTATTGTCCATCCTCAGCAGGACATGATGTCCTCTGAGAGATGGAAGGAAGTGGATCAACGTGAGGAACACCGCTGATAGTTCCAAGTAATTTATGTGAGCGCACTGGAGGACCGTATCCGAACGACCCCTCACAGCCCCGCCCTTGTGGATCCCACTCCAGCCTGTCAGGCTGGAATCCGTGGAGACCACCTTCCTGGACATAATAAACCCATAAGCACCTCGTCCATCAGGAAGCCCGGGACACGCCAGTGGCACAGATCCGTACCGCACTCTGGCGTTACCACAGTTGGAAATTCCTCATGTGAAGGCGACCAAGGCAGATCACGAGGATGGCCGTAGTATCTGGAGCTGGAGCTGGGCTACACACTTTTGTGAGAGCCCAGATGGAGGACCGATGTGTGCACGGGCCCGTAGGCGACGAGGGCAATGGAACCAAAACGACAGCGAGGTGTGCTGAGGTCAACACACCAGCCTTGTGGCAAGGAGCTTGCAGCAAGGTAAAAGCTGTATTTCACCCACTTCTTGACCTGTTGTGATCTAGAGCAGCCGTTAGATCTGCCAGCGTCTGGCGACTGGAATAAAGAGAATCCACCAGTGGACAGTTAAGCTGGCAAAAAAAAACGCGAGATAGCTGAGAGGAGAAAAGATGTTTCAATGGTGCGCGTCTGTCCGTGTCCTCCTTTTATAAGAGGTGGGTCCCCCCCCAAGTGGACGGATGCACGTCAACGGCCAATCAAGATTGGCAGATTGAAATAAATACTTCAGAGGAATGCAGACAGAGGTTGCATCCCATAGTGAGACATCTCACGAAATATTATGAAATAGAACTACTTGTTATTTTTTTGTCTTTTGTTTTCAGATTGATGATACGTTATCAGTTTCACAAGTGCAAAAGGCCTGTTCATCAGATATTTCCACATCCATCCTTTCCACTGTTTATTTCCACACCTCCATAGCTACCATGTACTTCAGCAATGCAATTGTGGACGTGGTTTACTTGCTGAGTGAGGAGCATCATTTCGATGACGAGACATTCAAGGGTGGACGAGATGTAATCACAACAGGTAGCGTTCACAAAATCAGCAGTAAAACATGATTGGTCTAATAGATTTATGAGTGAGAGGGAAAAGTGCATGAACACATTCATTTATAAATAAATACAGAAATATATGTCATTCCTGTGTTCAAAAGCTGGTTCATGTTGACATAATCATAAGTATCAGCTACACTTTCATAGACTTAAAATAAAAACTGGGAAAATATATTTATCTATACATTTCTCTACTTTTAGTATTTTCACACACGTGTAAAATGTCTCTTATTGATTTTGTCTATTGTTGTCCTGTCTATTTATATGTAAAAAATCAGAGGTGTAAAGTGTACTGATATATCCTATTCAAGTAGAAGTACTCAAGTACAAGTAAGTCAAACATAAAATTCTCAAGTACAAGTAACAAGTAGTTCAATTAAATAGTACTCAAAATAAAAACAAAATCCACCCCAAGTTCATTTTTGGTAATAAATATAGCCACGGTTCCCTTGCATACAGTAAACATCTACAGCAACATGTAGAAACTTAAAAAGGAAAAGACCAAATCTTGCACAATTTGAAAATTTCAAAATGTACAATTCTTTTTTCAAATAAAATAACACCAATTAATTCAATTCAAAATTTAAAAAAATCTTACGATCCAAGTATAGCGACATTTATTAACTGTAAAACTGTAAAAAAAAAAAAAAAAACTCCATTCAATGCTGTTTTAGCGCCGTGCATTACATTTAATCTGATTGGTCGGCTATGATGTGCTGTATTTCATTTCTGTCTGGTCATTTAATTTTTTGTAATTTCACAAAGTTCAAAAATAATATTTTACCGAGTAACGGTTGGGTCTAGAAATGTAACAAATGACTTTACTTCTTTTAAAACGTACCTAACCTCTTAAGCACCAGCCACTTTTCTCCGAAAATCACATACTTGTAACAAATAACATTCTAAGCTTCTACATGACCTACGTGGCTTATTTTTTTTAAGATGGAAGTAGAACCCTTATGGTTACAGTTTATGTGAAATTTTGGAAACATATGATACTGAGTGACAATAAATCATGTTTTAAATACAGAAATCTGTAGTACGCCCAAAAAATCCTAGAGATTAACATCAAATATAAACCCAATTCTTAATAGGGAAGACTATGGAAGCAGAAATAATTGAACTAATGTACTGTATGAACATCAACTGCAGCAGTTTTGGTGATAATACCCATTAGGCCAAAGATACACGTTTTTGTACAAAAAAGTTGAGGTGGAAGTCCACTTTGCCACAGCTGTGACAATGTTTTCCACAAATGTATTCTTGTAATCTGATGCTTTCACCTCTGGTAAAAATGTAATGTATTAGCATACTAATTCATGCTAACCAATGCATCAATAATTAAATGTTAAAGGTTTATTGTATTGCAATCAAAAGGTGTTTCTGCCGTGAAAGCCAGTGTGAAGGATGAGAACTACATTGCAGGTCGATGGACTCTGGGTCAAGTCTGTCACACCCTACAGGTGAGACATGATTTTTTGATTGTGGTCTTCATGGAAATGTGTTGAATGATTGGTAAATGTCAACCTATGTAGTGATGTTGGTAATATGTTTATAAAGGACTTCTACAGCCACAGTAACTGGGTGGAGTTGGGAAACAATGCTCCATACAATTCACTCATCAAGCCTGACCAAACCCTGACAAATCTAGCAGGTGTGTATTCTTTAACCTCTTTGTGTGTGTATAAGATCAACACATTTTTGGCAACAAAGCATACGTCTGTCAATACTTTAATGAAAATTCCATAAGTCTAACTAATTGTCAGCTCATTTTCTGCTATGTGCAAAACACACAAACACATACAGAGATTATTGATTGAAAGATTCCTAATGTTGCTAAGTCATGTAAGAATGTTATCCCTCCCTCTCTGTTATGTTGAAGCTTTCAACACAAATTATTTCATTTAAATGAACAAGACCTGTTTTACCTTTTAAAGAAGAGCTTTCAGAATTTTACATTTTTTAAATCAAAATTTTGAGTTTGGCACATTTTATTAGTCAGGGAATAAAACCTAAATGACATATACTCACCTTTTAATTTTTTTTTTTTTTTAAATCACTTAATAATTAAATGTTTAACCTGGTCATTAAATATGCTACAGGAGTGGACGTTCAAACCTGTAGAAATTGTAATGGAAACAACTGTAAAAACAACATTCTGCCTGACGTCCTGCAACAGGGTCTTCTCACATCAGGCTACTTCAACATCTTCTCCTCTAAAAAACCAACAGGTATCTCCTTAAAATGTTAGCTGTGGATAGATTTCACAGCTCTTTCATACAGTATGTCACTTTTTTAACAAAGGAGGTCAAGTTTAGCAGTTTTCATCCAAAGTAATGCAGCTTAAAATATTTCATATCTTTTGTAGGTAAATGCAGTCATGGTGGATCCCTAGACAGAACAAGTAAACGGGATCCTGTAGGAGGAATCAACAAGGATAAAGTTGGGTCCAGCCATGGCTTCCTTCACAAAGATGCAGCTAACCTGGCTGTGGATGCTACTGTGGAACTCCTGGAAGATATCAGAATAGCTGTAGGAGATGTACCTTTTTTGCGGTATGATCTGAAGTCTAATGTGGCACATACCACGCCATGATTTCTTGGAGAGAAGTGGTCATGTGATCAGGTCTGTTTCCATGGTGCTTTTGCGATACATTTCAATATCAAATCATCTGATAATCCTCCTCATGACAGTGTACAAATCTTTTAGCAATATTTGAGTGTTTTTTTGACATTCAGGTTTTCCATTACCAGTTTTTATTGCGCTATTTAGATTTTGCGAATTCTTCTGTCTTCCTTGTCTGGTAAAGAAACTTAATAAATCACGGTAGAACACTTCCTATCACAAATGTATGGAATCAGAACAGTATCAAAATAAATGAACTCATGCAGGGTTTTTCACGAATGCACATGCTTTGTTTCACAGTTGTATTTCAAATTCACAAATGCACACAGGCTGTTTTGCAAATACATATTTTATGCAAACTTGTAATATAAATTTGGAAATGCACACGCTCTACTTCACAAATATTATTTTGAGGCACACTTGTGATATACATCCACGAATAATGCAAATTGCTGAATGTGCATTTACAAACTGCATTTGTGAGAGAAATCTCTGCGGTGAATTTTGAGACTGCCCTGACATCGCGGGTCAAGAAAACTGATTGACAGATTCATCAGCCAATCAGGTGTGTTTGCTTTCAGCCAATCATATGGCTTCTTACATTTTCTCCACACTTTTAAACCCATTGCAGAGCTACTGATACGTGTGTGTGTGTTCAAACAAGAACAAGATGCGCTAGACTACAATGGCGGACAGAAGAGACAGCTTGGAGAGACTTGCATCACGTTGACGACATGCCCCCAGCGTAGGTCCTGACGCTGAACCTTAAATCAGGCTTAAGGTTCAGCATCAGGACCTACGCCGGGGGCATTCCCTCATTGTGATGTGGAGGTCGGCCCTCTTACTTCGGCGTGGAGGGAACGCCTCACTATGCGATTGGCTGCCCTGCTGCTAGGGGGTGTGGCTATGTGTTGTTATTATAAATGAGCATTAAAAAGCCCTTGTTTATCTTCCGGTCACAGAAAAATGTTTTACGTTTTTTAAGCATCTTAAAATGTCATTTATTTCTGGATTATTACTACTGTACCTAAGCATGTGTGTTTAGTTGGACACAAACATTAAAACGTGCACTTTATTATTGAATATAAACATAGGTAACTCGTAAACAAAGTATAAAAGTGTATCAAGAGGACTGTCGACTGCTCCGTTCAACAGTCATGCCGGGGGTGAGGAGACACCGACCCTGCCGTAGAGCAGAAAGAGAGCAGCGAGGTAACCGGGTCCACAGCGCTGGGAAGCGGGGAGTTGGAGCGGGATAGCGCTGTAAAGATTGCTTTAAACATAACGACATGTCTGCTCCTCTATCAGCCTCCACAGTATGTTGGTCATTGTTTACTGTTAATGAAACACACACACTGTAGGTACAGAGACGAGGCAGTTTGTTTGTGATTGACTCCATTTGGTGGTGCTTCACGTGCTGCAGCCATGAAAGGAAGTAATAAAACTCTGGCACTTGTAGTCCATCTCCGTTCTCTCTTTGACTCAATCCACTGTAGAAATAACTCTCGTATCGCTACACAAAAGGTGAAACATGGCGGTGTGAGTGGAAAAGGCAGTGACAGGGGCTGAGGTTTGGAGCTGACCAATCACAGCCCTAGCTGACTAGTCAGGATTTTTGAGAGGTGCACATAAGGTTACGGGGAGGGGGTCTGCGCCTACGACGGGGGATTTTACGCAGAACCTTAAATCCGCCTTTAAGTCTCTCTATGCTGTTTCTTCTGTCCGCCATTGTAGTCTAGCGCGTCTTGTTCTTGTTTGAACATTGCGCATGCGCACATATCAGTAGCTTTGCAATTGGTTTAAAAGTGTGGAGAAAATGTAAGGAGCTATATGATTGGCTGAAAGCAAACACACCTGATTGGCTGATGAATCTGTCAATCAGTTTTATTGACCCGCGATGTCAGGGCAGTCTCAAAATTAAAAAAAAAAAAAAGTGAATAAAAAAATTCCCAAAAAACCTTGTCTGAATAAAAACAAACACAATTTAACATACTATAAAAAAAAAAGACAAAATTAATCACTGGAACCAATAATGAACAGGATTTTCCAGAAAGGAAGTACCAAGCGTAGAGTGATAAAGTGGCTTGTTTGTTCTCTTTCTGCAGACTGATGGGCCTCTCTCAGTCCTCTGTGCTATGCTTTGTTATCGACACCACGGGCAGCATGAGTGATGGCATTGCCGAAGCAAAGAGGGTGTCTTTCGAGATAATTGACAGTAAAAGAGGAACCCCGCAGGAACCATCTGCTTACATACTAGTACCTTTCAATGACCCAGGTTTGTGATTCTCACACTTTGTTAATTGTCATTTATCACTTTGATTAATTTAAAGTAAATTTTAATGTACATAGTGTCAAATAGGGGGTGGACTGGGACAACAATTCAGTCCTGGCATTGTCTGTCAAGACCAACCCATTAAATTATCAGCGGACACCACATGGAAGCCATTATTAATTTAATGATGCTCAACATGTGGCTCTTTGTCTTTTAATAATTATTCCCCCAGAAAATCTTAAAATTAACTTTTTGATTTTTTTTCTTTGTCAAATTTTTGTCCTTTCTTAATTATTTTTTTGGCCACTTTTCATCCAAATAAGCTGTAAATCAGACTTCTTTCCTTTTTTCCTTCAATGTTGTTACACATTTTTGCCCTTTTTCACTATTGTTTGCCACATTTTGCTCACTTAAGCTACCATTTGCGATTACATACCACTTGGTTCCTGTTTATTTGCCCATTTTTTGGCCACTCTTGACTGCTTTTTGCCCACTTTAGTCACTTAACACATTTTTATTGCCATGTTTTTGCCACATTTGGAACTTTTTTGGCCACCTGTTACCATGTCAGCCTCGCTTGTCAAAGAAAAAAACGTAGCGGACTGGACCGGCCAACGAGGGACGATGCATGTTATGCCAGATGGCTATGCAGTCCACCCCTGCACCTACCTAAACGCTTTAACCTTGTTATAATAAAAACAATAAAAAAGCAAGCAAATGCAACAATGGAGGATAAACTCCTTTTAAACTATAGGCAGATTGTCCTCAGGTCTTTTGTACCAAAATAAAATTTGCCGATGTGGGGCCAATAAAATGTTTTCTCCTTGTAGGTGTTGGGCCTCTTACATTGACAACCAACGCAGACATTTTCAAAGAACGCATCAACAGGTTAACAGCAAGTGGCGGAGGAGACATCCCAGAACTATGCTTGTCTGGACTGCAGGTGTTTGCAATCACCTCGTTTTCTAATCAAGTCGTGAATTATTATTTCTCATTAATGTTGTTTTTGACTCAAATTTAACTACGCATTACCCTAGAAGAAACAAACTTTTCAATTATTTGTTACTTTGAAATCAGCTTGCCTTGACTGCAGCGCCATCCTCCTCGGAAATCTTCGTCTTCACTGATGCTCCAGCTAAAGATGCTCACCTGAAAAGCACCGTGACAGCCCTCATTGAAAGCTCTAAGTCAGAGGTAAGGAATTTCCTACTAACTTTTTCTTTTAATAAAATGAAATAACAGAATGCAGAAAATAATGTTACAATTTTTAGGTACCAAATAAAGTCACTCATGTTTGTGAAAAATGTGTGAATACAAACCTATGATAGAGGTGGACTGGCCATCTGCCATACCAGGCATCGTCCTGTTGGGCCGTTGACCCGAAGTAGGCCGGTCTGGTCCGCTTTTTTAGTTTTTTTTTTATAGAGCGAGTTGAGGGAGACATGGTAACAAGTGGCCAAAAACGGTCTAAAAGCAACAAATACGTGGCAAGAAGAGTGTAAAGTGACTAAAATGGGCCAAAAGCAGTCAAGAGCGGTCAAAAAATGAGCAAATAAAGAGGAACCACATGATATGTAATGGCAAAGGGCAGCTTTAATGAGCAAAATGTGGCAAATAATGTTGAAAAAGGGCCAAAATGTGGAACAAAAAGAGGCAAAATGTAGGGGGAAAGGAAACAAGTGGTATTTATTGGGCAAAAGTTATCTTATTTGGATGAAACGTGGCCAAAAAAAATTCAAGACAAAAATTGGATAAAAGTGTAAAAAAAAAAAAACCTGCAAATATTTACAAAATTGGATAAAAGTGTCAAAGAATTTGTAAATATGGACAAAAAAAAGGAAGAAAATTATATTTATTGACAAAAGGTAGCTAAGATCTGAAAAAAGTGTCAGAACTAAGGAAAGGAACGGCTTCTACGTGGTGTCCTCTGATAATGTAGTGGGCTGGTCTGGAGATAAAATGCCAAGGCTGATTTTTTCTCCTTGTACACCCCTGACCTGAGTATAACCTCTGCATGTGTGTTGTGCTCTTTTTTCCTTACTTTTAGGTGACTTTCATGTTGACTGGTGTCCTCTCCAGCCGTCGGCGTCGCAGAAGCTCGCAGGGTGTGATAACTCGAGCGCTGGGCCAATCAGACGCTCAGTTGTATCGTGATCTAGCCCAAGCCTCTGGGGGTCAGTCCATTGAGGTGACCAAGGCAGACCTATCTATGGCTACGAGCGTTATAGAAGACTCATTAGCCAGTGCGGTGGTGAGACATTATTCAGGAAAGCACATCACTCTTTGGAAATTGTATATTATGCAATGCCATGACCTCACTTCCTTCTTCACTTAAGGTGACAATATTTCAGGCGGTGGTGAATCCTGGAAGGAATAACAATTTCACATTCACTGTGGATGATTTGACACAAAACCTGACTGCATATGTCACAGGGGACTCATCTCTCTCATTCAAACTCACCAGCTCCACAGGTGCTGCATTCACTATTCATATTATTTAACCCTTATTATCCTCAAATATTACACATTTTACCCTTGGGGTCAATCTGAATACATATATAACCCCTTGATAATAAAACCTTGACCTGTTCTATTGTGCCACCATCAGGCCAAACGTTTGAATTACAATTAATTTGAATACTTTTCCTCCAAATCTTCTAAAACATTAACTGCCAGTCATTTTCAGAGGCAATGATTTTCACTGATTTTTCAAGACCCAGAAAATATTTTGTCCAATGACAATCTGAAATAGTGACTTTGAAGCAATTTTTTTTTTTTTTTTGCTTTAGGGACACCTCAACATTGGTTTCCTTGTATAAAACTACAAAAACAACATTGAGACCGGGCTTTTGATGGCAAAATTGTTATAATTTTTGCTATCTGGGTCAGAGTGGAATGATTTGCTTACTGTACTGGCCTTCCTCCAAGTCTTGCCCCATCATTTTCTACACACGCAATTTCCTCCTCCTCCCGGACATTCTGAGTGTCAACTCTTGCCCTGGTTTTTGATTGTTTGCTCTCACTATTGCGATACTCTCAACAGTTCACTTAATGCCACACATGCTCTGGTTGAGTGTGTGCTGCTGTGAGCTGCTGGGAACTTCAGCATCAACTCTTGTCTCGTAAACTCTTGTCCTCTTTTTCTGAGCTCTGCCCATCATGGGTGATCTCTCATCCAATGGTACAAGTTAAATATTCATGGGAGACCTTTGTCACACTGTCTCCTTGCAACCCCAGCCGAAAAACACGTCTTTAGATTTGAATGGCATTCCACGTTACTAAACCAAATAACGTCTAAAGACGTGGAAGGCACTCAATGAGTTAAAGGTCCGGTATTATGCTATTTTTCTCCCTTTGTTCGAAGAACCCCAACAACATAGTATTTGAGGTTTATTTTCCCAATCTCACATGTTTTACAGAGTTTAAGCCCTCTCAAAAGTGACTTTCTGAGCAGTTCTAAAAACAGGCTGTTTTAGGGCCTACTTGTGCATATTCATGAGTAGGCGGGTCTGTAGATGCTGACTCCACACAACAGCTGATCACTAGTGATTTTCTTTTGCTATCCACACACTGTTTCAGGGTGTGTACGCGGCAGCTGAGTCAATAAGCTGAGTCAGCTGCTTCAAACACTCACCGGAGCTGCTACAGTACGTTGGTTTTTTTCTTCTTCGCGCGACAGTTCGCTGTGAGACCCTCCTATAAAAGGAGGACACGGTCAGGTGCGCACCATTCAAATAAGCAAACCTCTTCCCCTTGTTTGAGAAAGAAGGGTAGTCTGGTGAGACATCTCACTCAGAACTGGGAATACGAAAGTAACCTAAAGTTCTATTTCATAATATTTTGTGAGATGTCTCACTATGGGATAAGGAACCTCCCGTAGTGTAGGCATGCTTATCGAGCGGCACCAACCTTCAAGGCTGGAGTCTGATTACATCAAGACAGTAACAAACATGGCTCAACAGATGAGGCCGCTGCTCATCTTGTGAGGCAGAAAAGGCCAGCAGGTCGACGGAAGAACATAAGCCCACCACCTTCGGCACGAAAGCCGGGTTGGGCCTCAGAATGATTCTCTCATCACCCGGGAAAAGCTGAGCGCATGACAGGTGAACCGAATTGAATGGGGGACCTCAAAGTCCCTCCAGAACCACCGCCAGATCTTATGATGGAACCATTGGGGTGGACCGTGGAGGAGCCCCTTGTCGGTGGGACGATGCCATACCCCCCAGGACAAGCGTACCTCGCTCATTCCAGGGGACAAAATGACGACGGGAAAGCCGCTACACCCTACCAGGAGGGGGCCAAGGCCTCTCCCCGGTTGGGCATGACAGGTTCCGTCATCACTCTGCTTATTGAGGCAGATTTTGCTTTCACAAGATGTGCCCCAGGCCTTAGGCCTTTGGCCGAGGGGCGTGGGTGATGAAGGCAAGGCAAATTTATTTGTATAGCGCATTTCATACACAAGGCAACTCAATGTGCTTTACATGATAAAACATTCAACAGCTTAAAATCAATAAGAA
Source organism: Gouania willdenowi (assembly GCF_900634775.1). Lineage (NCBI taxonomy): Eukaryota > Metazoa > Chordata > Actinopteri > Blenniiformes > Gobiesocidae > Gouania > Gouania willdenowi. The sequence continues at coordinate 34,224,976 of NC_041044.1, forward strand.
CATTTAAAATCATCAGTAAAATCAATTGAAATCATCAATAACGATGAACCCACCACTGTTGTTTGAACAGGTGTGTGAGTGCGTGTGTGCTTGTGGACATGCAGAGAGGCAACAGCCTGTCCGTCTCTCCCAATCAGAGGGTCAAGCCTTGATAGAGGGGAGGACGGGGTGTGAGACGTTCGTGGGAGCACGCGTGAAAGCAAAAAAGTCAAAGCTGGAGAACGAAGAACAGTCAGGAGTAACATCTTTCTCCGTGCCTGTGTGTATTGGGCATGCTGCGCCGGCGCAGCAGCTGTCGGACCAGGCAGGCAGGCCTCACTGAGGCTGTGGAGGTACTTGGAACAGAGAACCCTGGGGAGCAGGCTGCGGGGCCGTTCCCCACCATGCCGGAGGAGACGCAAGCAGGGGCTTCCTGGGAAGACGGAGCCTCATCTTTCTTCCTGGCTTCACAGCGCTGCTGCATAGAAGACAGCGCGGAGCCAAAATTTACCTCAGGAATGATGGGAGCATCCACGATATCGCATTTTTCAGCGTCCGTCAGCTTAGCGAGGTCGAGCACGCTCCTGGACCACCACGTTGCCCAACACTATACCCATAGACCGCAGTGAGCAGGCCTGGGTATGGTGACACATTAGAGACCATGGTTATCTCCATTATTGCTGGATCCTGGGACAGTGCGAAATCTTCAAAGTGCCCGGGGATTTGACCGCCATTCGGGCATGTTCAATGCCCAGGCAGCTCGAGCAGGCTTCGTGTCTGTCCTTATTGGAGATTCTCCCACCACATGGACAAAGGCAAGCCACAGTGCATCCCGTCCCCTCGGTGAGAGGAGCCTCATCCTCCATTACCTATCCATAATATAACTAACATTAAATATTATGAAATAAAACAGGTACAAAAAATGGAATTGCTCCGGGTGCTACAACGTGGCTGCCCACTGCTCCTCAGGGAGGGGTTAAATGCAGTGAACACATTTCCTGTATGTAACTTTACATATATGAAAATAAAGTATAAAATATATTCAATATTAAATCGCAGTATTTGTTTTAGCTGTGAGGTAGTTTGAGAAGGAGGAGCTCACATTCTTATAGGGTAGGAGGAGGAGTTTCTGTTAGGTGACATCAAATAGCGAAAAAAAATTCAACTCGCCCATTTGGAGCTGACTTTTTACAAAATATAGAATAACAAGGGAGGGAGGAAACTGAACTTTTCACAACTTTGGCCCTCTGAATGAGGCTAAAGGAATGTATATCACTGTAGCAAAACCATTATAAAGTGAATTTTTCATAATACTGCCCCTTTAATGACCACAAGAGTATGAACCCTATTGGTTGTGGTGATGATATGACCTTTCCTGCAGCGCCACCATCAGGTCAAACTTTCAGTTTTAGAGTCAGTGTATCTTGCATAAACTGCAAAGCAAAAAATATATTTAACTATTATTTTTGAAATGATAACTTTGAATGTGGTCAAATTGACCCTAAGGATAATAGGAGGGTTAATACTTCATGCTCCATCATAACCCAGAGATCAGTATCTATATCATGATGTTTTTCTAACCCAGGTGTGTCCCAGGCCTCCAATGAGACCAGTGGTCCTTTGGCATCAATCACCACGGCAGGAAATCTACGACGACTGAGAATCAGAACTGATAATGAAACAGGAATATGGCAATTTAGTGTTACCTCTGATAGTCCCTACTCGGTTAAGATCACAGGTCAGTTGTATGAACCATATTTAAAGTCAACATGATTACAATATTCTGGCAGATTATGTCCACAGTATAACATGAATTCTGATGCTTCAGGTCAAAGTTCAGTGGACTTCATTTATAACATTGTGGAGGAACACGGGGGAGCCCATGGAGACTTCAGCCTAAAGGAGAGCCGTCCTCTCTCAGGTCAGACCATATTCACATTTAACTGAATACTACATTTGGCAGATGGACTCACTTGTCATCAATCGTCTTGAGATGCATCCTTCCCTAGTGTTTAATTTAAAACATAGAGCTCAGGAATATGTATAATACTAAATTATATAAATCAGCAAAACTGGTTAGAACAAATAAGTTTGATTCATACGCAGAGTTCGCGGAGGTGGGTGTGTAGCATTGCCTCTCCAGTGGTCAAAAGTTCATTTGAAAAAAAGACAATTCTTAATATAATTTATATAAATAATTACAGAGTATAACATATTATTGTTAGTTTCATGTCACAGATGTGTAGTATGCGTTTTCAGTAAAATGGTGCCAAACTTTTGAGACTTTAGGTTGGTTCTTCTTCTGTTGCGCAATTCGTCTTTACAATGTAAACGGTGACGTAACACTGCACCAAGCAGTTTATGTTTGGTACAGCAGCATAAATGAAGCAGAAAGCGGCCGCCAGCCCAATTTCATCATGAATTTAAACCATTAAATGATACGTCGATGCAAATTTTTGTAGTCAACATGATCAATTATGTTACTCATCATTCTTACACAAATTCTGTTTGGCGCAAATCTCCTATGGTTTGATTCCTTCCATCATCTTGTTTATACATCGCTTTGGACAAAAGCATCTGCTAAATGACATTTGAATATAAAAAATATAAAGATATATTTGTACAAACACTTGTCTAAACATATGAATTGTCATGTTTTTTTGTTTTGTTTCTTGTATCTCTACCTTGTATGTTTTTGTTTATCCTGCCCAGAGACTGCAGATGCTGTAAATGAGTTATTTGCTAACTCAATGTCTCTGTTAAATAAACAATAAATGAAATTAATTTTAACATTATTCTCCAATATCTAAAATTGTAGTATATTTGTGTGGATTAGGTATTTCAGTACTGTATTGAGGTAGATCTGATTAGTAATCAGAGCCTGGACACTCAAGCACCGCTAGAGGGCGACATTACTCCTGTATAAACGTATCACAGCGAGGGCCACAAAAACCATGTGAGTCTGATCCGAGAGCCACATCAGTATTTAGAATAATTACCATTTTCTGTATTAATGAGCATTAATACCAAAAAGAGCAAAGAGCTGTGTGAACTTTTTATGTCATTAAGTGTGTCTTTGGAGTCTAGTGTATTTTTGTAATCATAATCTTTTTTCCCCCAAGTCTTCACAATTTAAAATTACATCATTATTGTTTCTAATTGCTTTTTAAAACCACAACACAAATACTGGCGTATCCAAATAATGAAAGGGTTACAAAACATAATCCAAAACACAGCAAACTAAATTAGTAACACACATCAAAAAAATGTTGTACAAAACTAATCAAGATGCTTAATGGTTAAGTAGGAAAAACCAAAATCAAACACTAAACTAAAGAGCATAACATGACAGCAGTGGCAAAGTGTAACAGAAATAACTGAATTGGCATTAACAGTGAACATTGACCGCTACATTATGTTAGCTTAGATATAGTTAGCTGGCTCACTCTGTTCCGGCACCACAAGTATCTCAGGGTAGTCTCTTAAACAGAATTTGACACAGGCCTAAAACAGTGACCAACATTAATGTTTGTCATAATAAAACAAACATTCAAATAAAAGAAATAGTTACTTACATCCATGCTGCACCAAACCAAGCCAACGTTCAAGCATGGCCAAACCAAAGGGGTGCACAGGTGGTCTAGATGACCTAATTAAGGCCCACAGAGGGGCAGGGAGTGGCACAGGAAGCAATGGTGCATTCAAGGACACTGGAAAATGTGTAACTCACCTCACTACACATGTGTCAAATGAACTTCTTAGGGAATCACATCGGGGGCCACACAAAATCAGACCAAGGGCCCCCTGACCACCATGCCTTGTCTATGTCCTTCTTCTCTGTTTCTGTGACTGATTTAATATCCATGTTGCTTGTTTAACATACATTTCCCATTGTAATGTTGGTTGTAGTTAACAACAGTAAATCAAGGGGTTGTCTTGCAGACAAAAGTATAACTGGATTTTGAAAATAAATCATACAATATATTTACATGTGAATGATTTTATATTAAGATAATGGTTGAATCAAACACATTTATATTCGGACTTTTGTGTTCTCATCTTTGTTTAGTTTTGTTCCTTCCTATCTTAATCTCTAATTTAATTTCTTTTTATTAGTATTTATTGTTTTAGAGTGAATTTGCACTTTAGAAGCGGGACATGAACAGTGACACAGGTATAAATGGACAGTTGCTCAGGCTACTGATCTGATGATTACATTTCTAAGGGAAACAATTGAGTCGTGCATGGGTCAAAGAGATGCACACTCAGCTTTGCAGGATGAATCACTTGTTGTGACACTCATCTTCATTCACTTTCTGTTGTGTTACAACTTTCAGGTGGTAATGCCACTCTGATGGTTACCATGACAGGAAGTAACACGGTCACGGTGACAGACGTCTCTCTGTTGGACGACTCAGGACCAACCCAAGTTAATGGATCCATCCAGGCATGTTACAATTTTAAACTGTGTAATTAGTCTGTGTTTTATATGCATGACAATGCTTTCTCACAACTATTCAATTAAATTCAATTCAACTTTATTTATATAGCGCAAAATACAACAAAGTCATCTCAAAGCGCTGAACAAAATATAAAGTCCACAGTAAAAAAAAAGAAAGAACCCAACAAGATCCACAAGAACAAGCATTTAACGACAGTGTGAAGAAAAAACTCCCTCTTTTTTATAGGAAAAAATCTCCAGCGGAACCAGATTCAGAGGTGGCAGCCATCCGCTTCGACTGGTTGGGGTTAGTGAACAGAGGGACAAACAGTATAGGATAGAAGGATAGTCCATCCAAGTGTTCCAGACTAGTTGAGCTGCGAACCATTGATCAGGAGCCACTATCTCCAGCATCAAGACACCTGAAACAGAAAACAGAGCAGAGGGCGAGGAGAAGGCACAGACTGCAGGCAAAATATATATATATATATATATATATATATATATATATATATATATATATATATATATATATACTGTATATATGTGGTGGATATCAGTGTAAATGGTGTGAAGCAGTGTGAGCAGTATGATGGGTATGCAACAAGGAACAGAAGTGGGGGGTTGTATACAAACTGGCACAACCCTGTCCCTGGACAAAACATCTCATTGCAGCCCATTGGAGCTATGTGTAGATGGTGGATCGTGTTTGAATATAATGTTGGTGTTCTACTATATAATCTTAGTTCTTAGTTCCTATTTTTAATTTTAGAGCTTTTTTCCTAGTGTTTAGGTTAACGCTATTGTACGGTATATGCTTTAGCAAATAAGTAAGTTTTGAGTTTACTTTTAAAGGTGGAGAGAGTAGCATCCTCCCGTATTAAGACTGGGAGCTGGTTCCAAAGGTGAGGAGCCTGGTAGCTGAATGATCTGCCTCCTGTTCTACTTCTGGATACTTTAGGAACTTCCAGGAGACCAGCAGACTGAGAGCGGAGTGATCTGCCTGGACGATAGGGCACTAACAGGTCTTTAAGATACACAGGAGCTTGATCATGTAGAGCTTTGTATGCTAAAAGGAGGATTTTAAACTCTATGCTTCATTGCTTCAATTTTCCTTTTCATTCATTTATTTAGCACACATTACAAAAAAACAACAACAATAAAGTTGGAAGGAGGGAATGAAACCCAAAGGGCTCCAGCCCTTTCAATAAACACAAACAATTTAAAACAAAGGCTAACAAACATACACTTATAAAATCATGAGGCCAAATAGCACAATTAAACTTTAATAAATGAGGAAAACTAATATATAAACAAAGTACAAAAATATTTACATCAAAAGACAAATATTGAACTAAATATTAATTGAAAATAAATAAATACATATACATAAATAACTAAGTACAAACTTAAAATACACACACACAAACACATGTGAATACAAACATACATATTACATGTGGATTGTAATCATGGTGGCATAGATTAAAGTGAGAGAGGGCACGAAGTCATAATACAGTGTAATGTAGGAGGATTCATGAATGAATAAGATGTTTTTTTACCTGCCTTTTAAAGAGTGAGTAGGAAGATATGGATCTTATTTGGGGAGGTAAACTATTCCAAAGCAGAGGGTCTCTTTAGGATCCATTAAATCAGGGCCGGCTCTGGGCATAGGCAAACCAGGCGGTCGCCTGGGGCATCATCTGCTGGAGGGGCGCAAAATTTGAATTCTCAAAGTGAAATTTAAAAAATAAAATAAAAAAATAAAAGATACGAATAATACATTTCAACCCATCCTACACATTTACTTGACATGTTTTCTTTTAAATAAATAATAAAAAGAACAAAAAAGCTCAATATGAAAAATTAATGTGCTGACCCGCCAAAGTCTACATCCCGCTTGGAGCACTATATTACCCAGAACCGGCCCTGCATTAAATTGTTGGTTGAGAAAACTATTTAAAACCAACTATAGAGCATAATGATGGAATGAATGAGTGACAACACACATGTTAAAATATCTAATTTTGTAAATAAGTGGAATGAAACAGTATTTAGTGCAGTGGTTCCCAACCTTTATACAATCGTGACCCCATTTTGATATCAACATTTTTGGGTCGTATCCCATGTTAGTGAGCTCGGGAGGCTCTGCTCTGGGAACCCTCTTCATATCAGTCAACCTACGAACTATTGTTAGAATAAAACCTGCATCAAACCTTCTGTGTCTGTCTGGGTCCTAACTGTCTGTTAAACCTGGTCGGACACGGTACCGATCCATCCTCCTTGCTAGAATGATTTAGTAATTCATGCAAACCTCTTTAATATAGGAAACATAAACACTGGGCCTTAATTTGGTTTTTGTCTCAAGCTTTTACTTAACAACCTAGATCACAGCTAGTTTGTAGGCAGTGGTGGGAACCAGGGCTTTACATCATATTCATACCAAAGGATAATGTTGCTTTTGTTCTTGTGTACTCAGTGGATGGGCAGCGGTGATTACCTGGTGACATTTCGTGAAGTGCCCTCGGGTGATTTTGTGCTTCTGCTGAAAGGAGAGTACAGCAACTCCACCTCCAGGTCTACACGTACCAGCCTCATGAGACAAGCGTCCACACAGATCAAGACTTCCAGCATTTTAGTGACAGTGAGAAGTACCACACTCATGTATTAGTCCAAAATTACGGAAGCATTGAGCTGCCACAGGGGAACATATATTTTGGATATAATTATGTTGTACAAACAATATAATATACTACATGATAGTATATTGTATGAACAATATAATTATATTGTACAAACAATATATTTATATTGTACAAACAATATAGTATATTGTACAAACAACGGAATGATATTGTACGAACAATATAGTGTATTGCACAAACATGATATATTGTACTACAAACAGTATACTTATATTATACAAACAATATAATTGTATTGTATGAACAATATAGTATATTGTACAAACATGATATTACCTTGTATGAACAATATAACTATATTGTACGAACAATATAGTTTATTGTACAAACAATATACTCATATTGTACAAACAATATAAGTACATTTGTTTGTACAATATAATTATAGTGTTCATACAATATAGTAATCCATAACATATTTTCCACTGTTGCAGCTCTACATTTCCATCCAAAATTAAGCATTTTTTGTCAAAGAAAATGTTCCTAACAACTGTATATGTTTTTATTTTCTTAAATTCATCCATCCGTTTGACTTCAGGCCCAAGTGAACAACACCAACATTGAGCCGGACTCTACTGTCACTATCCCGTTCACAGTAGCCACAGCCTTCGGCGGAGTCGTCAACGACTCTGCAACTGGAACGTTCACCATACGTGCCACCAATGATCGCAGCTATACTCTCAGCTTTTCCACTAATCTAATCATAGGAGCAGGTGATGGTGGCAAAGCCAATGGCTCCATATCTTTATCAGTTCCATCATCTGCTTTGTCAGGGACAGACGTGACCCTGACCATAGAGGCAGAAAACACTGCGGACAATGACATCAACTACACCATCCTCAGGTTCTCTGTGGCTCTAAAGGTAAGAATCTTTACAGGAGGTTTTAAAATGGAAAATGTGGAGTTGTAACTGTGTAAGGCTTGAAAAAATTAATTTTTTACTGGAATTCATCCAGAAAAGGAATCTTCTAGAGATGTTTGATTTTAGTCTTTTGCCGATATTGTCCAACACTTCATTTCCATATTTAACAATACTGATATACATATAGACCCCCCCTCCCCCAACCTAATTATAGGTCACATGATCTATATCTACATTGAAATATTACATTAACTTGACTTTTAATGTGACGCCCTATTGGCTATTGTAAATATTCCACATAAAACATAATCGGTGTAAAATAAAACCAATTCAACTTAAGTTATGATAAAAGTGCCATATTTCTTTTGAACATGTCTCAAACAATAGTATAGATCGATTTTTCCATATCGGTGGAAAAACCAATGCCGAAGTCGACTGATATTACATTTCATGGCACATGTTGGTTGATAATATCAGTGGACTGATAATATTGTCCATCTCTAGTAAGTTCCTAATTGTTTTTCAATCCAATGTGACAAACTTATCATCATCATCAATCTTTATTACAGATTTAAAAAGATAAATAAAAGACATGGACCATAATTTACAACAAACAGTCTCCACAGTTCAGATTGTTACCATATGGCACTGAGTTTAACCTTAGTCAGGCTCATGATGATGATGTTCTTTCTGTCTCAAGGCAACAAATGAATCTGTGGATCAAACAGATGACTCAAACTTTCCCATCTTGGCCTTTTCATTAAAATCTTTGAACAGTCATTGTAGGCTACAATGAATTTTCTTATGTGGTTAAGATTCTCAATATATAACATATGACAAAATATATCTCTGGTCTTTGGAGAGAGCAGACGTGTTTTCATTCGCTCCGATAACACGACCTTGGCTACAGCTGGCTACAGCTGAACAGCCTGAAAAATTGGGCCCAAGGCTGAAGAAAAATGGTGAAAAACCGCAGGGAGGCCCTTCAGAACCCAATTCGGGTTTGGAAGAGGTCAAGGAGATGATACGCGAGGGTCTACGAAACCTATCTGCCGAGATAAAGTCGTTGGAAAAGATGCTGGAAAACTCACTGGAAAACCTACAAAGCGAAGCAAAGGTACTGAAAGAAAAGAATGAAAGAAATGCTGAAGAGATAAAACTGTTGAACGCCAGGGTTGAAGAGTTGGAACAAAAGGAAAGAGAGAAAGATGTCATTATCACAGGCCTAAAGATAAAACCCAGGAGTTACGCGAGTGACGAAGAAACAAAATCGATTGAACAACAGGTCATTAACTACCTGGAGTCGAAGGACATTGTCCTGAACCCTGACAACATCAACTCCTGCCATCTCCTGCCAAAGAAAAATGATAACAGAGCTGTAAAAATAACCTTCACGAATAAGAAATTCAAAGGACAACTACTGAAGCAAGGAAGAAAGCTGAAGGAAACGAAGGTTTTTATTAATGAAAGCCTGACAAAAAAAAAATGCAAGCATCGCATGGAAGGCACGCCAAATTAAAAAAGGAGGAAAGATTCTAAAAACATGGACAAGGAATTGCAGGATTTACATCACACCATTGGGAAAAGAGAACGGAAAACCAATCCTCATCAAAACGATGGAAGACTTGGGAAAATACGAAGGATCCACCTAAACAACACCATTACTGATGGTAATCATGGATATGGACCCAGATTTATATAAACACTGAAACAAAACTCAGACTGTGATTATTTTACGGAGACTGAATTAAATGTGGAAACCAAGAGTAAAAAAGGTCTGTCATTTATTCATTTCAATTGCTAGGTGGTGGGGTGATTAAGGATTACATTAAATTTAAATTCAAAGTGTTTATTGTCATATGTGCAGTTAGAAACACGTTTTCCTGTACAATGAAATTACTACCTTGCTTATGAACTAAGATATAATAATGTGTTTATACAAGTTAAATCTAACAGTGGAAAATACAACACTGCCAATAGAACTAACAACAGCTGGATTAACCTTGATGTAGAGACAAAACAAGCTGCAAACTTGTGTGTCCAAAAGAGACATTCCCGAGTGGTGACATTATGGATGAAAAGGGAAAAACCTTCAAAACACCTTCGAAAGAGGAACTATTCTTGAACTGGAGGAATGCTAACAACGTCTGGCAGGGAACAAGGCCAACACAAACAACGATAGAGAGGAGGAGGAATAATAAAAAAAAAAAAAAGACAACACTGACTACAGATGAGAATACACAAAAAAGGACTGTTCAGAACAACTCAAGAATGTTTGACCAGAGAGACATGTAAACCCATGTAAATTTGCGATGGTAAAACAGGGGACGGGACCCAGATAAGCAAACTGCTTCTCTCGTCTCCTTTTTCAGCATGTACAAAAAAAAAAAAAAAAACATGTAAAAAAAAAAAAAAGTGAACGTAACCATGTCAGAAATAAACTGAATAAAAAAAATAATAATGTGGCACCTCATGCCTCAAGAAACAGTTTCCAGTGATTAACATGGTCAAAGCCGTTATTAAGTCAGCGATGCTCAACATGTGGTTCTTTATATCTTAATTTGAATTATTATTTCCCAACAAAACCTTAAAATGTGGAAACTTTTTAACCCGTTTAAACTTTTTCCTTTGGCCATTTTGCAACTTCCTTTGTCCCATTTTTGCCATTTTTCAAAACTTTTTTCAGACTTTAGCTACCGTTTGCCAATAAATATCCTATTTTCTTAATTTTTGACAATTTTTGCAAGTTTATTTAGACACTTTTATCCATTTTTTGCCCTTTCTTAGATTTTTTTTGGCCACTTTTCATCCTAATAAGCTAAATTTTGCCCAATAAATACCACTTGTTTCCTTGTTGCCATTTATCACTATTGTTTGCCACATTTTGCCCATTTAAGCTACCCTTTTACATTACATAACACCTGGTTCCTCTTTATTTGCCCATTTTTTTGGCCATTCTTGACTGTTTTTGGTCCATTATAGTTACTTCTCACCCTTTTCTTGAAAATAGTCTTATATCTCTTATTAAAAAGCCATGTGAGAAGTCTGATTGCTCAAAATATTTCCAAAGTTTCTGCCTTCAGGGTTAGCACATGAGACAGAGGGGCATTAAATCATTACATTGTTATTTATACTGATTATATTGTTTTTTTAGTCGTCTAAACTTCTGACGATAAGCTTCAGGGACCAGCTCATATGCATGCAGAACCGCAGCCTTAACTTTATCAAAATCAAGGCTATCAGTAGCCGACAATGACACATAAGCCTCCTGCGCTTTTCCAACTAGTGAACACTGCAACAACACCGTCCACGCTTCCCTGGGCCATCTGAGAGACATTGCCACCCTTTCAAAAAGAGTAAAATATTTGTCCACATCTTTCTCATTAAATTGTGGAACAAGACGAATATTTTTACTCACATCAAACGCACGTTCCCTTTGTGGCTGCTGCTGCTGCAGCACCGCCAACTCCAGCTCATGCAGACGAATTTGGGCCTCCTGCTCAACTTTCACTTTCTCCAGCGATAATCGTTGGAGTTCCACTTCCAACTCTTTTAACCGTACCGAGTCCTCACTAGAGGACAAACGAGGACCCTCTGCTGGGAGTGATGAAGCAGGTAAAACTCCTCTCTCTACAAGTTCCTCAAGCAGTTCGGATTTAACCATACTCTTCCTACCCTGCTTAGAAACAGCCACTCTATAATAATCAGCCAGCATAATTAAATGCTCTCTCGTACATTTGTGAACCACCTCTACACTGGGCGCTTTCACAAACTCCTCCAGATTAAACACGAGAGACATAATTACACCAATGCGCAGCAACAACAGTTACACCTGTTATTGCACAAAACTCCAGACTAAACTCCTCAAAAAGTCTTGGATAACCTCTCACTCACTCACAATAACCCAAAAATATTATCCAAAAACGAAGTCCAAACAAACATACCCCTTAATCAAAAAGTTACCTGCAACAAATAACCCAAAAAACGAAGGGCCAAAAAACCAAAGGCAACAAAAGGGCAACAAATGACTACGTGCTAGATTTTTGGTTTGAACGAGCCCCCATAATATGTTACACCCCGAAAAGGGAATAAACACATTAGGAAGGACACGGGAAAACAATTAGGATTTTATGATTTTTATTCGTGACTATTAACTATTATTTTACTGCTCCTGAAAAAAAAGAAGAAAGCTCAGGAACCTAAAAAACAGAATAATGTTAAACACAAATAAAGGACACAAAAAACCCCAAACCATCCCATATCCTTGAACTAATTAACTTTAACAAAAGGTAACCTGGTGGGCCAGCCAAAAAGAAGAAAAAGATGCGGTACTGGGCCAACCCTATACAGGGCCGTAGAAGCCAGTACCACATCCAAACTAAGAAAGAAAAAAACCCAATCTACTCCTGAAAATCAACTGAAAACGAAAACAGGACAGCCGGTCCCATCAGAAACAAACAAAACATACCTAAACCCCCAAAAAGAGAAGCGCAGGTGGAGGAGCAGGAACAGACCTCCGCCCAGCTCCGCGTCTGCAAGTGAATGAGAGAGAGAGTGCACTCCAGGCCCAGCCTATTTATAGGCGGAGCCGTAGGCTTTTCAAGCGCCTGAAAAATAAATCCCCAAATTGGAAAACAGTAACAAAAATAAAGAAGAGGTAATTTAATCACAACAAAAACTACCTTATAACCAATAAATAAAAAGAACAATGTCTTAAAGTCATAAATATATAATATAACAAAAAGAAACTTGCAAATACCTAACAATTGTATTGATTGTTTAGTCATTAATACCTTTTGTGGATTACTTTTATGTAATATTTTTTGTATTGTTTTCAATAAATCGCCTGTGATTTATCTTAATTTCCTCTTGTCCTCCAGGTAACTGATGTTAGCGGTCCAACGTGTCAGGAAGTTAACACCTCAGGCAACTGTTCCTCCTCCTCTTCCTTTCTCTGCTCTTCCTCCAAATGGGAATTTTTAGCTAATTTTACTGATGGCATAAATGGTACTGGCATTGAGAGAATCACGCTCCGCCAAGGCAATGGTACCCTGAATACCAGCACAGCAGTTGGTACGGCTGGCGAGAACATTACAGTGGTTACCTACAGCTCATCCTGCTGCTCACAGAGCGTTCAACTCATCGCCGTGGACAAAGTGGGAAACGTTGGCTCATGTGTGGGACAAGTGAGAGCAGTAACCACTGCAACCCCTGTGATTAGTACTACGGCTGCAAATAACACCACATCTACCGGTGGACATGGCCTGAGCATATCACACCCACTAGTGGTGTGGATGGGGGTTTTTATTTCAGTCCTTTTAAAGTATACTCATTAAATCAAATGACACGTTACTATGTAAATAGATACAGTATGTAGCACATGAATGAAGTTTACTGCGATTGTAAATGGGTATCCATGATGGAAAATTAATTCTTGCTTTAGGCCATATTATCAGTCTTTTAATACTTTGGTGTATAACTGTATAGAAACAACATCTACATGTGTTGCATTACGTTGAAAAAAAGTGCCTGAAGTGATATCACTGCCATGTCTAAATCTGCGTACGCTTCGTTCTTTGGTTATTGTTTGAAAACCAAATCAAAATAACAAATAAACGGTGTGGTTCTTTTGTTTTACTGACTTAAAACCAAAAAGAAATACAGAAAAATCAAAAACCAGACAAGCAGCATTTTTCTGTTTTAAAATTTGTGTGATATTTGGATACTTGCGGGGAAACTATGGACGAGAGCTTCATGTTTTAATCTCACCACACAGAGGGGACCCACTAACAGGGGAGGATTTTCACTCCTGGTCAAAAAAGGAGCACCTAAAATTTCATAGTAGAAAATCTGTTTTTGGCAGCGTGGTCTTCTGAAGAGACAGACATGTTAATGCTTGGGGTAAGACTTGTTTAAAATATTTCAAAGAATAAAAATTTTAGAAAAATTTTAAAAGTTCAAATATAAAATACAATGGTAGCAAATTGTTTTATCTTATTCTGTTTGTTCTTAGCATTTTAATGTTTGGTAAATAAAAAGCTAAGTGGTAAAAATTTGGTTTGGTGTGTTTAATTTAAACAATTGTTCTTACCCAATCAAGATTGAATTTATTTTAATCAATAAATGTTATTTTAATTAATCAAATACTGTTTTAATTGATCAAATGTTACCCTTAATAACCTTTTATTAATGGTTCTGTCCACACACAGAACCATTTGATGTTCTGTGTGTGGACCACAGACATATGACGCAGACACGGCACCGCAAGGGTTAAAATGTGAACTACAGACGGTTCTACGATCTGTGTGATTTGAGAGATTGTCGTCATGTTGTAATTCTTACATGGCTGAAACATGTGACTTCTTTTGCTATGATACTAAAACATTTGTGATTGTCAGGGTCAAACATGAGCTCATCAAAGATAAAGATGTACATGCAGGAAGAAATTTGTAAGTCGAAGCACAGCTTTCAAAAGTCTTCAAAATCTTACAGTATTTCTTTTAATTAGAAGATGTTTTACATTTAGAAATTAAATGATACAGCTCCTTGTAATTAGTTAAAGATGACATTTACTTGTGATTTAAAGCAATATAAATTATGTTTAAGATGTATTCATTATTATTGATTACTTAGGAGTCTATGGTGTCTATTTGATTTATTTAAGTATATAGAACATGAATTGTTTAACGTTTATTAAGTTTAATTTTAAAATATAATTATTCTTATTAGTTAATGATTTATACTTTGTGCATTTTGTTGGGTCAAACTGACATTTTAGTGTTAATCTGATTGCCTTGTTTATATCTGTTTTGTCTCTTTGCTTACGTACATGGTTGTGTTGTTTTTAGATTTAGATTAAGTTGAAATCAGATGTTCTGAAACTGTTTGTCCTTGTCTTTGTCCTGAAAATGGCAGCTAACAAGTTGACCTGAATATATTTTATGAATAGATTTATTGAGTAAAAAGACATATATTTATAGTATTACACACAAAAAGAATGAATTATAATTCATTCTAACAATGGTTAACTGTAAATACCTTAAACTAACCGTTGTGATGTTTTCATGAAACATGGTTATTGAATTACCTGAAAAGAGTGGCATGAAACAAACAATTTTTATTTCTGCAGGAACCATTCCAACAGTGTTTTCTTTTGTGACTTTTCAAACATATTAACAGTTTCCTTGTTCTCATTTGAGCGGGGAACAGAAAGCTGGTGTTATTCCAACATCCTGCAGGATCTCTGGCTAGTGTTCTGGAGGTGACAAATCCGCAGGGTGTCGGAGCCCAGAGTTTGAAAACTTAGCATGTAAACGTTGGCTGATTGTTTCTTTTTGAACGTAATGTAAAAGAGAGGTGATAACACGAGCAAACTCTTCCTGGATCCTCCTGTTTCTTTGTTCAGACAGGAAGTGGAAGAAGGTCCACCTGTTGGGCATGTTTGGTAGTTTACAGTTGGAGACAGACCTTCTGACTGCATTGAATGGCGAGACTAGTGTCTCTAGGTCAGAGTTCAACTTGGAAGATTTGATTCCCAGCATGAGTAAAATAAAACACAAAACTAAACAATATTTATACAGAAAGTACAACAGAAATGCACAAAATTATACAAAAAGGCTCCAAAAACACACAAAATGACTCCAAAAAACATTCATGACAGAAAAATACACCAAACAACAACAAAAATATGAAAATGACTCAAAATACACAAAACTAAATATTGATACAAAAAATGCACAAAATAACAACAGAAATGCACAAAACGACACCAAAAAGATTAGTAAATTTTAAGGTGCAGGTCAACAAGAAGGCCTTGATAAGAAGGCTGACTCCACTTTACCTTTCTGTCTGATCCTGAGGACAGTTAGTTCCAAAATAACAGATGACAATGATTTTGAGCAAACCAGATAATCAACCTGTGAAGATAGCCTTCAAGCACAGTCCGAAGCAAGTAGGCCAAACCAACTAGATTAACAAGAGATCAAATCTCTGAATAATTATGAATAAACCATATGTACTGTATATTACTTTCTTTCAAAATATCTACAGCATAACCGAATATATTCAACCAATCAATCTTAAAACATAAAAGGAACTCCATAGAAAGAAAACAGCCTAAAATACATTACAAAAAACTATTTAAAACAAATCTAACCCCTTTGATAATCCTATACACCACTCCTAATAACAGGTTAAAATAAAGACAATGACACATATAACATATACTTGAGAATAATTACCTCAATAATGATTGTATAAGCTAAACTTAGAAAATAATAATTATATAACAATCTGCAATGCCAATCAGTGTTCTACATGCTTAGAACTGCCACTGGAAATAATCAAACAATCTAGAAAACAGTAAGATCATTAGAATTGGTTGTAGAACATTACATTTAAAACTATCTAAAGTAGGGAAAACTATACTTCATGGTAATACCTATTAGATTTTACAATCGAAATGACAAGTTTTTTCTCAAATCTAGTTTCTTCAGCTAATGTGTACATTGGGTGCAGAGAGGCGCCAACATGCAGTATCTATGCAGCTATGATGATGCGTAATGCTTTTGTAATGCCCTTGAACAAGGTATCTTCTGCTAAATGTCAAGATGATTTCTGTAATTCAAATGAATAAAGACCTCAGATGTCTCTCTGAATGTATAACAATTAAAAGAATAATGAAAAGTTTAAATCATATTTTTGACTTAATAAACACTGCTGGTTTCTCTCTGTTCTCAACTTCGGAGACAAGCAGTGACAACATGTTTACACTGTAAATGAGATTACTACAAATTTGATTCTTTTATTTTTTTTCTACAAATTATGTGATGTAATGACCACTGTGGCTGAGATTGTTGTGTTTCAACACCACACTTAGAACATAGTAGAGTTGTCACGATACCATACTATACCAGACAAAGTGTCACGGTTCCGGGTAATATCGCAACACTGAAGCCTTTTTTTTTTTATCATTATTATTTTTATGATCTGCAATGTATTTGTACAAGTTAGAAATACTTACATACTGAATGTGATCCCTCCTTTGTATGTATATCATTTGTAAATGAAAAAATTAATTACATTTAAAAAAAAAGATCGCTCTGAGTCTGTGCGGAAAAAACAAACAAAAAGTGCCCCCTCCTTTGGCTCCTATAGCTTGATGGCAGCGCCTGCACAGTGGATCTTCTATTGCTTTACCGTCTCTGCCTCATTTAAAGCCCAAATAGTTCCAAATGGGACTTTTGGAGTTTGGTTTTTTGAGCAAAATTAGTGATGCCACTGATCCCACCACGGCAGACTCGCCGCTCAGGCCTGGTGCTTCTGCCATGTGTTGTCGTGTTTGTGACTGTAAGCCGTGCACGCATCCAGTGAGAAGCCGAGAGGAGAGTAGAGGCAGCCACTATGTAGCGGACACTGACACTGGTAGTATCGTAATGCACGGTAGTAACGTTGTGTAGAATTCCTAGTATAGTAGGAACCGTTACAATTTGGCACCACGGGGTACTGTGGGTATCGTGCAACTATAGAACATAGTGCACGCCATCTGGCGGCTGAAGAAAGAAGACAATGCAGAGAGCAGTGGAAAAAGCCTGCTTGCATTGCTACAAAAGGCTGAAAGTTATACCTTATGCCAGGTGGGAGGATCGAGAGATAACAACTGGACAAAACCCATGGGAACGAGAGTTCCAAGCTCTTCTGCTGGGAATCTTTGCGCTTTTAAGATAGCCAATAGATGGCCGCAGTTGCGTCCATCTATTGTGAGTTGCGATAAGTATTCCGTTTTCCTGCTTTTGATAAATAAATAATTGATTATTGGTTCTCTAAAACTTTGTGTCTGTTAAATCTGTTCACATCTCAGGCTGAACACTGGCAGCTGTTTTCTGCCCAAACAATAACAATACAAAAATACACAAATTGACTCCAGAATCACACTACAACAAAAACAATAATTACCTTATGCAAAAAATGCACAAAAAGACAACAGAATGAGTAAAAAAAACAAACACATTTATTGTGCGCATGTCCCATAGAATTGACAGTCAATGAAAATAAAACAAACGCTTCTGGAGCTTAGGTGAGGCTGATCAGAAGGGTCGAGTCATACATTTTAACATCACTAGAAGCAAAATGTATAAAATAATGTGAGGTATTTTTAACATATTTGATTGACATCGACCAAGAAATATTGGATTACATTCTAGGTTTTGAATTACTTGTGTAAAGCTTCTTTTGTTTTCTGTGAGACGTTGTTGATGACAGTTGCCGAGTCATATTTGTTTTTCACAAGGTTAGAATCCTGAACATCTTTGCCAAATCTTTCACAGGAATGTTTGTTCATTCCAAACACATCAAGCAGAAACACGGAAAGAATCACAGATGTCATATAAGTGGGTCTTTGTTTTTTACTTTTGGTTCACCAAGTGCGCAATCATTTTTAGATTGCACTCAAACGCACTTTTTTTGTGTAATCCACTTCCTTTGTGTAATGTCAGAATTGTTACTGAAAATTTATTTTCTGTATTCTGTATTCTGTATTTTCTGGGTGTATTTGAAAAGCCCTTCTAGGGACGGACATTGCAAATTAGCCTAGGCTATAAATGTTGTAGTGTGGTAAATGTTGATTGTTCACACTTGTCCCGATCAAATAAACGAATAAATAAATAAAAATTTACTTTGCTTCAGTGGATCTATATGCGTGTGACTGTTTTGTCACTCTGGGGTTGTTGTTTTTTTTGTGTGATAGTACAGTATACAGTATCTACAGATCATCTTTTTCCTAAAATAGCTTCCAAAATTGCCTATACTTTCAAAATGCAAGTTGCAACAGGTCCCTACCAATTTAATTCCAACCCAGGGCAGTAGTTTATGACACTAGTACACTGCCCGTCGGATGTATGTATTCATATAGTGGGGGCTTAAGTAGAGTTGTCAATTATGGCCAAATGAGTATATGTTTGAAGGTTGGATGTACAAAGAGGTGTACATACTCTGTACTCTGTAGTGTTATAAAGGGGTTTATTTGTGGGTGCAAAGTAAAATAGTGTGTGTGATTTCCCTGGTTTAATTCTAAGGGACATGCGCATAATAATTTATTTTTTTTTTTTCATTTGGTGTATTTTTCTGCAATGTATATTTTTTGGAATCATTATGTGTATTTCTGTATTTTTCTGTTGTAATTATTGTTTTTGTTGCCATTGTAGTGTGATTCTGGAGTCATTTTGTGTATTTTTGTATCTTTTTTGGTGGAGTTTTGTGCATTCCTGTTGTCATGTTGTGTATTTTTTGTATAAATATTTAGTTTTGTGTATTTGAGTCATTTTCATATTTTTGTTGTTGTTTGGTGTATTATTCTGTAATGTATGTTTTTGGAGTAATTTTGTGTGTTTTTGGAGCCTTTTGTATATTTTTGTGCATGTCATTTGTCATTTTGTGTACTTTTTGTTTAAATATTGTTTAGTTTTATGTTTTATATTTTTTTATAATAAATACTGTGTGTGTGTGTGTGTGTGTGTGTGTGTGTGTGTGTGTGTGTGTGCGTGCGTGCGTGCGTGCGTGCGTGCGTGCGTGCGTGTGTGTGTGTACCTCCATCTCCACTGTCGGTTATCTCTCACACACACGCATCTGCCGTGTGTGTGTTTACATTATAGCTGCTAGCATCTTAACACACAGTAATAATATAAGAAGAAAAACTCACCCTTGTGCAGAACAAACGCTGAAAATGTAGCGGCATGGTCTGGACAGATGAAGCCAGGGTAAAATTTTTGTCCCAGTCCACCCATGACCATTACCAACCACCTGTTTCATAGAGGACTAAAAAAGAGGCTGTAGTAGAACAGATATTTACAGTAATGAAGTAAAAATACTTACAAGCTTTACTGAACTCATTGCTTTCTTTCATTTACTTTTACTCCATGTATTTCCCCGTCGGAAACCGATTCTTTTCCTCCAATACATTTTCATTTAAACAGCTGGTCCCTAACTACGAAGCTGGATGAACTTATCCAGGATATCTCTAGCTCCATTATCCGGCTTTACCAAACCTAACATTCACAATCTAATATCAGCTGTACTTGTCTATGAAGCTGGTTATTAACACTTTAATTCAACCCAGAGGTTTTGCATCTGGATCAGTGAGTGCTCACATAAACGGACTGGAGTTTGCAGCGTCTGACCAACAACAAACAATTATTATAAAAAAATGTGAAGTATTAAAATCTATAATTAAAGCCAAAATCAACACTGTTGCTGCAGCAAAAGCAGGAAGGAAGGAATGCTGGCAAAAGATTGCAGACTGTTAATGCGTAAATTGGTGAGATTATACAATATTAATTCACATATGATGGACAACCGTCTGACCAGTCAGTTTCAGCCAATGAAGTTGGATCGTACAAAAAGAATTTGGCTGATTGGTTAAAATGTATAAATAGTGATTGCACTGTTTGTGGTGTGTTGAATTTGAGAAAAATGCTGGGATTTTTTCTGCGTGATTGATCAGAATCTGTAAAGATTTTGACTTTTTTAAGTTTTAGTAATAAATTGTTTAAACCATTTTCTAGACCAGTGGTTCTGAACCTTTCCAGCCTGCTACCCCCAAAATAAAGGTTCTAGAGACTGGGAACATTTATTTATTTTATATAGATAATATCCACTGTTATCTAGGAAGTTTATTTATTTTATTTATTTATTCAGTTCATTTCCGACACGGTTGCATTCACAGAAATTCATTTGACATTCAGAGCACATCATTGTTTTTTTTTTTTTTTTTTTTTTTTTTTTTTTTGTCCTTTTTTCATGCCGGAAAGGGCGACGGAAAAAAGCATTATGCTTATCTAGATCCGTCCCCTAATTTGAACACAGATAATTTTACATCCAACCTCGTTTCTTCCCTTTTTTTTTTTTTTTACTGTTACTCCTCTTCACAGTCTTTTTCCCCCGTATTTCCACGAGCTTTCTTTTCCAGTCGTTGTTTACGTTCCTCCAACTCTGTAGAGTTCAATGGAGAGTTGTCTTGAGATCTGTATGCATGTAGAAATGTCCTCCTCGTTTTGTCCTTAAATTGTTTCAGATTATCGGACTGTTGTGTCTCTGCGTCAAGGCTGTTCCAGAGGTTCATGGCTCTATACACAGTACTATATTTGCCAACGTTTGATATGATCCTGTTTGGTCTAAACACATTTTTATGTCTGAATTCATAGGGATTTTGATTGTATGTGAAACGTTTTTGGATTTGATGTGGTAATTTTTTTGACGAAGCCCTAAATGCGTGTATTTGTGTGTTATAGTGTATTATTTCTTGCAGTTTTAGGTATTTTGACTTCTCAAATAAATCGTTTGTGTGTGTGTTGTGTGGTACTTTATGTAAAATTCTTATAGCTTTTTTTTGTTGTTTAAATAGTGGTTCCCTCTATTCTTTAACTTGTTCTATTATTTCCTTGTTTAGTTTCAGTCTTATATCTCCTGTTTTTTTTCTCTTTCCAAAGTTAATGAATTTTGTTTTACTGACGTTTAGGGATAGTTTATTTACATCTAACCAAGTTTGAATTTTTAATAGTTCCTCATTTGTTGACTCTATTAGAGTGTTAATGTCTTTGCCTGTGCATAGAATGGTTGTGTCATCTGCAAACAATGTTAGTTTTAGGCAATTTGTGACTTTGAAAATGTCGTTTATGTATAGAATGAACAGTTTTGGCCCCAAAATTGAACCCTGTGGAACACCACATTGTATGGTTTGGCATTTTGATGTATGTTCTTCAAAGTCAACATATTGTCTCCTATTTGTCATATAGCTTTTAATCCATTTTAAGGCGTTGCGCTTTATTCCGTAATTTTGAAGTTTTTCTTCTAGAATATCATGATTAATTGTGTCAAAGGCTTTTTTTAGGTCCAGAAAAATTCCGAATACAAATAGTTTTTTTTCTAATGCTTCTCTTATATTCTCCGTGATGTCAATTATAGCCATTGCTGTTGAACGTCCTTTTCTAAATCCATATTGTCCTTCATGTAGTATATTATTGTCTTCTATAAATTTGTCGAGTCTGGTCATGAACAGTTTTTCCAGAATTTTTGATAGTTGTGGTAATATTGATATAGGTCGATAATTAGTGAAATTACATTTTTCTCCACCCTTGTAAATCGGTCTGATTTTTGCAATTTTCATTTTTTCTGGGAATACCCCATTCTTGAATGATAGATTACTTATATATGTTAGTGGCGGGGTTATTTCAGCTGTTATGGTTTTTATTAGACTCATAGTTAGATTATTAACGTCTCTGGATTTTTTTGAGGTACTGGTAGTGATTATTCTGTCCACCTCTGCTTCTGTTACTTCTTCAAGTACAAGGTACTTATCAATGTCTTTCTTCTCATTGTCAAAATGGTTCCATTTAAGTGTTGGGTGTTTATTTATCTCTTTCTCTATGTCTTTTCCAGTATTTATGAAAAAACTGTTGAGTTCTTGTGCTATTATGTTTTTATTGTGTTCTTTTACATTGTTTATTATAAAATGGTCTGCATTTTTTTCTTTGCATTTGCGCATGGTTATGTTGTTTATTATTTCCCACAATTTTTTGTTTTTGTTTTTATTCTCTTTTAATTGTTTTTCATAATATTCCCTTTTTTTTTCTCTAAGTAAATTATTAACTTTGTTTCTGTATTTTTTATAACGTATTTCTGCTTTTAATGTTTTTTCTGTTATATATTTTTTATATAATATGTTTTTCCATGCCTTTTTTTTCATTCATCCAAGTTTCTGATAGTGCTATTATGTCAAACCTATACAAAGTAGAGATGTAATCCTTAATGTCTTCAAAATTTGCATACATACTGCGACAATTACAGTGAACAAGTGACAGACCTTTTTCCTTCTTATTTTCCACTTTGAAGTCATTCTCTGTGTAGTAATGGCTGTTCGTGTATTGTTTCCAATGTGAAAAGTTGTTTGGGTCCACTTCGTCTACTTGATTAATCTCCCGTTGTTGATGTTGATGATGTTGCGGATGATTTTTAGTGGTTCTGTCCATATCCATGATTTTTATCAGTATTCTTGGCTTTTAGGTACCTCATTCGTATTTTTCCAGGTCTTCCATCCTTTGGACTAGAACGGGTTTTCCATTTTCTCCTCCTGGAGGTGTGATGTAAATCCTGCAGCCTCTGGTCCAGTTTTTCACAATTTTTCCTCCTTTCTTCAGTTGGCGTGCTTTCCATGCGATACTTGCATTCTGCTTCGTCAGGTTCTCGTTCATAAACACCATCGTTCCCGCCAGTTTTCTTCCTTGTTTCATTATTTCAGCTTTATATTTCACGTTGGTGAATGTAATTTTCACATCTCTGGTGTCTTTGCGTTTTGGCAGCAGCTGGCAGTAGTTGATGTTGTCTGGGTTCACTTCAATGCCTTTCGAGTCCAGGTAATCAATCACCTATTCTTCAATTGATTTTTCGTCTTCGCTGGTCTGATCCTCAGTTTGTCTTGTTGCACTGGCGTAGCTCCTTGGCCTTATCTTTAGGCCCGTGATGATGACATCCTTTTCTCTTTCTTTTCTTTCCAGATCTTCAACCCTCGCATCCAATGTTTTTATCTTTTCTGCATTCTTTACATTTTCTTCTTTCAGTACCTTGACATCATTCTCCAGTATTTTCAATGATTTCTCCAAGGCATTCGTCATGTTCTCCATCTTCGTAGATAGTTCTTGTCTTAAGGACATGAGATCCTGTCTCATCTCCTGTTTCATGTCCTTAATCATTTCTTTAAGCTCTTCTTTGAATAGCTTAAAGTTCTCTTCCATTTTTGGTGGCATGTCTGGGCCCAGTTTTCTCTCTTCAGATGCAGCTGGTCGCTGCTCGCTGGTAGTCAAGGTCGCGTTATCAGACGGGAGTATAGCTTTTCCCGGAGAGCTCTGAAAACACGTCTTCTCCCTTCCTTGGCTATTATTATTATTATTATTTGCTCCATAGAATATAGCCTCCTAAAGATGTCAATTCTGGTCTTAATCAGAAATAAATATGCGTGGAAAAATGGTCAAAAATTGAGTAAATGGTGGTGAAAGGGGATTTAAAATGTATTCAAAGGAGCAAAAAAAGCTGAAAATTGGTTAAAATATGGCAAGTTTGACATAGTTGCATTTGTTGCAATTGTTGAGAAAATATTCTGTTTCCTGCAGGCATTTGACGACCCCAAATGGGGTCCCAACCCCAAGGTTGAGAACCACTGTTCTAGACTTTTGGAGAATTTTGGAAGCAATGATGCAGAAATGTGTTTCTTCTTTTCAGATTTGTAGAGGACTATTTGTGTGAGTTTTAGCTATTTTCATTTCGTTTGAAAAGGAACCGGGTGGAAAATCGCAAACAATATCCTGTTTTATGATTAAAAAAACAAGTTATCACAGGTTGATGGATAATGCTAGAATAAAATGTGTGGAAATGTGACGGGTTGATAAAGCTGTTGTAACAGAAACTAGTTATTATAGCAGATAAAGCAGTGTGGTGTTGAAACCAAATCTTGTGAATCGTTTTAGTTAAAAGTTGTTGGGGGTTTTTTTTTTATGTTTTTTTTTCCCTAAAGTTCAACTTTTTTTATATTTTAAATGATAAATTGACGTGTACCAGTACTTCTGCTTGTGATGTTTAGTAAAATTTTAAAGCCAGTACCTTTGATACTTAAGTAAAGATAATAACAGCTACTTTAAAGTTTTTACTTTCATGGGTTTTCAGGCCAAAACTGCAGTAAAATAATAATAATAATTTAAAAAAAAAGTATTATGGCAAAAAAACATTTTCAAAAAGAAACACCTATTTATTTGTTTCCTACCTTGAATTTTAGATTGAGGTAATAGATACTTAACAAGGCTTCTTGGAAACAGATGATCGCTTGCCAAGAATTAAGAGTATTTTGTCAGTGGGCCAGCAACACAACTGACAATAACAGACAAGAGAAAGAAGAGCAAACCTACACATAACCAAATTCATTTAACGTAATTATTACTTTTGTCATCGACTTTTGTGAATGACAGTTTATTGTTTCAAAAATATATAGTTTCTTGACACATATTACAGTCATGCATCTGCAATAAATGAACAATAATTTAATTGAATACTTTGTCTATAACTTTATATAAGTACAAAAAATACTGTAAGACTTAAATTCCTCTTTCCGAGTTTGTATCATTTTCTTTATTCAACAAAATATACATATATATATATAAAAATATATATATATATATATATATAAATCTTTTAGGTTACGGTTTTTATCTCCGCTTTCCTTCTTTTTTTCTTATTTATCTGTTTATCTACGTTCATCTACGTTCGTCTCCATACGTTCCCTAGCTGAATGTTGTCCTGTCAAACCAGAAAGATGAGGATTTCCCAATCTAGGTGAGCAGGTGAGGCGTGATATTTAGATGAAGAGTGATGATTGGTGGACACATAAAACTGTGTGATACAGTTGCTCTAGAGACAGCTGTCTGACCATCAAACACAACCTGTGTCATCATCCCAAACAAGGCTGAGCTTTAAGCTGAAAACAGAACATCGAAAGGTTAGTTTGCTATTGTTACTTTACATCTTTGGTCATTTTGGTTTTATTTATTATTATTCTTGTTTTTGTGACATTTATCTAACACACATGAGGAGTTGTTCAAACACTTATGGGCATGTTTCTACAAGCATACTATGAATAATATAATATTTTTTTTTTGTTTTTGTTCTTAACATATTGACTTTTAAAAGTAAGTAGAATAGACTGCATATCTAAATATCTTGTGACTTTCTGTCTTTTGTTTTTTTGGGGGGGGGTTGTATTCAGACGCTCAACTATTCGATGGCTTGACGACACAAAATGTTATATATTACTACAAGAATATATGTATATGTAGATATATTTATTTATTTTTTTAAATAATGTTGAGTAATGTAATATGTAAATTACATTATAAACCAGTAACAAAGGTATTGAGTTGTTTCTTGTATCCTTGATGGTACCCCCTTTTAATCGGGTATAATCTAATTGCAGATCGTCAAATTTAAAGTTTTGTTTACAAGGAAAAAAAAAAAAAGCATTAAATTGTGCAGAGTTTGTCATCTGGAGTTATTTGAAGTCGGTTGTAGGCAGGGCAATTTCGTTTATTACATTCATTTACTAAAATCACGATAAAGCTGTTATTAAGTCAGTGATACTCAACATGTGGCAATTTTGCAACTTTCTTTGTCCCATTTTTCCGCTTTTCTAAAAAATGTGACATGTCTTTGTTTTTTCAGATTTTAGCGAAAAAATATCAATTTTTCCTCATCTTTGCAAGTTCTTTTTGACATTTTTATCAATTTTTTGTCAATTCTTTAACAATTTTTCATCCAAATAAGCTACCTTTGCCCAATAAATAACGCTTGTTTTGACAAAATGCCCTTACATACTCCCTGTTTCTTCTTCTTTTGTAATTTTTTTTTGCCACTCTGCTTTTGGCACATTTTAGTCACTTTTCACTCTTTTTTTGCCACCTGTGATTTATTTTTTGTCACTTTACTTACACTTTACTCATCACTGTTAACTCTTTGTTTACCTTCTTGGAACGGCGGCTTCGTCAAATGGCTGGCTGTGATTGGCTTGTTCACCATTCGATCAATCTCACTGGACCTCATTTTGTAGATTTTAAATGTTCTCCCCAAACTTGCATGGGTTTTTCCTGGGTACTCCGACTTCCTTCCACAGTGCAAAAACATGTCGATAGGAATGCCCATAGGAATGTCCATCTCTATAAGTTGTCCCTGTGAGAGGCTGCAGCCCAGTCCTTTCCTTTCCTGGGTGTACCCCGCCTTGCTCAACTGTCAGCTGGGATACACACCAGATCATCGTTACTGATATTTGAGCACTTCTTTTTGACTAATTGACTTGTTGGTACGATGCCAGTAAAACCCATTTCAGAGCCGCCATGTGTCCTATTGTGAGGAGGTTTTCTGTGTGAAGATACTCTGACATTGTCATTGTGGAAACTAACAGCGAATGGACTTGTTTAGTCTTTCTCAAGGGGTTTTAATTATAATGTTAAGTATGATCACGTACTAAATATCATAGAATTTAAAATTCACTTTTAATGAGCCACTGTTGTGTCTTTTTCAATCTTTATATTGTGAGGTAAAATGTTTTAGGGTTATTTTGTGAGCTCATGTGTAAAATATATTAGCGGTATTTTCTTTGTCTTTTCCTATAACTTTTTTTTTTTCCTGTTTCCATTTTTTTGTTTGGTAGCGTGGGCAAATGTTTGGCTTTTTTGTTTAATTGTAAAGGTTTGATATTCTTTTTTTTTCTTTTTGACTTTCTTAGACATTTATTTTCTAGTAAAAAGATGGTTTTCCTTTTCCACTAATACAAAAAAAACAAAAAAACTATGATGTCATATCACAATTTTTTAAATGCAAGCTAAACACCTATTTATTCAGTCTGGCTTTTATGTCATGCTTTATGATTTTTATAACTTTGAGGGTTCTTAAATTTTTTATTTTTTTATTATTCTGATTCAATGTTTTATATTTAAAAAATTGTTCCCTTCGCTGCTTTGTTTATTTTCTGACTTTTTATTATTTTATCATCTGTTCAATTATTTTTGATCAAATTACTTCTGTGTGCATTAGTCTCTAAACCTTTTCATCATTTTTAACTTTTGTCAATCAAACAAGTTAATTTCTGTGAAGCACTTTGATCTTTAATTCAATAGTAAGAAAGGTGCTATATAAATAAAGTTTGATTAATTAATTGATGTCTTCCATCTTTTTTATTGTTGAATTCATCTTAGTTTGTTAATAAATGTTCATATGTTAACTCTTCATTCATCCCACGTTTTTCCTCTTTTATTCAGAACTTTGATCGAGGTCACTTTATCGGGGTTGTAAGGGCTAGGGGTTCATACTTTAAAACTTTATTTGTTTCCTTTTATTTTTCCACAGCTCTGACCGTCAGCATGAATCCCATGCAGGTAGTCACGGTCCTGGTGATCATCTCATTGCCTGATCTCACCAAAAGCTTTCAACCATTTTTCTCCATCGATGGGGTGTCAATTACTCATCGCGATATAACTGAAACTGCAATCCTGAGAAAAACTGCAGAGGTCTGCCGGGACATTGCTGCAGATGAAGGAAGAGATTTCACGCTGAATGTGAGGTTTTAACAAAGGACACCAACATCAAGTTTTGCGATTTAGAAATAACTGCAATTTCTTTCTGTTGCTGTTATTAGTCTTCACTTTGTGTAACACGTGTGGTGACAAATTTGTGCTAAAAATGTATTAACATCAAAAATAAATCTAAATGTAAAAGTTAAACCTAAATGGCAAATCCAATTCTAAATGTTAAATCTAAATCTAAATGTTAAATCTAAATCTAAATGTTAAATCTAAATCTGTTTTCAGTCAAAAAAAACTGCACATTACAGTAAAACACATGGATATTAAAGCGACTATTGTGATTGTGAGTTAGTCTCAGCGCTGCTTCAGGGTGTGTGTTTATCACAGCAGCAGCGGAGTCAGTCATCTGTTTCAAACAGTCACCTCTTTCAAGTTCGTCAGTTTGGAGCGATTCTTCCCCTCTCATCACTCATTGAGCCTCAGTCAATGGTGTGGGCGGGGTCTTGTGATTGACAGGCACTGAACCTGCCCACTTTGCAGAATTTTGAAATATTTCGCTTCATTTAACATTTAGATTTAAATATAAATCTAACATTTAGATTTATATTTAACATTTAGATTTACATTTAAATTCAACATTATCATTTACATTTAGATTTTAGACATATATTTAACATTTAGATTTTAGACATATATTTAACATTTAGATTTAACATTTACATTTATTTTTCATATGTACACATTTTTAACAATGATATACAACATTCTGTTATTAAGAAAAATGAGCTAAATGTTCAAAATATGTCAGCTCTGAAAAAGTGGTTGAGGTTTTACATTGGGCACCCCATAAACACAGTTAAAGTCATTCTCTCCCTCTCCAGATTGATGGAAGCCTTACAGTCAGTAAGGTGCAACGGGCTTGTTCTGGCACACCCAGCTCCACCGTTCCTGTTTCTGCTGTATCGTTTCAAAATGCCCTCAGCACTATACACGACAGCAACACTAAAGTGGACTTTAATTCTGCATTAATTGCTAAAATGCATTTTGACAATGAAGAATTTGTGGCAGGGCGCAACATCATCACAGAAGGTAATTAACAACAGTGTAAAGACTTTATTGAGCATAAAATGGGGGACGTTATGAAAACATTTTAGGCCACAACTTTAGAAATATGCTTTAAATTTATTTTGTTATGCAAACCAAACACATATAAAGTGAAGGCATGAATGAATTAGTACTTTTTAAGGCCAATAAAACTCCTCAGACGAGTGCTCTGAAACAGCTTTTACTCTGCACCAGGGCATATCATCAAGACTTCTGATATTTCAGAATACAGCATTTATCATAGGCTGAGCATTGTTTTGCAAAAATGGTGCATGAGGATGTAAAATGGAAATCAGACTCTAAAGTGCATAAACTTTTGTGTTTTACTTTTTTTTTTATGACAGATTTTATGTTTCATTTACTACAAATGTATAATGACTATGATATCGTCAATCCCCCCAATACTGACAGATAATTGTAAATAGGTTGAGAAAAACTGGTAAAATGACCACACTCACTGGGAGTTTCACTCATAAAAAGGCTTTTCTTTATTTAGGTGTGGTTGCTGTAAAGTTTAATGTTCTACGGGGGAACTTTGAAGTAGGCAGGAAGACTCTTGGAAGAATCTGCCACACACTTCAGGTGCATTTACCTTTTATTCTGTTGCAATGTTTATTGTATTGTATAGTTTAGGAGAAATTTAAATATTGATAATACTGTCTTTTTATTCAGGATTTCTACAGCCACAGTGATTGGGTGGAGCTGAACAACAACAAGCCTTACAGTGCACTCATCATTCCCAGCCAACCACTCACAAACTTGACAGGTACGGTTCTGAATAATTGATTATCTATTACCCAAAATGCAATAAAATAGATTTTTTTAATAACTAGTACAGTGCCCGTTGGAAGTATGTATTCATAAAGTGGGAGGAGCTTTAGTAGAGTTGTCAATTATGGCCAAATGAGTATTTGTTTGAAGGTTAGATGTAAAAAGAGGTGTACATACTCTGTAGTCTGTAGTGTTATAAAGGGGTATATGTGTGGGTGCAAAGTCAAATAGTGTGTGTGATTTCCCTGGCTTAATTCTATGGGACATGCACATGATAAATGTGTTTGTTTTTTTTACTCATTTTTATATTTTTTTGTTTGGTGTATTTTTCTGTAATGTGTGTTTTTTGGAGTCATTATGTGTATTTTTGTATCTTTCTGTTGACGTTTTGTGCATTTTTTTTGTATATCTATTGTTTTTTGTTGCCATTGTAGTGTGACTCTGGATTTTGTGTATTTTTGTATCTTTGTTTTATTTTTGATGTAGTTTTGCGCATTTCTGTTGTCATTTTGTGTATTTTTTGTATACATATTTAGTTTTGTGTATTCTGAGTCATTTTCATGTTTTTGTTGTTGTTTGGTGTATTTTTCTGTAATGTATGTTTTTTGGAGTCATTTTGTGTGTTTTTGGAGCCTTTTTGTATATTTTTGTGCATTTCTGTTATCGTTTTGTGTACATTTTGTATAAATGTTTAGTTTTTTGTTTTATTTTACTCATTTAGTATTTTTTTTAAAAGAAATGGTAAAAAACTAAAATATTTAGGTTAATGTGTGAGGATATCTAAATTGTCATTGGTATTTGTTGTAATGCAAATGGGGCTTTAAATCTTGTCTGGGGTGCCAAATTGCTTAGGACAGTCACTAACATGTAGCATTTACCATAAGGCCAATACCAACACCAATAAAGGCCCATTTTGAGCCACTTGTTATCCTCCCAATTTTATCAATCACCATTTCATTCTGCTTTCAATTTAACTTTACAAGAAAACCAATACAATGGAAACATTGTGTGTTCAACAATTTCAGGCCAAGATGTTCCAACCTGCAGCAGCTGTACAGAAGATGTATGTAGGGACAACATTTTACCAGACATCTTGGAGAGGAAGCTTCTCACTTCTGGTTACTTTGAATTTTTTTCCAAAGTAAAACCTGCAGGTAAATCTAATTAAAATCTATTTCTTAACAAGTTCAAGTTCCGTAGTTAGTGGGGATGCAGGAGAATCCGTGTATCAATCCTTCATTCGTTTTTCATTATGTAACAAAAACATGAAAAACAAAAAAAAAACACTCATCATTTGATTTGTTTCCAAAACCAAAATGAAAACACGGAAAACGCCTTGTTTTTCAAATTCAAGCTCTTTTGCACCTTTATTTGTTTTCTCCAGTACCGATTTGCCAAAGTATGTGACCCGGAAGTGAAGCATTTCCGAGAAATCTTTAGCTCTGCAACACTTAGGAGTTTCTAAATCCTCCAAAATGTCCGTGAGGAAGTTTTGTGCCCAACACGAGCTAAAGTGAAAAGGACACGTTTCGGATGCACAGTTGGATCCGATCTTGTCATGCTGAACTGCCGTTAGCATAGCCGTTAGCGTCGGATGAGAGTACACTTCCGGGTCACGTACTTTGGCAAATCGGTAATGGAGTCTTGTTCTCTGCACACATGAGCGCTCACTAAGAAATTAGATGAATTTCTTTACTTGACCTTATGTTATTGATTTTCACCCTCCAAAGAAATCAAGGCTTATAATGGTTTCTCCTCAAAGGTAAATGCAGTCATGGAGGGTTATTTGACAGGACGAGCAGAGTGGACCCAGAAGGTGGCATCAATAAAGATTCAGTTGGATCTTTTCATGGCTACCTACATGTGAATGCAGCTACTGTTGCTATTGATGCCACCATTGAGCTACTGGAAGACATCCGAACAGCAGTTGGAGACAAGACTTTCTTGCAGTCAGTATTTCGTGATCAATGATGATTATTTATCATTTATAAACACACAGAAAGCTAACAGCCAGGGTTGGGGTCATTTTCATTTTTTAATTACAATTACTTTTTCAATTATCCATGTTAAATTACAACTCAATTATGATTGCCTTTACCAGAATGTTTTCCAAAAACAAATAACATTACAAATATTAGTTTTCCCCTGAAATCCATTACGTTGTCAATTACTAAAGTTCAATTAAAATTAATCACAATTACCGAGCGTTTAATAAACAACCCCATTAAATGTAACCTTCCTCTTGTGTTAGCTTTCTGTTAGCATCTCTGAGGTCAGTTTGACCCTATCATCTAATGACCCTAACCCTGCGAACAGCGCCTTATTGCTCACGTTCTTCCAGGTTCATGGGTGTGTCCCAGTCCTCTGCACTGAGTTTTGTCATTGACACGACAGGAAGCATGTCCGATGATATAGCTGCTGCTAAGGAGACCTCCTTCTCCATTATTGATAGTAGAAGAGGAACCGCTGAGGAGCCTTCCGTATATATACTGGTACCTTTCAATGATCCAGGTGTGTAACTTTGAAATTTAAACATAAACCTGCTTATACCTGGGCGACCGTGGCTCAGGTGGTAGTGGGTCGTCTTCTGATCGAGAGGTTGGGGGTTCGATCCCAGTACCTGACTATGTGTCGAAGTGTCCTTGGGCAAGACACTGAACCCTAAGTTGCTCCCAGTGGTCGACTAGCGCCTTGCATGGCAGTCCTGTCCCACTGGTGTGTGAATGTGAGAGTGATTGGGTGAATGAGCTGATATGTAAAGCGCTTTGAGACTGCGTCAGTGTGGGGATAAAGCGCTATATAAAATCAAGTCCATTTATACAAAAAACCACAACCTCAAGAACCCAATAATATGTAGTTTCCTGTGCTATATCCCCCATCTAGAATTTGGACCAGTCATTAGGACAACTGACCCAGATACATTTAAAGCTCACATTAATGAACTTACTGCAAATGGAGGAGGAGATTTACCAGAATTCAGCATGTCTGGACTGCAAGTGAGTGAACCTTTACTATTCAATTCAATTCAACTTTATTTATATAGCACAAATTACAACAAAAGTCATCTCAGCGCTATCAACATAAACAATTTGTAAAAAGAAGGAAAAACCCCAACAAGATCCACATGAACAAGCAACAGTGGGAAGAAAATAAACTTCTTTTAACAGGTAGAAATCTCCAGCAGAACCAGGTTCAGAGGTGGCAACCATCTGCTACGACTGGTAGGGGTTAGTGAACAGAAGGAGGATGAACAGAACAGGATAGAGAGATAAAACATAAGAGTGTCCCAGACTAGTTGAGCCGTGAACCACAGATCAGGAACTGTCAGCTCCAGCTTCAAGACACCTGAAACAGAAAAGAGAGAGAAGGGCGAGGAGAAGGCACAGACTGCAGAAAAACATGATATAGTATTAGCAGGTCAGCCTGTATGGTTTTTGGCTTTGTTCCTAGTGGTTAGGTTAACGCTAGTTAGAAAGGTGACGTATCTCTTCCCGTAGACTGGTAAGCTAGCAGCGACTCCATGGTTTGTAAATGTGACCATTACAGATGAGCTCATGTCCGCTCTAGTGGTTAGATTAGCTTTAGCTCTACCCTATTACTTTGCCTTTGCTACCCTATTACTTTACCCTTACTACCCTATTACTTTACCTTTGCTACCCTATTACTTTACCCTTACTACCCTATTACTTTACCTTTGCTACCCTATTACTTTACCCTTACTACCCTATTACATACACTTGTGCAGGGGCAACTGCTCCAGGTGACAATCCTGTTGTCCGCGTATAGCAGGAAACGGCTTCACCATGAACCGATGCTATATTTTCCATGACAGTCCCATTACATTGTATTAATTCTAAGTCATGTTCCTTTTTCAATCATGTTAAAAATAAAACAAATTAAACACAAACTAAATCTTGAAACTGTTTAAATTGCAAACCTTTGACTTTAGCACATCTGATGGTGCAGGTAAGCAAACTAGACCAAAAGGTTTTGTCACATCATCATTTATCTTCATCTCTTCTGATGACATGGTAACATCCTTTGACATTCTAACAACCAACTCTATTTTTTCTGTTATGTTTTAGCTTGCACTGACAGCCGCTCCCCCCTCCTCTGATATCTTCCTCTTCACGGATGCTACAGCTAAAGATGCAAATCTGAAAAACACTGTCCTAGCCCTGATTGAGAGCACCAAGTCTAGGGTAAGAGCACTAAGTGGTAGGTGTTAAACGCTGTGATGACCTATTATTTATTTTTAGACTGGGACACTTCTTGATTTCTCATGATTCAACATAACGTTTTCATGTATTAATGCACTGGTCAAAAAATAATGTAAATAACATTTTTCTTTCCCCATATTTGTACATTTAGGTAACCTTTATGTTGACCAACATTGTTACCAGTCGACGTAGGCGACGTGATTCTCAGAGTTTATCAGATCGATTCGCATCCTCAGAAGGCACTGTGATATACCGAGACCTGGCCCGAGCCTCCGGGGGGCAGACCATTGAAGTCAGCAAGCTCAACCTCATCGAGGGCACGGCCGTTATCGAGGATTTATCAGCCAATGCAGTGGTGAGACACCTAAAAATAGTGGCTGCGTCCCAATACCCACACTACGCTCTATGGACTTCCACAAAGTGTTTAAGTAAATGTGAAGTGTGTAAGGGAACAAGTGTGCTGAAAGTGTAGAATTGGGACAGTTTGTAGTTATGTCATCCACTGGAGTCAGGGTGTCATCAATCGTGATGGCAAAATATATAAAATATATACAATTATTATGTTTTTGCTTTTCTTGTTAAAACAATACAAAAAAAAAATGCTTTTAAATAACACACGACTTGTGTGGAAGCATTTTGGTGGCCTGTGAAAAATTGCTCATTTTCTGCCCTCAACTGATTACAAATAAATATATTTTTGTCTGTTCCTGTGAAAGATTAGACATTGAAAATTAAAAATATGTCTTGATAATGGGCGGTGCTCCTGGAGCAGTTAAGACACGCCCAGTCTAGACGATAAAATCTCCAAAGAACAATCTATGCAGTGCTAGCTAGCTACTTCACAACTCTCTCAACCCAACCTACTGAACACAGATTCTAGAGCCCACAGATGCTAGTTTTTATAAAAGGGGCGGGGCCAACAGTGCTTGTCTGTGACGCAAGATGGTCCCAAAACATCACATGATCTTGTTCTCAGCCAATAGCAAAAATCAATTGTAATAGCTGGGTTTCAACCCATACAGGGCAGTCACTGACATTTAACAACAAAATACACCAAATTGAAATACTTTGACTAAAATGTTGAGAGTTGGACCAGGATTAATCAACAACACTACTTAATACCCAAATACATTTGTATTCAGCAGAAACACTGGTTTTGGTGTTCAGTTACTCTTCCAAAAGAACAAAATAGAAGATTTCTGTCCCTAAAGAAGGTTTTTTCTTTTTTTCTGCCTCTTCAGGTGACAGTTTTTCAAGTGACAGAAGATCCCGGGAAGCCTGAAAATTTTACATTCATTGTTGATGCGGCAACAAGCAACATCAAAATTTTTGTCACTGGGATTTCATCACTAACCTTCCAACTAACCAGCCCTTCAGGTTAACATTTAATACACGCTTATGTGTTTGCTCATGGAAGATGACAAAATTACAGGTTTCCTACTCTTTTTTTTTAGCTTCAGATCTCAGATATTTGATATGTTGATAAACAAAAAATATATATAGTTTTTATAATAGAAGGAATTGATGTGATAATACCTGCTGTGTTATGAGTGAAAAAGTGACAAGTGAAGCTTGTTCCATTTACCGAGGTCCATATGTGTTTATTAAGTCCGTGTGTGTCCATGTTTATGCCTCCGTCCTTCCACTCTTTTTATTATATCCATGTCTTTTAAGGCTTTTATCAAATAGTCTCGGCTGGAGTCCGGGCCCCCGCCATCTTGGACTATGTCGTCACCAGCGCGACATTGCTGCAAGTCGCACAAGCGCAAATCGACTCAAATTAACTTAAAGCGGATTTAACCAAGTTAAGTGTTTACAAGAAAGAAGAATTATCAAATTTGGAAATAAAATCGGAATAAGCCAGCCACTTAATTCGGATTTAAGTTTAATTCGGAATTAAATTAGCATTAGTAATTAAGTGTTTATTAAAGCTCCCATGTAAACGTGGTCATTGTCCTGAGCATACGTTCTCCCTAAATCTAGTTCAGTGATTCTCAAACTTTTTTGTCTCAAGTTCCACCTTCGTCCGACTACAACATTTTGCTCAGAATACTTTCAAAAAACAACAATAGAGCATAATAATGGAATGAATGAGCGATAACACACATTTTAAATAATCTAATTTTGTAAATAAATGCAAGAAACAGTATTTAGTAAAGTAGTTCCTAACCTTTTTTGGATCATGACCCTATTTTGATATCAAGCATTTCTGGTGACCCCAAAGACATTTTGTTTTAGAATTAGTTTTTAATCATGTTTGAGCTCAGATATACTGCATTTTAGTTGAACTAGATTCACAAGTATAGAAATAGTTGTTTTAAATTTAAAAAAAAATATATATATATATATAATTCTTCAGAAATTTCAGGCAACTCCACATCGGGCCCCCCGACTCCAAGGTTGAAAAACACTGCTTTAGTGGCTCCTGAATAGATTTATTTCAATAGTTTTTATAATTTCCCGTCACATCATGCCTGGGGTGGGACCAAGACTGAGAATTTATTTGTTAATTCTCCTCTCTCTCTCATTTGAGAAACACTAATCTAGTTGAAGGGAGGCATTTTAATTATGTTAAATATTATATTGTAATGTTCTTAGGAGTATCTCAGAAATCTTCAGAGCCCAGTGGTCCTCTGGCATCTATCACCACCGTGGGGAATCTAAGGCGGATACTTGTTAATGGTACTAATGAAACAGGAACATGGGAGCTCAGTGTCAGCTCCAGTAGTGCCTACTCTGTTAAAGTTACAGGTCAGTAGTAAAAAAAACTAAACAAACTTAAATGTACATTATGTTGTATTTCTCAATGAAATATAATTTTACATTAATCAGGTCAAAGTTCTGTGAATTTTCTCTACAACATTGTGGAAAAACGGGAGGGGGCTCATGCTGGGATTGATGTTCAGGAAGGACGTCCATCTTCAGGTAAAAAAAGAAAAGATCATTTCTTCATTTACATTGTTAACTGTTAATAATGCCATGATATTCTTTAAATGTTTGGATTTAATTTAATTATTGGAAAAAGAAAAAAAAGCACACTTCTAAGGCCGATTGTATACAACACAAAAGTACAATACAAATTGGAAAAAAATAAAACCTGTACAAATTCAAAACAGGAGAACTGAAATACATTAGATTAAAATGATCTTTTTTATATGAAAGTTGATTCTTTTTAACTTTATTTATAAATTCCTGATGAAACCATTTCCTTGTTTTAACCTACAGGTGGTAATGTAACTCTTTTAGTCACTGTCACAGGAAGTGACACTGCAAAAGTTACTCATGTAAGTCTGTACGACAGCTCGGGTCCAACGCAAATCAACGGAACTGTGCAGGTAATCCATATTTTACTAAAGGGTTGGTTGGAAGAAATCTATTTATGGTATTTTAAGTACCATAGTTATATAGCCAGTTTGGAGTCAGCGTGTTACCATGTCATTGGAATTTTTACCACGATTATCCATGCCACACCTGCATGTGTTAAAGTCAGTTGAGTAAAAAATAATGATGGAAATTTTGATGGAAACTTATTAAAACATTATCTTTTACGAATGCTAAATATGGTTTTAAATCACACAAACGTTGTTAGTTTGCATCTCGGTTTTAATTGGTGAAGATGTGCTACATCTATAAAGGTGTAAAGAGTAGTGATATATTCTACTCGAGTAGAAGTACTGTTACTTGAATGAAATTGTATTCAAGTACAAGTAAGTCATACAGTCGTGCAGTGTACTTTTGATGCCAGTTGTCTGTGAAAATTACATTTTGTTTGTTAATTAATGCAATAAAGTATTTTTTTTTTAAATTACAGTAACTCTGAAAGTAATGTATTACTTTCTGGATTACTTTCTGAGTAAGGCTGCCTGATAAAAACACAGCTCCTTTTACAACCACCAAACATTTATTCACATTAATTATTTACACCAGTATATGTACTGTATTTCATGAATGGTTTGTATTAGGGATGTAACGATTCACTCAACTCCCGATACGATTCGATTCACGATACTGGGTTCACGATACGATTCTCTCACGATTTATTTTACAAAATGGGACTGTATATAAATGACTGAAAAATATTCCTTTATTTTTTTGGGTAAATACTATACTATTTTTCATTGTCAAAAGAATTCCTTGATAAACTATTCAAAACAATGCAATTTAACTAAAAATAAATCTTGAATGAAATAAATAAAAGAATAATACAAATGAAGAAGCTAATTATTTAAATTCTGGTTCTATAATAAACAATACAAAACTACATAATAGTTATTTTTCTTTTTAAAAGTGCAACTGAAAATGTATTTTGTGCCTTAACAATTGGACTTAAAAAAAAAAAAAAAAAAAAGTCATTTTACTGTATTTAGGTCAGATATTTGTTTGGACCAGCAGAGGGCGTTGGTAACCCAGTGGTCGGTTGGCATGCATATATTTTGCAGTGAAGAAGAGATGCTATGCTAGCAGACAGAGCTAATAGAAAAACGTGGCTTTTACAGATATTCACGTAATATTACAGATATTCGTTGTGCTAAAGGGGTAAGGAATCATTTATGAATATGTTTAAGAGTAGAAGGCAGCCAGAAAGAAAGTATTAGCAGATTTCCCTCGCTGCCAACACTTCTGGATAGCACCCTCTGCTGGTTAAAAAAAGTACTGCGATTCAATTTTCACAGCATCGATGTGAATCGTGATACCTATGAATCGATTTTTAACTGCCTTACGATTAATCGTTACATCCCTAGTTTGTATGGATTTGTATTTAACAGAAGTATTGTGTAATAAGATGTTTGTCCTTGTTTGGTCCTTAGGCTTTAGATAACAACAACTTTCTAGCAGAATTCACAGAAATTCCAGCAGGAGACTATGTGGTCCGTCTGATTGGACAGGAGAGTAACCCGACCTCCAGGTCCACACCCACCATGTTTCAGAGACAAGCCTCCACACGCATCAAGACCTCCAGCCTCACTGTTACTGTGAGTGTTATTCAAAAACCTCTTTTCTTCTAAAACAAATGTGGACCATGAAATATAAAACCAAACTTTGTCCTTTTCCTTCTCGCCCCCAGTCTTTAGTGGCTACCAGCATCCTAGAACCAGGTTCCAACATCTCCATCCCATTCACAGTTTCCTCCAACGTGAACGGAACATTCATGTTGCAAGTGAACAACGATCGCAGCTTTGATGTCGCTTTTCCAAGCAGCGTCTCCATTGGCGGAGTTGATGGAGGCACGGCCAACGGCACCGGAACCCTAACAGTCCCAGCCGACGTGAATTCAGGGACAGACTTAACCGTCACCATCCAGGCCCAAAACACAGCTGGGACGGAAATTAACTTTGCTGTCGTCAGGTTTTCCGTGGTTGCTAGGGTAAGAAAACTTAAATGGGAACTAAGCATCGTAAATAGTCTTTTATAATTCTAACCCAAGGTTTTGTTTCAGACATGGGATTAGTTATGGTGTACAACAGGGGTCACCAACCTTTCAAAAACTGGGAGCTACTTCATAGGTAAAGATAGTCTGAAGGGCTCCCAGTTAGAAAAGCACTTCTTAGATACTAAATGTTCACTTTTTCACTTAAATTAGAGGGTAAGATAATAAGGAAGGCTAGCAGTAACTTCAAAAACAACTGGGTCAACATGTAACAATTTATTTCTCCTAATTTATGAAATTGTTTCATTTTCATTACATTTCATAGAAAATTATCATCTTCCTAATTTACTAGCAACTAATCAACAATTTTTAACTTAGCATATAACGTAACATTTGTTAAATGTAACAATTATGTCATATTTTATAAAAATCCACCCATTATATTATATATATGTACCACAACCCATACACCATATCTGCAATTCGCATCATGTTTCAATGAAAATAAACATTCAAAAATGATAATTTAAAACTAAAACTTTATCACCTGCAGCAGTATTTGACTCTATTAAGTACGAACTACATCTGTCATATGTATTTGTTTTTGTTAGTTTAAATCTTGGAAAGTAAATCAAATGTTAGATGGACTTCATTGGTGACTAAAGCTCCTGAGGGCCCCTCACATGATCCATGCATGGACCATTTAGCATGGTTCTCCGCCTGTATCTAGGGCAGGGGTAGTTGGTGACCCCTGCCCTAGATACAGATATTTCTTCCACTTCTGACCCTGGTTTTTCAGCCCACCACACCCTCTCCACTGTCACATAGTCTACGAACAGCTGTCCAGACAGACTGAGGAGTGCCAGGGTGGCAACCCATCCCTCACTTTTGTTCCCTGTTCAATATTCATCACACTGCTTACATAGCCACTACACTGATTTCTCCACTTCCTATGTTCATTCCTATCTTATATAGTCTATCTCCAGGGTTAGCCAAGCAGGCTTGGCGGTGGCTGACTGCTTCCGGTCTACCCACTCCTGGTCTCTGGACACGTTTCAGACACCTCCAACACTATTACACCTTCACAAACTATTTGATGAACGATGTATGGAACAGAGACACCCAAGTAACATGCCCCGGCTGTGCCTTGCCTTTGACTCCCCATACCAAACAGTCCAGAACTGTTCAAGTGGTTTCATCGAGAAAAAGTAACCACAAACCTAACCCTATCTAGCTCCACTAGATCTCTCCACCTAACCCAAAAATGCCAACATAGCTCTAAATGACAGCCTTCATGACACCTTATTCATGCTAATGACAGCGTATTGTCAGCTTTATGTATAAAACTTTAAGCAGCGTGTTACCGTTGTTTTGATCTCCACTGTAAACACTTTGTTGACATTTCGAAAGTTTCACGCATTACATTGTGGGATGTGGAGTCTCGTAGACTGATGCACAAGTTTTTACTTTATTCTTTCTGTGATTTCTTGTTTGCCACCCAAAAAACTGCCAAAATGACTCCTCAACACATGCCGGATGGTTTACGTGGAAAGATAACACGGGAATGGGCAATACCGGGAAAAAACTAGAACAGTTTGTCTGGCAAATAAAGTTTATATACTTTAACGCTTGAACACAAACTTTTTTCCTCCTACTGTCCAGGTAGCAGACATGTCTGGCCCGGTGTGTGAGGTGGTCAACATATCCGGTATCTGTCCACACTCCATCGCCCTCTGCGCATCCTCTCAGTGGGAGCTAACTGCCAATCTCACTGATGGCGTCAATGGGACGGGCATCGAAAGAATCACTCTTCGTGAAGGGAATGGAACCTTCAACACCGTCACCGTGACAGAGGCAGGAGGTGTCAACGTCACCATGCTCACCTACAACTCTTCCTGCTGCTCACAGAGAGTTGTCCTGGCCACTGTGGACAGAGCGGGAAATGTAGGGAGGTGTGTGGGGCAGGCGAGGATGCTCTCAACACCTACGCCTATGACTGTAACCAACTCAACTCTTAACTTTACAACTGCAGCTAGCACCACAAGCCATGGAACGCTCCAGGTGGCAGACATGTCTGGCCCTGTGTGTGAGGTGGTCAACATATCCGGTATCTGTCCACACTCCTTCGCCCTCTGCGCATCCTCACATTGGGAGCTAACTGCCAATCTCACCGATGGCGTCAATGGGACTGGCATAGAAAGAATCACTCTTCGTGAAGGGAATGGAACCTTCAACACCGACACCGTGACAGATGCAGGAGGTGTCAACGTCACCATGCTCACCTACAACTCTTCCTGCTGCTCACAGAGAGTTGTCCTGGCCGCTGTGGACAGAGCGGGAAACGTAGGGAGGTGTGTGGGGCAGGCGAGGGTGCTCTCAACACCTACGCCTATGACTGTAACCAACTCAACTCTTAACATTACAACTGCAGCTAGCACCATGAGCCATGGAACGCTCCAGGTGGCAGACATGTCTGGCCCGGTGTGTGAGGTGGTCAACATATCCGGTATCTGTCCACACTCCTTCGCCCTCTGCGCATCCTCTCAGTGGGAGCTAACTGCCAATCTCACCGATGGCGTCAATGGGACTGGCATAGAAAGAATCACTCTTCGTGAAGGGAATGGAACCTTCAACACCGTCACTGTGACAGAGGCAGGAGGTGTCAACGTCACCATGCTCACCTACAACTCTTCCTGCTGCTCACAGAGAGTTGTCCTGGCCGCTGTGGACAGAGCGGGAAACGTAGGGAGGTGTGTGGGGCAGGCGAGGGTGCTCTCAACACCTACGCCTATGACTGTAACCAACTCAACTCTTAACATTACAACTGCAGCTAGCACCACAAGCCATTCGAGGCTTTCACACGGTCTTTTGATTCTGGGTTTGATTTTTCTCCTCCTGAAATAAATAAAAACATTACTTATCAAACAAATCACACTCTTCTAAAATGTGCAATCTTCAACTTTATTCCCATTTATAATTTGCTTGACAAGTCTTTAGCAATCAAATGCATGCAGCGCATGTATTCAGTGATATTTTGTCATACATTGGTCAATTATATTTGGATGTAGTGATACAAGTTCACTCCATTGGCTTCTTGTCTATAACAGTAAATATAGAAGACGTTATTGTGATTTTGAATGTTGCATGTGTTTGTTATTGAGAACAACAGAAGACAGCAGGCACATACCAAAGCAGCAGACAGGTGTTAAACCTCGGTGGTTGTAAAGCGCTATATAAATCATGTTCATTTACCATTTTAAAAGGGATATCACTACAAAGTTGGCAGCTTTTGTTATTTAGAAATGTAAAGTGTTAAATATTGGGCACAACTGTCATGCTCTTGTTCAGCTCCCCCAGTCCGGCTTTGATTGAATTAACTTTGAGACTATTTTGACGTTTTCATATGTTTTGCATCTCGTTTCACATCCTCTGTAGCAGTGGTTCTCAAGTAGCCCCCTTTCTCTTATTTCTGATTCAAAGTACCTCCTTTGTCCGACTACAAGGTTTTGCTCAGTGTACTGTGAAAAACAAAACTTTAGAACATTGTGATGAAATGAATGAGTGAAAAACACTGCTCTGTAAAATCTAACTTTGCTA
This sequence comes from Gouania willdenowi, assembly GCF_900634775.1. Classification (NCBI taxonomy): domain Eukaryota; kingdom Metazoa; phylum Chordata; class Actinopteri; order Blenniiformes; family Gobiesocidae; genus Gouania; species Gouania willdenowi. Next base: position 34,268,131 of record NC_041044.1, read on the forward strand.
CCTCTCCATCAGCTTCTGCTTTAAAGTGCAATATCTTGTTTGTAAGTAAACACTCATTGTATACAATTTACAATTACTGAAGGATAACAGATCACCCTATGATTCTTTATGCCTGTATGATGCTACTATTGTGCAGAAAGCTCACCATGAATGTAAACCAAATCTACCTACGGGCACAAATAAAATTGTCTTACTTATTTTTCTGTGTCCCATATTATTTCCCCTACACAGCACCTGGTAACATGAGCTCAGTTTATATTTACAACTAACCTAAGTATCTATAAATTTATACTTGAAGCTTCAGTATCTGCACTGCTAATTTTATTTATTCTAAATACATTTTAAAATGTAGCTTGCAGATTTATAAATGAGAGAAATGTAATTATTGGATATTGAAGACTTCAAAGAGCAACTAAACTCCAAAAGGACCTTTTCCCTGTTGAATATGATTATAATTTAGTATGAACTGAAGTAGTGTTGTTGGTTGATTCTTGCCCAACTCTCAACAAGTATTTTGTTGTAAAAATGTGAGTGACTGCCCTCTATGGGTTGAATCAAATTTTGCTATTGGCTGAGAATGGTAGTTTTCTCCATGTGTGTCTTGGCAACTTTTATCCATTTTCTGTGAGCTGGGCTCACAAAAATGTGATTTTTTGATCCGAGGGCCACATTATTAACTTATGTCAGGATTTAGAATAATGACCGATCTGAACATTAATACAGGAAAGAACAAATGGTTTTGTCTTTGTTGTCAATTTGTGTAGGTTTGGTGGTGTTCTTTTTGAGTTTCTAGACCTTTCATGTGTTTTTGAAGTTTTGTCAATTTTTTTTTATCAGTAGTGGCAAATTTTTGTTGCAATTTTTGTGTTGTCTGTGTTTTTCGATCATTTTGTGCATTTTTCCGTAATCTTTTGCAATTTCATCTGCATTTTGTATATGATGCTTGTGTCATTTTGTGTTTAAGTGGTTGTTTAGTGCATCTTTATAATTGTGTGTACTTTTGTTGACATTCTGTCATTTTCTGTGTTTCTGGAGTCTGTGTGTTATGTTGAGCTTCATGCAACTTTAAAACTTCCTGAACTACAATTTTGTTTTGGGGGGCCGCACAAAATTAGAGCGAGGGCAGCGTGTGGCCCCCGGGCCAGGTGTCGGCTTTTACAGCCGTGGGTTAAGTTGCTTTTTTAAAGAAACAGTTCAGGGACAAAAATGGTTATTAGGTCTAGTTTGCACATTCACAACTTGCTTGGTGGTGAATATAGTAACCGCTCTTTTGTAAAAAATGGAGGAATCAAAACATCTTTACATATGATTTTCTATATAGCTAATGCACAATTAAAATAATCTGGATTTTTAGAAATGGCAGCATGTTGCAATAGATTGAGAGCGAACACAAGTTGCCATTGCATTTCAACAAACTTTTATTTGTCAATTTCAGAAGGTAAAGAAAAACAATTACATCAACCAACCAATCGAAGCTCAAAGGGCAGTAAAAATAGAACAAATGCAATATCTAGTCAAAGTGGAAGAACTAACAGTGACTTCCAGCAGCTGAAGAAAAAAAAAAAAAAAAATGGCACTTCTGGGATCTGGCTCACAAATCTAGGTTTAGACTGCAACCCAGTGACTGGGACCGCAGTGATTGTGGTTTGTCAGACAGATCCCAGTAACCAGAATACAGCACATAAGCCTGGTTGAATACAAAGCTTGGTCCATCAATGCCCCCTCCCCCCACACACAAAAAAAAAAATCAAATAAATTCAATGGTTAGCAAAACTCGACCTTTAAGCCATTAAGCAATCACAAAATAAAGTACAACAAGAAAAAAGAGGAACTACTTTCCGATAGTCAGAGCAAGAAAATGTCAAAATGGGCATTAAAAAAAAAAAAAAAAAGCATACACTAGAACAATTGTAAGCCATTGCCGAAAGCAACTGGAGGATCAAAAGTACACCACTACAATTTAGAGATAACCCGACAACTTAATATACTCAACTTCAGATACTAAAAATCATAACAAAACAACCTTCAATTCATGTGCATGAAAATGTGCAATTCCTTAAACCACAAACTTACATCCTTCAATATCTAATCCAATTAGCAAATATGTCACATCATTCATAACAAATCCAATGTAAGAAATCTACAAATCAACATTATGTATAACGCCAAACATGTTACTCCTTCAAACCCGACAGAACTTTATGCATCACTCAGGTGAAAAAGTGTCATGACTTTCATATCCAGCAAAAGATCAAACATGTCCCTGGATCAGAGTGTTTCTGACACAAGAGGTCAATACCAGAGGTGTAAAGCATTTAGTATCTACACATAACATCAGTGCGGTGGATCCATTACTGAGCATTTATATCCAAAAACAAAAGGCTACAGTTACAGATCAATAGCTACAATTTCATTAGTCAGTTCTTAACAAAAAGAAGTGACAAACTGTACAAAGTATCACTTATATTGAATGACGCATCGACCTTGGCCTTCGTTTTTTGACCTTGAAAAATACTACATTGTCCTAAGTGGACTTTGGTCCAACTGACCCAATAAGTGAAATCCTACGATGTGGAGAGCAAAAAGCATTTGCGTTGGAAAGTTTGTTATTAAGATAAAGAAAAAAAAACTGAAAATAAATCAACTAGAAAAGAGTAAGCTGAAAGCCTGGAGATTGTTTTGAGGTAAACTATAAGTACAGTAGCTGAAAAATGTTTTCAGAGATGATTGATTTGATTTCTTACGTGGGCTATTTTCTAATGGAGCCAATCAACTAAAAGGCTTTTTAAGTGATTTGTTGAGGGTTTGGGCTGCGAGTCTGACTGAAAGTAAGAAACAACTTGAGACCAAAAAACAAGAACTTTTAAACACGATTGCCTGATTTCTTTGGGTGCGTTTTTAAAGCTGGCTATAACGGGCTGAAATGTTTTGGCTCATACACGTGTAGTTGATACGACTGCATGCAGAGGCACCGAGTTAAAGAATCCATAGGCCCATATCACTTTGTTGGCACATGCTTATGTTTCAAAAATCAGCATTAATCTTTTTATCATAGAAAATTTAGAACACGCACCCCAGTGAAAGCATTAGTTTACATCTGCATACGGTAAAAGTTTGAATATCCTTACTCACTTCACTTAATGTATATTTAGTGAACATTTCATGCAGCATTAAATAAAATTGATTTATTGTATAATATATAATAACTGGCCAATTCCCACCAAAATGCAACTGCTCACTCATGTGTCTTGGTAAACTAGAAGCACAGGCTTTACACATTTTTTAGGTTGCTGCAAAAAACATCAAAGTTCAATAAATTTCCTGATTTCATTGGCTAGACATAAGTAATGCACTTTGGTGCACCTGGGAGGTTATACATGAGTCAGCGTCAACTAAAGCACGTCACTACCAAGTGTGCACAAAGATCACTTATTGTTCACAAGCTCCCAAAGATGGCCTTGTTCCTCCATGCAATAGAAAAGTGATTGACTGCTTTAATGAAAGTGGGTTGCGTTCATGCCACAAAGTGTAACTATTGGACTTCTATGGCAACGAATCCCTCATTCAACACATACACACACTAATGAAAGTCAACAACTGGTATAGTGAAATTGCAGTGCTAAAACAAAGAAAAATAGTATCCAAAAGTGCCAAACTCTCCGACGTGTAAACATTCCTGCGGTTAAGCAGCTTGGTGTCACACACACACACACAATAGTAACAAATCAAAAAAACAACAGGATAGAGAGAGAGAGAAAGGTACACCGACATCCCTTCAGACTGTAAACCAGGCAGTCCTGGAGACCTGAGGCGTGTTCTTTCATATTGTTCTGGTTTGCATCTCTGACGTGACTGGAGATTGTGGTTCAAATGGTAACAAAACAACTAAAGTAGAATTCAGCTTGGAAGACAGTTGGGTGGTACTCTGCTGTCTTACCAAGGAATGAGTATATCATTTTTGCCAACTGTGCTATTCTGGTTTGTGTCATTTTAACCTTTCTAACCTCTACTAAACATTAATGTATTTAATTCAACATAATGGGAAAACAAATAAAACACCCCTGACTCTGTGGTGTTAAGGCAACAATTTGATTGTTCCATGATAGTTCACAGCTAGCTTGTTTTGTCTGAAAAGAAAACGCGCGTCAAGGAAAACATCTTCATACGAAACAAAAAAAATGAATGGTTACAATTAAATGTCACAGCCTGGTGTTCAAGTAAAAGTGTGCCAATGACAGAGAGGTGAGCCACATCACATGTAGCTTAGCTTACAGCAGCCTGGATTCTATCAATGACATGAACATTTCTTAAAGGATTGTTGTGTCCTAATGGCAGATCACTGATCATAGGTTTATCAAAGGCTTGAATAATGGACACTAGTATTGAAGGTGAGTCTCTTAATTGAAGTGGGGAGTGTGTGGAACAGGCAACAAATGGGGGAAGACCGTCTTAAACCAGTCTACTGTTTGTCCATTCCAGCAGAGTCTGAATTGGAAGGTGGAGTGGAGGCTTGGAGATGATTTGAAATGGGCGATGGGCTTAAATCGGAGCCCTGAGGATCGCCACTTGAAGTGTGGTCCGGAAGAGTGAGGGTTTCTGGAGCAGACTTTTTTCGGGGTCGGTCTTTGGGGACAGAAAGGGAATCTGGTGCGTCAGTGCACATGGGGGTGGATGGGGCACTGGCAGGGCCGCTGAGGGCGCAGGAGGAAAGAGGAGTCTCACTAATGGAGAAGGATGGAGGGAACATTCCAATCTTCTGATTGGTGGCCTCCTGGATGGTCTTCTCAAACTCTCTCACTTCATCCATCGTCATGTCTAGTTTTCAAACAGATGAGGTAAAAAGTACATTAGTAAGAGGACATTTACTTTAGGCTTTACAAAAAGCAGCAAGTCACAGTAATAACTAAAAACACTACCAAAAATATACAACAAAACTATTTCGAGGGCAAAACTTGTCAAAACTTTACAGCCAAATACAGAACCTTTATTGCTAAACATACATACCATTGCTATTTTTTTTAATGACAGCTAGGTTTTCAAAAAAACTTCAATTGAAGATTCACCAGCAGATTAAATGCATTAAATCAAATCTATTAAATAAGAATGTTGGTGTCTTTTTAAGATACAAAATGTCCAATTTTTAATTGCCGATTAAGCAGTTGTGCCAAATCTCACTTTCAAAATATCAAACTTTAGTTTGATATTTTAAAAGCTGTTCCTATAGCTTAGCAACAAGATATTAAGGACCCGTGATAGGACTTCAGACCACCTTCTCATGCCTGTTGATAAATCCACCAGTACCATTTTTTAAATAATTACATATATCTTACCTGCTCTTTCAAGCTGTAGGAAAATGTTTTCTGCTATTGTGACATTTATGTATTTACCTTTAAGATTCCTACACTCAGTGCCTTGGCATCAAATAATGAAATTTAGTTATTAATGCATTGATGTGCCCAGCTCTAAAAACTGTCATGATGTTTGCATGGTTCTGGAACATTTTATTCAAGTCTTGAGCTGAAAACGTTCAACACTTGCCACAACTATTAGGATGGTCTTCAAAATTCTAACAATTGAATAGTCACTTGTTTGAGTCTATGGGGGATGCATGAGGACAGATGCAAAGTCAGAGATGAGTGAGAAACGATGAGTACAGAAACAAAAAAACAAAACAAGCACATACACTTTCTTTGTCATGGCTCTTTGTGTCATCCGATGAAGATGGGTTTGCGGTGGAAGGCCCTGGCTGCTCATTGCAAACTTTTATATTGGTTTGCTCATGCATTTGTTTCTCGAAATTCCGCACATCATCCAAAGTCATATCTGGAAGAGGGGGTGGAACGAGGGGTTGACATGTGATGATTTCCTCTACATTGGTTTACACTTAAGTTGGCAGCAGGGTAGAAAGAACTTAGTGACCAGTGTGGACTATAGAAAGTGCAAGATTCCCCAGGCCCAAAGTGTTCATAGCAGACAGCAATGCAAAGGGATTAGGTGAACAGGTACGAAAAAGGAATACCAACAAAATATCACTAGCTTCGCAGGCAAAGTTAATTCAAGGCATGAAAAGATATCAAGCATCCACAACGCTAATGGAAGGGTCCTTCTCCATTATCTCCATTATGAAACATAAAAGAGCAGACGAGGGGGTTTTGTGCAGGATTTCTCTGATGTGAACTGTGCAGAGTGTTTGTTATTATTAGAAGGTTAGCGGTGGCATGACAAGTAAAGATCGATGTCACAGAAGACTGAATGAAAGTGCATGCAAGCAAATCAAGGCAACAATGACTTACAAAGACATAGAAAGGATAATGTAAATGTAAGATCAGAAATAGCGAGAAGTGAGACAAATAATACACCAATCAGCCATATTATTATAACCACCTACACAATACTGTGTACTTCACTGTTAAAGAAAAAAAGAAAAAGAAACAAACTGTTAATTATAGACTAAGCTCACTGCTGGAACTAGTGGTTAGCGACAAACTGAGATAAAGGCAGCCAACATGTGGGCTTTAGACAATTTTGATGTGGTGATTCCAAATATCCATGTTCCCAAGCTGAATTTCAAGTTCTTCAAGCTCAAAATCCCCATTTAAAACTGCTTATGTACATTGTTAGCTTAGAGATTATTTTATGCTCGTGCTATGTGCAGAACCTTACTATATGCAAATGTCCGAAAACGGGTGTGCTACTAGTGAAGAACTTGTCTGGCATGTACACGAATTAATGATTTCATTCAGTAAGTATTGCTAATATCATTGACTATCAAAATATGTTACATTGCAGGGGAATGTGTTCACAGAGTTCTGTCTGTAATGTAATGTAACAAAGTTTGAATTGATTTGACTAAAATTTTACCAAATAATAATCTCAATATCACCTGTTTGTAAAATGTTGAAGATTGGCCAAAATCTGCCATCCAAGCACAAATTTAGATTTTTAATTTAAGAGGTAAAAGGCTCAAGTTACAGCTTGGGAACATTAATATTCTGAATCAGTATATACAGTATACCCAAATTGTTCAAATCAGCTTGGTTCCCCACTTTTACCCCCAAATGCTCCTAACATTCACCTTTTTGAGAATGCGGCCTAGACAACCATGTGAATTCTGGCACCATTCCATCTGTGCAAGAACTTTATTAGATGTCCGGTAATCAATCCAAAACCCATTATGAGCATTAGTTCGATTTGTCTGAGTCAAAATTTCACTGCTTTTCTATCATTTGACCACTTTCAGTGTCCATACACAGAAATTCTTTATTTTTCCAGTAAAAATTAATAATGTTAGGGCTGATTGGTGTACATATGCTCTTTTTTCCAAAGTGCATCAGACAGAAAACAAAGGATAACAATGAGAAGGTATACCTATCCACTCATCTACCCAGGCAAACGCCTGTCTGTGGCCGAGCAACAGCACATCTCGGACTACCTGGAACACAATCCAAACATTATTAGACACTTAATGATTTACTGAAGGTACTCCAGTACGGATGTACTACATGCCAATTCAAAAAAAATTTTTTGTTTCCACAAAAATGTTTACCAAAGGAGAAAAAAACATTTCCAAACAAATTTTGAATCTTTAAAACTACTCTTCTACTCATTATAATGTAGTTGCAATAAAAGTTAGATAGTATTATTATTACAATACAGAGAAAGTGATCAACACAAACCTAACTTGATTTGAAAATGACCAAATTGTAAAATGGGGGTGGGTGATTTATTAATAATCAAGTGTTTGTTTTTTCTTTATTATATTTTTATCTTAATATAGATGCACTTTGATTTCTGTTGCAGGGAACTTCTTCCGCAACTTGACGAAAATATTAAGTTTCCTGACCGATACAAGATGAGATCACTAAATGCTTTTCAATAAACATGTTAAAATCTATAAATGCGCATTACAAATCTTGAAAATAAAGGTCAACAGTGTTTTTTTTCATAATGATTTCCATCCATACCTTGTGAACGAATTGCTCCACTCGTGTTTGCAGACCCCAAACCTCAAATTTGACTGTAACCAGTTTGTAGGAGCACATGATGGGATTCTGCGTGTCTCTCCAGCCTTCCTGAAGCTTCCCTCGGGAGGTCTTTTCCGACTTGAAATATCGCAAATCCTGCGATAAAAGTACACATACGTGCTTAGATATCAAATAACTTGATTTAAACAGAAGAGTTTTGTGGTTTAAACCTCATGAAGACAAAAAATAGTGGTGAGAATAAACGTTTTTACACAGTTCATATGAACTCTTATGGGCCTTGACAAATCACTGCATGCTTGTTTAAAATAAACCTATACTGTATTAAACAGCTCATATGGAAAGAAAATCATGTATGGAGAACAAAGATGATGAATCATATGAGATCAAGTCCATCATTAAAAGCTGTACGATATGCTTTTTTTGAAAATAATAGATGTATACAAGCCGGTCTGGGTCTATTACAATAGGTTTGCTGAACAGGAAGTGCTTTATAAACACTTTTTGCAGTGACCGTGTTTGATCAGTGTTTTTTTTTTTTATGATTAACATTGGGTTTTTTTTGACCAGCCATGCAGGGTTAGGGCTACTTAAAATAGTTGTATATATCTGTATTATATTTGTACATTTGTATTAATATTATTAATTAGGGATGTCCCGATACAACTTTTTCATTTCTGATATGATACCGATATTGCAGCCTTGTGTATCGGCCGATACCAATCCAATATCAGCATGAATCATACATACTTTTTATCCTCTCTTTTCTTTAATTAAAAAAAAAAAAATTACTTCAGAAAATTGAATCCGATATTCGTTTTCAGGCTAATATCGGACCGGCACACCCCTATTAATAATCATATTTTACTGATGTCTACCGTAATGTGTGCACTTGTAATTTATCCTTATTTAATTAACAGTGTTTTACTTAATTGGTACATTTTTTCTTTCTTTGTTTAGTGTTTATTATTTTTATTGGTTTCCTGATTCTGAAAATATTAACAAAATAAATCAATAGGGATGGGAGAGAACTACAGGACTTACCTCTGACTCTTTATAATAACGCTCAGGGATCTCATCGTAAGCAATGTCAACGTAACACACCTCTCTCTCCTGTTCCCTCAGCTCGGTGTCAAAGATCTGTAAATAAAACAAGTTTCTGATTGGTCGCGTCTAAAATGGAACCAAATTCATAAATATTAAGACATGGTACTAAATCTCATCATTTCTTATATAACCATTAAAAGTTGCTCTAGGCTCATCCGTGTGGTCTTGCTCGATTTTCAGTTGTATAAAGTGAAGCTTGAATTTCTCTGTAGCAGATCTGAGAATAAACAAAGTCTTACAACGCAAAATGCTTTTAGGTTTTATATACTTTCTGCTTAAAAATGAATAAATAAAAGAAAATCCTTTGAAGCTCAAACCTGACTAATACAAGAATGCCAGCATGGTGCTCCACATTTTAATGACATTTTTAAGATAATTTGCATCATTAATACACTTGGAAAACTATGACCATTTCTGAGATTTCTCGTCACATCAGGATTAAGCTTCAAATTTCTGTATCCATATTAAGTCTATTGTGAAATGGCATTTCAAACAGACATTTAAATACTCAAGTTCATCCAATTCTTCGGACATTATGAATGCAATCCTAAGAAGACCAGGAATATTATAAATGTAAAAGTATTTCAGTGGAACTGTCTTTGTATCTATTTAAAGAGGAAGTCCTCAAATAAGCTAAAAGTAAGGAAAAGCAGAGGAGCATGAATGACTTAATGTCTAATAACGAAAGGTTGACCGATAATTATTGGTAATCAACGAAACCGATAACAGATATCCATTTGCTGTAAAGATTTCGGTGTCAAATGTAGAACCCCACCTGAGACTAGACTGAATACAGTATACTGTTTGTTTTTGTACACTGATCTATGATTTTATTTAAGAAAAGGAGCTCGTTTTGAAATACACTGCTGATCGCTATTATAAAAAAAGAATTTCAGCCAATATAATCGGCCTGCTGATTATTGGTTGATCCTCACTAACAAATACTGTTATTTAATGAAAAACTACAACAGGATCCTTGTTTAGTTATTATAGAATGAAGTCAGTACTTTCCTTAGGTTTCAGTGACTACATTGTGACTTCTACCCTGCACTTGGTCATCTTTTTCCTCATTTTTAGATCCTTCACACAGAGCTGAGACATGCTGAGTGGACAGATGGATAGAACGCCATAACATGACACTGAACAAACAACAACAACACACTGAGCTCATTCTTTTACAGAACCAATTGAAAAATACAGCATAAATCATCTAAACGCACTCATAAAATGGGCTAACATGCAATAAAGATATTCTACAAAAGTAGATGAATTATTGAATAATTTTGAATGTGAAACATAGAATAAGCCAAACAATAAACTACCAGCCTCATGTGTAGGTTTCTCCACACAGGGAGTTCCCTGTGTGGAAAAAGTTTAAACTTAATGAGGGGAAAAATAATCTCAAATGAACTACAACAATACTGACCATAGATATTTTTAATTGTCTTGCCGATTTGGCCATTGCATCACTTAGATACTGTATATGAATTCATTCATCCCTTGTGTAAGCTAGCACGGTAGGCAAAGCAAACTGCTCATAGCTAATGTATGTAGACATAGATGACTGAATAGTACATTCATAGATACTTGGGTTACGTACACAGTTGTGTGTTTTTATAAATGACTAAGCATTTATAATTAATCAAGAAATTCAACTGCACACACACACACACACACACACACACACACACACACACACACACACACACACACACACACACACACACACACACACACACACACACACACACACACACACACACACACACACACACACACACACACACACACACACACACACACACACACACACACACACACACACACACACACCCCCCCCCCCCCCCCCCCCCCCCCCCTATGCATGCCACTCTCCTCTCCCTGCTCTTCAACAGTGGCAGCCTTTCATATGCTGACTAATGCAGTGAAGCAGAGCGTCCAGCAGCCCAACTGAACCTAGCCGTCCAATAAGTGGAGTGTTTTTGGCTCACTCTCAAAACTCAAGGATTGTGCAGCTAAAGGATGGTTTGAGTCACTAAAGTGAACAGTTGGCCCTGGCTATTCCAACCAATTCAATGTGGCTCTATGTAGAACTTTCATTTTCTACCATGCACATGCTGTAGGTTAATGTTAATCTTACCCAGTCAGTTAACAAAACCAAGTCAATTCTATTAACTGACTCGTCTCTCAGGGCTGACACAAGTAGCTTAGTTTTAATGACGTACATAAAGACTAATGACTAATGTAGAACTACTGTTAACCATTGAAAGTAGGGACTAGGGAGCATCAGATAAGTTATAGATTAATATTTTCATCCTTCCCCCTAATCTGCTTCACAATGGTTTATGCCATGTGTCAAAGTCACGGTCCGGCTCCCAATTCAGGCCATTTTGAGCATCTGAGTCGGTCCGCAGGAGAAAGTACAAATGACAGAAAACATGAACCATTGTGTAAGTTACCAACTAATTCAGTTGTAGATATCTCAATGACTCTAAACACACACATTCATTTAAACTCCACAATATTTAACAGTGTTCTCATGCTTACAACATGATTGAAGAATCAAAATTTTCTAAGATTCTGCAAGTTTCATTTAATTATTTTACCAAATTTTCCAAAAATGAAATAAAACAATGATCACAAAATCCAGGAAATGTAAAGACAAGAGCCTGCAGGGACAGATATCCATCACTTATTCCTTAGATATTGTAGGTGTCTTACATACTTTATATTTCATTTATACATGGCAGTACAAAATAGGGCATGTTAAAGTTGAAATTGCTCGTTTTTGCCATAAATCTGAGGCCCACTTGACACCAAACTGCTCCAAATTTCAAACCTGAGCGTAAATGGTTTATGCTAAAGGTCATTCAACGTCTCATTTGAATTACTGTAGTGGTCACACCTGGTGCTAGGAGGTGAATTCCTCAATTTCTTTTTTGTTCATTGTTCCTTTAGTGACCGAGGTAGCAATCGCCAGTATGGGTAAAAAAAGAAAAATACTTTTTTTAACCTTTTTGGATGAGTATTAATGCACAAACTTCCAGTTTGAGATAAATACTGTTAAAGAACATTTAGAGAACTTTCAAAAAAAAAAAAAAAAAATCTGTCAAAACCCTAAACCTTTTAGATGCTGAATAAGACTTGCTGTGGATGATGCATTTCAAGTTAAAGTATTCATTGACCTAAATTCATAAAATATGCATGTTTTCTTATTGTAAAGCTCTCTGGGAAAAATGACCTTATTTAGCTTTCCAAATATATATCAATTTTAATGTAATATTTTTCTATATTCTGTAAATTTTTTGGTTATTATGTTACCTTTTGAAAAAAAAAAAAAGTGATTGTTAATGTGCATGTCTATTTAAAAAAAATGGGTTAATCCCACTTTTGATAATTAAATCTGACTGTATATAAATTTTCTTTTGAAGCTGAGGGTAGATAAGTTGCTATAATTTATCCTATAAAGTACACCTTTGTTGCTGCCTCAGATTACTGTTGTGTTTTCTGAAAGGTATTTAAATACAGTGGTGTGAAAAAGTGTTTTCCCCCCTTCCTAATCTTTTTTGCATGTTTTCCACACTCAAATGTTTCAGATTAACACAAGTAAACACAAAATGCAGTTTTTAAATGAAGGGTTTTATTAATGAGGAGGTAAAAAAAAATCCAAAGCTACATGGCCCAGTGTGAAAAAGTGTAAATCTAATAACTGGTTGGGCCACCCTTAGCAGCAACTACTGCAATCAAGCGTTTGCGCTAACTTGCAATGAGTCTTTTACAACACTGTAGAGCAGGGGTGTCCAAACACCGTCCTCGAGGGCCGGTGGTCCACCAGGTTTTCAATGTGTCCCTGCTCCAACACAGCTGAGAGGCTCATTAGCAGACTTTCTGCAAAGCTGCTTCAGGATTTCAGAAGTGTTGGAGCAGGAACACATTGAAAACCTGGTGGACCACCGGCCCTCGAGGACCGTGTTTGGACACCACTGCTGTAGAGGAATTTTGGTCCACTCATCTTTGCAGAATTGTTGTAATTCAGCCACATTGGAGGGTTTTTGAGCAAGAACTGTCTTTTTAAGGTCAGGCCACAGCATCTCAATAAGATTGAGGTCAGGATTTTGACTAGGCCACTCCAAAGTCTACATTTTGTTTTTCTTCAGCCATTCAGAGGTGGACTTGCTGGCGTGTTTTGGATCATTGTCCAACTGTAGAACCCAAGTTCGCTTCAGCTTGAGGTCACAAACAAATGGCTGGACATTCTCCTTCAGTATTTTTTGGATAAACGGCAGAATCCATGCTTCCATTTATCACAGCAAGTTTTCCAGGTCCTGAAGCAGCAAAACAGCCCCAGACCATCACATGTTCTTTTTCTGAAATGTGATGTTACTTTTACGCCAGATGTAATGGGACACAGACCTTCCAAAAAGTTCAAAAACTTTTGTCTCGTCAGTCCACAGAATATTTTCCCAAAAGTCTTGGGGATCATCAAGATGTTTTCTGGCAAAAATGAGACGAGCCTTGATGTTCTTTTTGCTTAGCAGCGCTTTTCGTCTTGGAACTCTACCATGCAGGACATTTTTGCCCAGTCTCTTTCTTATGGTGGAGTCATGAACATTGACCTTAACTGAGGCAAGTGATGCCAGCAGTTCTTTAGATGTTGTTGTGGGATCTTTTGTCACCTCTTGGATGAGTCGTCGCTGCTGTCTTGGGGTAATTTTGGTCGGTCGGCCACTCCTGGGAAAGATCACCACTGTTCTGTGTTTTCACCATTTGTGGATAATGGCTCTCACTGTGGTTTGCTGGAGTCCCAAAGCTTTAGAAATGTCTTTATAACCTTTTTCAGACTGATAGATTTCCATTACTTTTTTTTCTCATTTGTTTCTGAATATCTCTGGATCTTAGCATGATGTCTACAGCTTTTGAGGATCTTTTGGTCGACTTCACTTTGTCAGGTAGGTCCTATTGAAGTGATTTCAAGATTGAGAACAGGTGTGCAGTAATCAGGCCTGGGTGTGGCTACAGAAATTGAACTCAGGTGTGATCAACCACACCTTTTCACACAGGGCCATGTAACTTTAGATTTTTTTTCATTCTTCATTAATAAAACCATTCATTTAAAAACTGAATTTTGTGTTTACTTGTGTTATCTTTGACCAGTGTTTAAATTTGTTTAATGATCTGAAACATTTAAGTGTGGAAAAAAAAGTAAGAAATCAGGAAGGGGGGCAAACACCTCATCACACCACTGTATAATATTTCTGTTCAACAATTAATATGTATACAATTTAAAAGGTTTGTACATTATAGATTAACTGTAGAGTAACACATTTAAGCACGTGTAGTTTATCCTTATTGATTGCTGAGAGTGTCTTCCTTGCTGGATTATGTTTCCCCTGCTAATACAAGGTAAAACACTTGTTGGGAGAAATTAACTTTGTGAAGGATTATAAATACACCAGGGCATCCATGCCATTTCCAAGTCTAAGTTAGAAAACACTAGGCTGCCATTAAAGACTATTCATAGTGGAGGCATACTCACATTATCGTTGCTTCCTTTGTTATCTTCATATTTAGTCTCTATGTGGATGGAAAACTTGGGCAGGAATGAGCACTGTGGGCGGAGTGAGAAACACTTAAATCCTTTGTATAAACATATTTGAACAGCAAAAAACATGTAGTCTGCATGTTTTTTTACTAAAAAAATAAAATAAAATAAAGACACTCAAACAAAAATGTGATTCTTTTAACACGTGTTAAAACACCGGAGCTCTTTATGATTAATTCAAATGGTACAACTTGTTTAAAATGTTTATTACCATTTGTTTTGAAGGGGAAAAAACTTTAATTAGCGAGAGAAGTTATACAATTAAAAAAAACTGGGCCAGATGAAGAAGTCTCAATATTGCCTAATTGAAAATAAAATGTGACAGTACATTGCTTCAACTTTAACTTTAAATCAGTACAAAGCATGTAAACATTTCTGTACCTGAACTTATGAAAGCTTAGTGTTTGTTTTTAGGGTTAGTCACAGGTCAGAGATGCAGAACAGCCTCATAGGAAATATAAACTCACTGATGTGGAAAAGAGTGTGTATGCACGAGCCTGTTGTTTTGATGATGGCAGACGTATAGATTTTTCCACCGGTATTTGTACCATCATAAAATGATCTTTTTGCTCTGTTTTCTGTTTAAGACTATCATTATTTATTTTTTTAATAAAGAGGCTGCAACCCAATGGGGAGTAGCACACAGTTTTAAATTAAATGCTTCTATAACTATCACAAGAATAAAGTAACCATTGTTAATACTCACAGTATATTCTTGAGAGGACAGCATGAAGTGACGAGAAAAAACCCAAAACAAAAACAGTTAGCACAGTTTTCATCACATTATGATTCAAAGTATCATTCACGTAGATATGACATTCAAACGTGTCAGCTTTAACACATTTCCATGTGGATGACATGCTCGTGTTTTCTCACATTATGTCTAATGAATGAACGCTGAGTTGCAATGGTTTCAATGACTCGATATCCTTGTCGCAAAATAGTCAAATTAAATCTTAGACGGCAACAGGGTCTTACTGTAACTACGACATACATTTCAAATTAAAAAAAAAAAACAACTTTAGGTGCTATTTTTTTTTAAAAAAAGCGAAAAAATGATAGGCTACATTTACATGAGAGCTTTAATTCCTCTTTAATTCAGAATGAAAACTTAATCCTCTCTAAAAAGATTAAAATTCACCTTTTAAATATCAAATTCCGAATGAAAATGGCCATTCCGAATTAAAATTAAATCCTAAGTAAGTGACTGGTTTATTTAGTTTTTAAATTCTGAATGGAATAATTCCTTGATCTTGTATATGTATAATTGCACTTTAAATTAATTTTGGGCGTTCTGTGCCTGCTCATCCTGTCACTGTCCAATCAGAACACTTCCCAACCCCCAGATCTAAAGCGGAATTGAATAAAGGCAAATCAACATGTTTACATGTAAACCTCAATTCAGATTTACCATTTCCACGTAACCACGAAGCAGAACACTTTAATTCCAAATTACCTAATTCTGAATAATTAATTCCAGATTTAAAAAAAAAAAAAACATGTAACGTGACTATTTGCTTGTAGAGTTTGTGTTAAACTGTCCTCTGAATATTAATTATGTACATTTAACGATTACCAATACCCATACCAGTCCACAGAAGTGATTCATGATGCATGTTTAAACACCAGCATTTTTAATTAATATTAAATAATTCTGTACTTGTGGACAGCATTTTTGTTCTCAGTTTTGTAACAATCATTTTCTAAAGCTTCTGAATGTAAAGGGGTGGTGGTCTGGGTGTTTTTCTGACCAAGTGGTCAGTGAGCAAACCTTGTTAAAAAAAAAAAAAAAGAAGAGGGCTGCAATGTTGTACAGTTGATTTACAGCTAGGTGCTTTGAATGCAGTTTTTAGGTCGTATACTCACCAGTAACGGTGTATGGGTAGTAGTTCCATGCTTTCTCTGTCACATAGAAGATTTTAGGAACTACTGCTCTGGCCCAGCTGGGTAATTTACTGCAGAGACAGAGAGATGACAGACAGAAGAATGAGGCTACAGTCAATGCTAGATTCATTTAAAAAAAAAAAAATAAAAAAAAAACTGCCTTTATCGACAAAAAATCCAATTTGCATTTAAATAGCTAGAGGTTAAAAACCTGTTGAATGTGTAGGAAAGATAAAATGTCTACTTTAAATCAATAGACTTAAAACCTTTATCGCAGTAACAAAGGTCAAAACAACAGATCATACCAAGACTTAAACATTTTTTTTTTTTATACAGCTAGAATATTCTAATCATCAGTCTAATATTGCTTTGGTTCCACACTGACCGGAGGCAACTATTGAAAGTCTGTCAAGACAGAAAAATTATTCAAGCTCCAAGTTTTTTTTTTGGTCAAACATTGCACAGATATTATTGATAATGCTCTTTTTGCAGATTAACTATTTCCATTTAAGAAAACGAGAGTGTAAATGAACATTGCTAACAAAGAATAGTCTGATTACAAATCCGATGATTCGAGCCACAATGCCATGAGTTTTCAATGCCGTCTTTGAAAGGATTCTCCTAAAGTCATGCTCTCAACAATGTACTCAGACTAAAGAATTAAATCTGCCTTTTGTTGTCACGTTTTGGCAAAGCTGGCAGATTTGTGCCCGCTTTCTATTTCCTACACATCCATCTTTTGAATTCTGCCATTCTGTGCCATTATTGGCTGCTCTGCCAGGCATAATTGCTGGCGGCCCGGACTCCAGGTGACACTATTTAATAAGAGCCTTAAAAGACATGGATAAAATGAAAAGAGTGGATGGACAGAAGCATAAACACGCAGACTTTCACACGGACACATTAAACACACGGAGCTCGGTAAACAGAACAGGCTTCACCTGGCACTAGGACCCGGAGGCGGAGTACATGCGTCCCCGTACTGCATTCACAGGCTGTAATAGCACCAGTTTATCATTTTACCTGTTAGTTGCTCACTAATAAAGATAGTAGCTCTATTATTCCTGGTGATTGTTTTCCGGAGTTTTACTGGGGTTTTTACCGGTGATTAGTTCATATCTCCCTTCTGCTCCGTGGTCAAACTGAAACCAGCCACGCACACGCACAGCAGTCACGTTCTGAACGCATCTTACACAAACCCCTGCGTAAACGCACAGAGCAAGCTGCGCAAACAAACTAGTGCGGGCATTTAGGAATCAAAAAAAAAAAAAAATCGAAATGCAAACATCTTCGTAACGGTTCCGGAACCGGATGTCAGGAACCGGTTCTCGGTGCCCAACACTAATTAAGAACATCATAAATAGCAGTAACAACATATAAAATCAGAATCTAACACATTACATCAACATGTCCAAACGTTTAGAGTGCAAAAGAAAAGAATATTGATAAATACTCAAATTTACCCAAAAATTTGCCAAAATTGACTAAGGGCTAACTATATAAATACACAGTTAGAGTGCAACTCCTAGAAAACAATTACAGAATATAAAGAAACATTAGAACATTAGGCTTAAGACTACAGGTTTTGAACAAGAAACACCAGCCTCAGCATTTTCTGGCTTGGGTGTCCACTGGATTAATTAATTAGGGTACTTATGTCAATCAACTCATGGGGGCGTGTCGAGGCATTCAACACGAGTGTCCCACCTAAAAAGAAACCCTAAAACTTTGGTTTTATATCCATCAGAGGCTGCATTATAGATGTAAAAATTGCAGACAAAATCATAATCACAATTAAAATTTGATTAATTGTGCAGCCTTAGGCTGAATATCATCTGATTGTAGAACATTTGGTAAGAAGAACCACCCACAGCGTAAAAAACAATAACATTAATAGGGAAATCACAAGTTGACAGACAGAAAGCGGTTATGAGTCCATTTGAGCCAAATCCAGACTATTCCAGTATGAAAGCATCGAAAAGTTGAGGAGGCAACACTGTTGGTGTACTGGTGTCTGATAGGGATCTAATGTGGCCAGAGGTGGTGAGACACAAACATAGCTGTGTGTTTTATTATATTATTTACTCATACAACTGATGAGTTGTCACTCAAAACAGAACGGCCGAGCTTTCCCCAAGGATTTAAAGAGATTGTTCATAAAAGGGATCTTTACCCCAAAATAATTCACAAAATTGACCAAGTCTAGTTACTCCACTATTAGATGCATCTAGTAAAGCTAAATATTTTCAATTTCCCTTTTACATTACAATGTTAAATGTATTGAGAAAGGCTGTTTCATTTCACACAAGCTGGATGGTATTAAGATTTCAGCTCATTTCAAAAATAAAATATTGTTTTAATTTCAATTTCTTTAGATTATATTGAACTTTTAAGAGCAAGCATTATAGTCTTAAAGATAGGAAGGCCAAGTACTTCTGTGTAATCTTCCGAAACAATCTGGTCTTTGTTAAAAATCATTGAGTCTATTTTCCTTAATCAAGCTTTAAGCAGTGAAGTTTTAATGAAAGCTATAGCAAAAATCTATTTACACAAGTTTTTCTGAGCACGTATTAAAAATGAATTAAAAGACTTGAGCAAAATTACAAGTCACTCATCAGTGCTGCTGCCTTTGCCCTCCTCTGCAGAGCAGAGCTGCGCTGACTAAGCGAAAATTAACTCCCCCACCGTTGCAGATGCTGACACAGGTATTTTGTACTCTGGCAAATAGATTTTTCTGCCTGCTCCTTCTTTTTTCCTCGCATTAGGTTTGTCTTATACTATTGTCTTACTGTTGCTTGTTCACCTCTGTCGTACTCTGTTACATCTAGATCAGCCTCTCAGGGTAAATGATGGAGAAATTGGATGGATTGGCATTGGGATATTTTTTTGCCTTCATGGTGGCCAATACCTCTGGTTTTGCTTTGCTGAGACACTTTGACAGCAGCATAGTGTACAGTTTAGAACATCCTCAGGTCTCAGAGGCTCTCTTGATACCCGATACTTCTCACTGTCATTTGTCAGACCAAACAGACTCATGACTCAGCCAAGCCTCCGTCAAATGACACGACCTCAGGCTGTTGTCTGATTTTGAAGCCTCAGACCGTAAAACAACATGGTGTTTTATTTTGAAGGAACTGAAAGTACATAATGATGATGTTAAAGGAAAAAAAAGCACACATGACGAAGCAAGTTGAAAAGTCGTTTTTTCCTTTTGTTTTTACAAAAAAGTCAAGATATATCAATGTATTGTTTGATTAATAAACACACAGTTCAATGAAACATTGATATAATCTTAACTTTTAAAAATAAATAAAACTTTCAACTTACTCTCGTAGCCGAAGCAGCACATATCGATGACGTCATGAGTATTTTCGGTTTCTTCAAAATACGTCAGCTTGAAGCCATCTAGGCTGATGACTTAAGTCGAAAGCTGTTTTATTTATTTCTAAAGGTTAAGATAAATTGTTTCATTTAACTATGTATTTATTAATCCAACAATAACTTGATATACAGTATCTTAACTTTTTTTGCCATGTGTACTTTTTTTAATTCAAAATAAAACGCCATGTTGTGCTTTACGGCCTGAGGCCATTGAGTCCGATGATTTTGAAGCCATTTGATGGAGGTTTTGCTGAGTCATGACTCTGTTTAGTCTGACCAATGACAGTGATTTTCACAATACCTCACTCTGAGACCTGAGGACGTTCTAAAATGTACACCGTACAGCAGGCTGAATCCAAGTGTCAACATTTTGCTGAGACAGGATCACCAACGATTGACCTGCATCGTCACACGTGCACATTGGACTGACCTGTTGAGGTAGACTCGTTTCTCTGTGAACTGTCCTTGTCCGTGAGTTGGATCTTCATATGGTTGATTATGCACAACCTCCACACCCTCTCCTCGGTCACTCTGCTCATGGCTGTGTTTGCTGATCATGTAAAGCTGACCGATCCGGTACTGGAGAATGAAGCACAAACGATTGGAGAAGATGAAACACTTGTTTAAAAGCAATCAACCGACAGTTTCCTTTGAAAGAAACGTGCAGAAAAAAAATAAATGAAGAACTGAGGCAGAAAAGACTGACATTCAGTTACAATTACCACTTCAATTATCAATGTTCAATTAGAATTACAGTGATCAGCATTTTTTCCAATTACATTTTTTTATCCTCAGAAAGTCAATTAGAATTACGTTCTCAATTACTAAAGTTCAATGACAATTAAAAACAATTACTAAGCCTGAAATAAAGAAAATGACAAAATGAATGTGCACTGCTCTCCAAGAATGAGGAATGACATGACACTATAAATATATCATATATGTATATAAATCAGCTGGAAAATACATTAATAACAGATATCTATGAAAATATTGGTATTAATATTTTTGGTGTGGGCATCTGAGCCTTTTTTCTGTCAGTATCCCTCTAAATTTATATATGTATATATTTTAAATGGTAAAATATGGGAACACTTGATATGAAATATATTTTAATAATTGTTAACTGCGTGTGAGTAAAACTATACATAGAACTGTAACATGGTTCCCAGTTTAGCAGTAAATTATAATTGACAATTTTTATAGAATTTTTACGACAATTATTGAATGAATGCATGTTTTTATTTCCGTTTAAAAAATTTTTTTTAAATAATAATAATTTAAATCATGTTTTTACAACAAAATTTGTTGAAAAAGCAACCAAAAAAGAAATAGGCTGAAGCCCCAAGGCTCATTTTTGCCTATCCTGTACCATCATAGGATTAACTAAATAATTCACAATAAAAAAAATAAATAAATAAATAAATAAATCAGATTTCAATTTAAAAAAACAGAACATAATCATGTGCTCATCCGATTTTAAGTGGAAATGTTGTTGAAAAGCATGCGAGCAACCAAGAACAGATGTTCCCCGATGTACAACATCTGCAGAATAGCTGAAAATTATGCATTGAGAGGTTGAAAGGACCCGTTATTTTAACCGATTAACCAAAGCAATCATTGTCAAGTGCTACTCACAGCGTCCCTTTCCCGGGCTCGTCACTGCAGGACCGATCATTAGCTACATGATGCAGCTCGGATGAAGAGGCCCGCACTTTCCTCATCTTTATTTGATTTGTCTGATGACAAGGCTATTTGATTTGCTGGAGCACATTCATTATTGCCAATAACCCGGAGTGCCTTGTCGTCATCAGCCTAATATTAGAGCGCTCTGGTCAAGGTCACAGTAACCAAATTCACAAATTAAGTATAGTGACACTTTATGAAGGCCATACATTCTCTACATTGACCTTTTATACTTTTTTTTTTTTTTCTTTACTTCAAGCCACATCTTTAGCATCTTAAAATATGATTTGAAGGATTCGTAATGGCCAAGGTTCAACCTTATATATGCATAGAAAAAGATGAATTCATTATTCATTTTAATTGACAAAATACTTTCTTCTAAATAGTTCAACCCTATTTCAGTTTCCTATGGAAATAGCCACATATTTCAACTAGTGCTGGGCGATATGAACCAGTCGTCACATCTCAATATTTTTCTCAAAATGGCGATATATACGATATAAATCTCGATATTTTTAATTCAAATATATTCTTACCAGAAATACAATTTGGGTTACATTTGCTGACGTGTATTGCCACACAGGCCCATTTATTAACTAACAGCAGCACAATATGTGCCACTTTAGTCTTTTTCTCCTCTAAGGGACAGCATGTGTGAGTGAGTTCTGTAGTGTGGCTTGTTTAGATGAAGGTCTGGGTTAGGACGCACTCCGCAATTCATCCAACTTTTTTTTATGCTGTTCTGAAAAGTAGCAACTCCTAAAATAAGTATTTTAATACAAATTTAGCAAAAAAATAAATATCTCAAAATAGGCTATATTGTAATTTTTCTATAAATAGAAAACTCAATACATCTTAAATCTCAATACACATATGTAAATAACGTAAAGCAAAGGTAGGCAACTTATAACAGCGGGGCCACGTAAATGTGTTTGATCGGAGGGCCACGTGTTCAACATTCATGTAAAATGTGGGCTAACAGTAAACAGACACACAAAATGACAGAAAAACACATAAAATGACTGTCATTTTGCATTTTTTGGAGCAATTTGTGTGTTTTTGTTGTCGTTTTGCAAAATAATTTGACATTTTCCTCTTGTTTGTGTACTTTAGTCATTTTCTGTAATTTTCTTTATTTTTCCACAAGTAATTTTGTGTGCTACTCATTTTGCTCATTTTTGCAGTAGTTTTAGGTGTTTTTGGAGTATTTTCTGTGTTTTTCTCGTCTTTTACTGCATTTTCATGCAATGTCGTAATTCTATGTATTTTTTAATGTATTGTTACTTTTGTTTTGTGTATTTTTATCTCATTTTGTCCATTTACTTTGGGGGACGCATAAAATTAGACCAAGGGCCCCGTGTGGCCCCTGGGCCGCCAGTTGCTCATGACTGACATAAGGTGTAAAAAATTTCACAAATATGGCAGTTTGAAAGTTTTTTTTTTTAATCATTTTGCATCAGCAATTATAGGTGTAAGGAGCAGCTGAAACAGTGAAACAAAGACCGTTAACATGCTTAGAGTTCATCTGAAATTAATCAGTGTCACACATGAGAAGGATGGCTGAATTTAAACAAAATGGAATAAAGCTTTATGCAAGTAATCCAACCTTGAGACTAATGGATACATTTGGGCTTATGTGTTGAATTTGTCAAGCACTGTTTTGACAAAAAAGAAAAAAAGTCAATAACCTAAATGGATTCCTGGTGTTTTTAGGAAACAATATGACTCGACCAGTTTTCAGCTATTTATGCATCAGCCCCGAGCATTATGAATGAATGACATAGCTGTGTTAAAGTGGATCAATCGATATGTGGTCTATCTGAGCTCCCTTTGCAATCAATAATGCTACAGTCCAGTCATCAAGAAAGGTTGAGGGGGAGAAAGAAAGAGGAGTATAAACAGGGGTTGGCATTCTTCTAAGGCCTGTAAAGCTGCAGTGCTGAGGCAAATGAAAAGGCAGGATATTAAGTAGGAAAAATAAAATAAAAATATGGGTAGAAAGATGGAAAGAAACAAAAAAAGATAAACAGTAAAGGGGCAAGTAAAAAAGTGAAAGGGAAAGCAGGAGGAAAGACACAGAAATGTTGCATTATTTTATACATAATGCTTTCATGTCAGCTTATTGAAATATAGGACTGCATATAAAAAAACACTAAAAAGCATCAAGTTACTGCAAGTCTAGTGTTACGTTTCATAAATGGGTCTTGTAAATTAGATTTTGTTTAAAGTGTAACATTTCCATCTTAGTGCCAGGGGACTGTTGAATGGGATTCAGGGTTGGGCTTAGGGCTGCACGATGATGGCCAAAATGACAGTCACGATTATTTTTTATTAATATTGTAATCACGATTATAATCACAATTCTTTATGATATTTGGGAAAAGCTTTCAAATGTTTTTTTTTTTTTTTTAATTAACCCAATAATTTAAAATGTACTAAAGGCATTTGATAATTAACTTGTGGAATCATGTTACAGCTCTATTGCTTACACATATATGTAGTGAATTATCAAAACTCATTTCAAATCAAGTTACCCCCTCAGTTCTCTTGACGCCCACACCAAAAATATTAATACCAATATTTTCATGGGAAAAGAAGCCTAACAAGGTAACCAAGAGATGAGAAACCAGCGACCCTCTAGTTCCCAACCCAGGTCCCTACACACTGAGCTACTGCCGCCCAGTACTGGTATTAAAGCGAAAGTAAACAGGAGAATAAACAAAACAAGGGTGCGCACTAGGGCTATTGAGGTTTTGACGACAGCAATAATGTAACCTCAAGAGGCTCAGGTTTTTTTCTCTGGCGTTTGAGTGATGTTCACCAATCAGAACGGTGGAGCCTTGTGATCTCAGGTTCAGCAGGAACAGATAAAAAGGTCTGAGTTTCCATAAAGCAGATATTTGTGTTTAGACAGACACTGTGAATCCTCCAGAAGAGGGCGCTGTCCACATATAACCAAATATTTTTGAAAGTAGATTAATGCGTTTTGTTCTAATGTGGGGTAAATTGAGCAAGAATATGTTGTTTGACAGTCTAAGTCTAAGTAACACGACTTCCTTTACTCATCATTTGAGCAGTTTATGCATTTAACTGTATCAAATTTAAAAATCTCAAATCAAATCACAATATTGGTCTGAAAAATCTTAATTAGGTTTTTAGTCAGTCGTACAGCCCTAGCGCACACATACACTAACAGCAGACGCTGTTCCCTTTTTCAGAGCCAGTAGACTGTGGAAGAAGTCCGGCGCTCAACCGCTCCGCTCCAACAGAGATATTTTTGCCGTTAGCTTACAGGTTTTGGCCTTTGTGCACAAATGTGAGCCGTGTCATGCAAAGCAAACAACTCTTTGCTGTAAATGAGAGATAAAACACTGCAATGGGTGCATCTACAAAAAGTTTCATCGCGACAATGACGTCATTGATTGGATAGGCGAATGAAAACATTACAGTCGATCACGTTAATTAGTTACATGGATAATTGAAGAGGTAATTATAATGGAAAAATGTAATCAACTACAACCCTGATGGTAGTACACACTAAAAGTTTTTAAAAATAAAAATAAAAAGTCAGATGGGCGGATCTAGTCGCCAACTCCAAAACTTAATAAGGCCAATAAGGATTCCAATGTGAAAAAATATTTTTTCCGCTAATTGATCTTGATAAAGTCAAAGACTATTCTTAATGTAAACTAATCTGATCCGTCTTCCTGTGACTTAACCCAATACGTGTCATCCTCCGAGTTAGTGCTAATGTGGAACACGGTGCTGACCAGCTGAGGCACACAGCCAGAGCGCACGTCTGGCCTCGCATCTCATCCCTCACCCAACGGTTATTGCTCATATCGTCACACACGTGGACTGATAGAACATGACAACTTTTACAGACATAATTCAATATGGGAGACATAAAGCTAATAATTCCCTGTGACTACGACGTGAATCGTGACTAGAGGTGAAACAAACTAAAAGAAGTTAACAAATTTAGGCAAAATGACAACAAAAACCTAGACAATTTGGCAATAGAATGCAGTTAGTATAGTTTTCCTTACATGTTTCATTTTGTCTGTCAGTTTTGGGTATCTAGTTTTATTGTATCAGAAAAACCTCACGATAATCTTTGGTGAGACACACCTGATTTCAATACCTTAATGGAAAATTGTGACAACTTTAAAGCCACAAAGAAAGCATGCTCAATGAATGAATCAGTTACAGAATAAAAGAAACCAGACGATGAACTAAACTCAGATGGAGGGAAGATGCATGGTAGGAATCTATTCTAATCCTTGCTAGCTAACACAGGGACTGTAAATCCCCTGAAACTTGAGAGGATGCAATCAAACCATTAGTCTGTTCCTCTGGTGAGAAAAAAACAACCTCCAAACTCACTAGGGCATTCTACACCAACACACATATATATAAGAAGGCGGCAATGTGCCGATACGCCAAGTTGCCAACTTTGGATACAAATTAGGATATTTGCCCAGAATACAGCAGATTGTGATCAATTAAAAAAACAATGGCCACAAATGCATGTTATTTTTTTTAATTCGGATATAATTATTCATAATTAAGTTATTCGGAATTGTTCTGATTCGTGTTTACATGGAAATAGTCATTCCAAATTGAGGTTTACATGGAAAACAGGTTTATCGGCTTTATTCAATTCGGCTTTAGATCTGGGGGTTGGGAAGCATTCTGATTGGACGGGGGAAAACACAGAACAAATCTTTTACTTTCAGCTACAACATAGAAGACCACATATCAAGTACTGATTTCACTTTTACTTAGATTGTAGTTTTGCAACAGCAGCTTGACAATAACCATCGGTTTCACTTTTGTTAGCTGAGCAGGAGAAGGAGATAGGAACTAACTGGCGGTAAATAAAGCCTAGTAAAATTACGGAAAATAATAAACGGGAATAAAAATTTGCTCTCTGGTAAAGATAGTAGCTCTAACAACCGGTACAATGATAAATTTGCTGATATTACAGCCCGTCTTCATCTCCGGTATGTCTCTGAAATGTTTCCGGATGTTAGTATCACCCGTCCCGGTGCAGGGCTTCATGTGCCAGATGAAGCCCACTTCGCTTGCCGATGTCCGTGTAATATTTACGCATTTTTTTTTTTTTTTTTATTAATCTTTTTCATTTGGGAATACAATGGTATACAAAAAATTATACATAATACACATATTTCCCATCATTTTTTTCTTTTACAATGAACATAAAACTCAAGGCCCTGAAACAAAAGCCATACAACAAGAACAGTGTCTCTGACAGGAAATATAATAGTAATGTATATAAATTAATACAATAGAAAAAAAAAAAAAAAACAAAACAAAAAAAAATAAATAAATAAATAAAATCAAAATACAAATTTGACATAAATTAACCCAAGTGAAGTCTCACGTCCAAGTGGTTAACTGTGATGAATGGTTGATTGGGTTACAAGAATGCAGAAAACCGTGGCATTTGTATTGGTAACCTTCACGAATAATGCTAATAAAACAATAATAAAGAAAAAAAAAAAGGGGGAGGTGCGGTGGGTACTGGCATCATGTAGGGGAGTCAGTCAGGGGGCAAGGTTTTCAAAGAGTTAAAGTAGTCCGTGAAAGGTTTCCATTTACGAACAAACGTCACCCTTCACAGAGAACATTATCTTTTCAGATTTAACAAAATATATAACATCTCTAAGCCAGCAGGCAATTGAAGGTGGTTTTGGGAATTTCCAAAGGAATAAAATACATTGTCTTGTTAACAGAGATGTAAAGGACAATATATCTGACTGTAGGCGGTTTAGATTAGAAGAATCAACAGAAAGGCCAAATATAGCAAGGAAGGGACCCATTTGAATGCATTTTCCCAGAACTTGTGACATAATTGTGGAGTAGTCGTTCCAGAATTTCTGTAAGCTCGGACATGAAAAGAACATATGGCTTAGAGTACAGGAGGTAGCCTGACATTTGTCACATTGATCTGTAACATTAGGGTATATTCGGGATAACCGAGATTTTGATAAATGAACGCTGTGCAGAACTTTAAATTGTACTAATCCCAGCCTAGCACAGGGTGTGCTCAAACGTATATTATTGATGGCCTTATCCCACAACCGATCTGTAAACTGAACACCCAACTCCTGTTCCCAAGCAATGCGAGGTTTGGAACCCGAGTGGCCATCAATTGACAATAACTGGAAGTATATTTTAGATATGAAAGCTTTCCGGCTGGGTTCGCATTTTTATGCTTCTGTCCATCCACTCTTTTTATATTTCCATGTCTTGTAAGATTCTTATCAAATAAATAGTCAGGACTTGAGTCAAGGCCCCCATCTTGGATTATGTCATCTCCCGTGCATCATCGAAACTGGACGAGTATGCGCAGAACGACCGGAATTAACCTAAAATGGATTTAAGCATTTGAAAGATCGAGTAATTATTTAACTCAGAAGTCCAACCTGAATAAACCAGCCACCTAATTCAGATTTAGGTTTAATTCGGAATTAAGTGTTTACAAGGTCAGTTTAAGGAGGATTTAACTTTCATTCTGAATTAAAGGGGAAGTTAAGCTCTATTGCTAATGTGGCCAATATCAGTCACTCTCCTAAGATTATGGTGTGTGTGTGTGTGTGTGTGTGTGTGTGTGTGTGTGTGTGTTGGTTTTTCTACCCTGGTGGGGTCCACCTCCTGAAATATCACTCACGCCGTGGGGACCGATTTTCCCCGTGGGGACCGAAAATTAAGGTTTCAAGTGATTTGTGTGTTCCCTTAAATTTTTCATGATTTTAGAAGTTAAAATCAGATCTGTATGACCTTCAGAAAGGGTGGATCCCATAAGACACCATTCTGTCATTGGTCCTCAGGGTGTGATAAAAACGGGTGTGTGTGTGTGTGTGTGTGTGTGTGTGTGTGTGTGTGTGTGTATCAGTGTAGAGTGGAGTTGCTTAGTGTAGGAGGGCAGGGGAATTGTTTGCATTGCACAGAGAGGTTGTGAATGAGGTTGAGAGCGCGAGTGTGAACACAACTCAAATAAAAAAGGTCACGATGGGTGACGGCAGCTTTGATGGGAATCCCTGCTGGGTTGGTGTGTCTCTGCGTGCGTGCGTGCGCGTGTGTGTGTGTAGCAGGGCTCATCAAAGCTATTTTTAACCCAACAGGTTGAATTCTTACTTCAGTTGAGCCAGCTCTGCACTGCATTTTCCGTAACATCTTCCCTTTGTTTTTATATCCTTTTCTCTCTTTTTTTACACAATTATACGTAAGTTTATGATGACAGTTTTTACCTAAAAATAAAAACAAACAGACTTGCTTTAAGTCAGGATATCTCCCAGAAAACTTGCTAAACCTGGTGGTAGAGAAGCCCATCGGCGGCTCATCATGTTTATGTAAAAAAATTAATTTCAAAGTTGACAGGAACTTAGAAATTTTGTGTTTTCTATTTTGTGTTATTATAAGCCACTTATTAACGATACTTCAACATAGAGTTACAAAAAGGCACAATTTTTTAACGTTTTAACAAACAAAAAATACAATTAAAAAAAAAAATCTCAATTATTTTTACTAAATCCTAGTGAATCTTATTTTCATAATAGTTATTTCAGTGTACTGTATATACATTATTGGTTACTTTTGCTTGCTGCCATCACAATACTTAGAGTCTAGGGCTGCAACTAAAGACTATTTTATTAGTCGACTAGTCATCGATTATTTAAAATGATTAATCAACTGATCGAATGGCAAATCGTACAATTGTTTGCTCTATGTTGCTATAATCCTAAATTTGGCTTGGGGCAAATTACAATAAATAAAACATGTTTGTGCATATGGGTCACTCCATTAGTGTTAGTGTTTTTACTTTATCCTTCGACAAAAGTGTTCAATCTGACCATAAGTACATCTGTGGCCCTTTGTGGTTTAAGGACAGTAAGTCGTGTACTTTTTACTAGTCTTTTCCTTTCATGAAGTGGTGAGAAGGTGGGATGAGCCACTCTCAGAAAAAACAACATTCAGCTCCATCCACAGCTTGGAAAAGACAGTTAAACCGTTAAAAAAAAAAAAAAAAAAAAAAACTATTTAAAATAATTAAACAAGAGATGCTTAGCCTGGCGAGGGGGGGGCAAGAAAAGCCTGGCGGCCCACCAGGCCTATGAAGTAAGTACTGGGGGAAACCCTGCTTCAAGCAATATGTTGTTTTGAAGTTGCCTTTTGTTTATTACAAATTCAATTCAATTAACTTTATTTTTTCATTCGGAAATTCCTTTGTAACAGAGTGTAAGCGCTATGAACAGAATATAATGCTGTTAAGACCACATACACACGACACATTTCACATACCATAAATGGCAGATAAAAAGCTCTTAAAAAAAAAAAAAAAAAAGTAGCTTCGTAAAAAGCTGCAACATGCAGGATACATTATTTGAGGTGATTAAAAAGGTTTGGTTAAGATGCTTTTAATAGGGCACATTTCTGTAATCCATGCAATACTCAAATAAAATAACAAGCAAATCTGTTGAACAGAAGGAAGGAAGAAGCTAAGCAAATTCCAGCTCCAGGTGCTTTAAGCTAAGCTGCTGCCTCTCACGGATTATGCCTACGCTCCGTCTCATTTCAGTGTTAATACCTGTAGGGTCCATAGGGAAAAAAACGTCAGGTATTCATTAAAGTGCATCTTATCACAGCTTGCCAAGCAAGAACAACTGTTGGCTTCCTCAGTGCACTAATTAAAGTTCATACCAGACTCTACCCACTGAAATAAAGCACAGCAATCAATTAAAGCAGAACAAAGGAACTTTTTCACCTTAATGAATCCTACCCGTATTCCTCAGAGGGTAATACAAGTGTTTACGGGGTCTTTTATCTCCCCCTGTTGTCTCTGGCCAGAAAACTACGATTGCAACTTTCCCTGCCTCCGGACCAGTTCCAGTCTTGCAGCTCTGTTCTCGTGGCAAGTGGTACTGCTTTACGACAGCCCAATACACACTAATGCTAGACTGATGACCAGCCCCGTGGCTGCTCACGGTCGTCTACAAATTAACTTTTCTTAAACTTATATCATGGTGGAGACAGCAAAAAAAAGGCAAAGAAGACCTTTGTCCGTTAAAAAAAAATGTGAATTGGACCAACAGAGGGCTCAAACACAAATTAACTTAGGGAAGGCATATTGATAGTACCCACCTCTTCAGATATGATATCCTTCTTCTACCGTCCTGGGGTAGCAAAAGTGAGCATGTACCTGTGGGGTGGGGCAGGTGGTGGGGGGGTGCAGAGTTTTTACAACAGTAACATAACCAAAGGGACCTTTAGGGGGAGCGCTAAGCGCAAGTTACTTAGTTCTGCTTTAAGATTACTAGAGAGGACTCGCTGTGCTGTAACTAACTTTTCTGTTAAAAAACACCTGTTCCTCTATTACAGAAACATTGATTTAAAAAACAAAAAACAAAAAACTAAAACTTAGTCTTAGGTCAGGTACAGGTCAGTACAAAACCCCATATCTGATGCCACACAGCTGAACAATGCAAGACAAATGCGATCACACAAAGTGAACACAATTTAAAAATATTGAAGCGTACACGAACAGAAATATGTTGTTGCTCAGGCAACCAAAAGAGAGAAGCTAATTATAGTTCTGCCAGTAAACTCTGGGACACTCAAAAGATGTGATATTTTTTGACATTGAACATCATGATTAAATGTGAATTTAATGAGCGTTTGCTCTATATGTTAGAGATGGTTTTTACTTAGGCATGAGCAGTAATTTACCTATGTCTGATGTTTATAGTAGAATAATCACTTGTTTCCAATTTGAAACATGAACAACAGGGAACGTGTGGGTAATGAGATCTTTGGCAAAGTAAATACACACTACTTGTCATTGCAATTCTCACAGGAATGAAGCAATGTAGGGCAGGTGACATTGTTTTGCAGTTGCAAAATGGGAATTTAAATAATGTACAAATGGTCACAGTATAATAATTTAAGTATTTTATGTATGTTGGAAACAAAAAGATAACTCTTTTGAAAAACAAAAACAAAAAAAAACATACAGAACCTAGAAAGCATTTAAATTACACCCCAATATACGAACCAGGTGGGGGAAAAATCTCATCAAATGCTGAGAATTGTTGGAATTACCTTAAAACAAAGTTAAGTTATGCATTGTATTACATTGTACAGGATTTCCAGTGATTTCCAGTTTTGACTTCTATCATGAAATCACCAACAAGTTTATTTGCTTTGTGTGGAATAGGACCAAAGCCAAAATGTCTTGAAGAGACACTTTCTACAAGTTTACTCGCTGTTTTTATACAATGATTACATTGCACCAGGAAGGAGATGATTTACACAAATTTCAATGCCATTGCACTTGAATGGATATTTCAACTTCATTAGAATGCCAAATTGTGAATTTTTCTGAAGATGTACTGTTAAAAGTATTTTAAAACGAAACTGATTCGCAATTTAAAAAAAAAAAGAAAAAGAAAAAGTGTGCTTTTATACAAGAAAGTACCGCAAGTTTATTTTCCCAAACTCACCTGCTTTCCAGAGTTTTAGCCCTCTGAAAAGTCACTTTCTGAGCAGTTCTATAAACAGGCTGTTTTGCGGCCTACTTGTGCATATTCATGAGTAACCCTGTCTATAGACTCATACTTCATGCCTCGCTCAGCAGCAGCAGCTCAGAGAGCAGGATTAGTGAGAATTTCTCTGAGACGCAGAGAGGAAGCCCAATCATACTTTGGGGGTGTTTTTGATAAAGAATTTACATTGTAACAAGGTTACAAGCTCAAAAAAGGTGATTTAGCATGATATAGGCTCTTTAAAATAAGGAAGGAAACTAAATAAAAACATAACTGCAAGGTTCAAAAGAAGGTCCATGCAATGCATTTCAGTATTTTTCTTTAATTCAAATGTATAGCTTTTAATCTCCCTTAACTTTACACCTTCAAATTTACAACCCTGGAAGACTACTTAAGTTCTCCCCGTCCTTAAGATACTATCACTCCCGCAATTCACATCTTAAAGTTCCACAGGACTTTTAGATTTTAATTGAATGAATAGTGTATAATAATGCCACCTGCTAGTGGGTGGGTTGTATTAGCAGCAATGGAACATTTTGTTCCTAAAGTTGATTTGTTGGATGACAAAAACATGAGCTAAAAAAACATTTAGGAAGATTTAAGAGAGGCCAAATGATGTTGGCTGGACAAGTAGTTACTACAGGATAATGAAAACTCTTGCTTCTGTTGGGTTTTGCTTGCCTGTCGGGGTCAGTATGAACCTCAGTGGTCTAAGACGTAAAAGCCTCATTACTGCACAGTGAAGGCTGGCTTTTGTAGTTCGACTGTGCTGGATGTGATATAATGATGGCATAATAAATTGTACATAAAAGGACAAGGCCATGTAGCCGCACTAACCACAGTTTTATGCTAAAAGAACCATTAGCAGGCATGTGGGCATTGGAACCGGACCATCTAGCTAAAAAAAAAGCAAAAGGAGAAAGAAATGTCTTAGGCTGATGTATCACTTAGTTCAGGTATGCATAATTTGCTTGATATACAGCAGAAAAAAGGAAGAGTTTGAGGTCAGTAACTAAATATCAGATGTGTGGCACAGCCTTAAATGTCCAATAAGACTAAAATTTGACAAAACATTGCAGTGATTAATGTAAAATAGAATAAATATTCAAAGCAGAGTTTATATTTCCAACTCCTATGTGGTATACGAAGAACCATCTACCAATCTAAACAAAATATGGGCCTAAAGATGAAAATACTCTGCAAAATCTTTGTTCCATAACTGCCTGGCTAGAGAGCAGTGTAAAGACATCAAAAGAGAAAAACAAAATCGTAATGGGGCCTCAACATTTGAAGCTATGAAAAGAGCTCAGCTGGCAGTTTACCAACATGGGAAATGGAGCATTTCTAAATCGGCCAACATCTCATTCATTTAATCTTTTGAAACATTGCAGTTTCCTGGAAAATATAGTGACTTTTTCCTTGCACTGCAAATTGCAGCCAGGGTAATGCCAATTGCCATGGAAATTGTAACAATTAAAGTTCAAAGTTGAGGGAGAAATAACAAAGGAGGCCTAAAACCAGAGCAGGGATTTAGAATAAGCATCTACTCTTTGTAGAACGACGGTATTGAGTAACAAAAACTTGGAGTACCCAATTTAGCAAAGGCTAGCCACAGTATGTGAGGAGTGTTGAAAAAAAAAAAAAAAAAAAAAAAAACAGTGCTTTAAAAATGTCTTCTATTCACTAAGCCTGGTCAATATATCAAGATTCAAGCTATATGGAGATTTTTAATTTGGTGAAAATTACAATTTCGCCCATAGCGGTACATTTTTATTTATTAGCTTATTTTGGAATAAAACACTCATTTTAGGAGTTGCTACTTTCTTTACTTCTCAGAACAACATGAAAAGCACAGTTACATGGATTGATTAGTGTATCCTAACCTAGACCTTCCCCTAAACAATCCACACTATAGAACTCACTCACACATGCTGTCCCTTGGTAGAGAAAAAACAAAAGTGACATGTTGTGCAGCCGTTTGTTAATAAATGTGTGTGTGCAGCATTTTGCATCAGATTATTTAACCCAGAATTGCTTTTCTGGCAAGATTTTATTGAGTTAAAAATAGAGATTTATATCTTATATCGTCATTTTGAGAAAAAGTATTGAGATAGGAGTTTTGGTCCATATTGCCCAGCCCTACTATTCACCCTTTTCAGTTTCTTATTACTTGTTGTTGCCTTAATCAAATAGATTACTGACTTATAACAGCATTTAAATTACAATCCAACTATAGCAATAATAATTTTACCAAAAACCAACAGCATGTTTATTCAACACAAGCACATATGTCATCTTCAGGGATTACAGTCAGCTATTATAGCACAATGACAACTTCAGTCAACAGTTATTGCTGTGCTCTGCTATTAATGACAGGTTAGTCTAACCACGGCAGAGTTTTTGCAGCAGGCCAACACAGAACTGGACTGTTATTAAGGCAGTAATGGCTCCACCCTCATACACTAATGGAGCTCTCTTATTGATTGTGCATGAAAGTGGCTCCCCAGGGCAGACTATGGTGAGTATGTGACTAAGAAAGTTAAAAAGGAAAACTTTGCATGTGGTAGAAAAAACAATGTTATGTAACATCTCCCTGCACCAGGTTCAAAAGCAAGCTGATGCGACACGGATATTTCTGTGAATTGATGTTCCTCTGAGAATCTGCGGGATAATAAAAAGCACTTGTGCCCCCGACACACTGCTGAGACGCAGAACCTAATGCATTATTTAGATGTTTTGACTCCAACAGTCACATGCCACTGGGACATTGTGTGGTCTTTAAGAATAGAATGTGACCACAATCAGTCATACTGGGTGAAAAAAAGAAAGTGATGAAAGTTCATTAAAATGTTTTAACTTTACCCATATTTGCAATTAAAGTTGTTTCAGCCAGGTCGGGGTCAATTACATTTTTCATTTACAATTACGTTTCTGATTACCAATGTCCATTTACAACTCAATTACAGCGACCAGCACTTTTTCCAATTACAATTATTTTTGTCCTATTATGACTAAATTCACAATCATTGAGCCTGAAATACATAACCTAATAAAAGTTCACCTTATTTTAAATTTACATTAGCATCTCTTGTCTTCAATCAGCTTTAAAATACACCAAAAACAAAATATCTATCATCTAATTTATTTCCTACCTATTGGTCACATTGTTAGACTTCCTAATCAATGGAAATATAAGTTTTAATATTTTTGGTGTTGGCGTCTCAGCCTTTTTTATGTCAGTACACCCCTCGCTTTATATATTATTTTTAAATGGTAAAATGTGGGTAAGCTTGATATGAAACATTTTAATAATTAACTATATATGTGTAGATCTGTACATGGAACTGTAACATGGTTCCCCAGGTTTGCATTAAATTATAATTGACAATATTTAAAGAATTTTCATTGCACTTAAAATTATAAAGTCATTAATCTGAAGTCAATTAAAATTTAATTACAAATACGACAGCAACAGATTTTTGAAATTACAATTACACATTATTATCAACCCTGGTTTCAGCATTTATTATTAAACTAACAATGGGTGCTGCTTGCCGACATCCCCCCCCAATTACAAATCAATTGTAAATGTTAGATACCTTCTAAGAGCAGAGGTTATTGTGGTGTAGAATTTACTGGAAGTGTCCCACTGTGATAGAGTCCATTAGTGCGGCTGAAGAGACTTGGTAGAACAAATGAAAGCTGGGATTGATCCGAGATAGAGTAGAATGCATATTTTACAGTAAGCTGCAAAAGGCACTTGATTTTGCGTCAAAACAAATAGCGTTTTTTAGGTTTGCAGATAACTGAAGTAGGGCTGGGCGATATATCGAATATACTCGATATATCGCAGCTTGTAGTCTTTGCGGTGTTGAAAATGACCATACCGATAAACTCGCGGACTTTTTTTTTTTTTTTTTTTTTAAATATCTTAGTGGCATTATGCACAAAAGGTGCACTTAAATTTAGTGTTGTTTTGAAATGTCATCTTAATGACAACATGCACAAAAGGGCACTATTTGTTTTAAAATATTGTAGTGGCATTATGTACAAAAAGTGCACTTTAATTTTGTGTTTTGAAATGCCATGTGAGTTGCATCCTGCACTAATGTCTTGTTTTGAAATGTCTCTGTGACAATTTTGCACAGAACGTGCACTTTCTGTTGACAATTTTATGTTTGAGCCACTCACTGTTTAATAAATACAGTTATGTCAACTTTGACTTAGTTGTGATATCCCCTTTTTTGCATGAAAGTTTAAAATTGGCATATATTAATGCAGTATGATCAAGAATGTTTTAATGTAGACATATAGAATCATCATACTGGTGTGATTTTGTGCATCAAAGTGTTAATTCAAGGGTAATGCAAAATATCGAGATATATATCGTGTATCGTGACATGGCCTAAAAATATCGCGGTATTTATAGAAGGCCATATCGCCCAGCCCTAAACTGAAGGACTGAGTGTTTGTGTCTGAAAGCCATTTGTAGGTGTGTTTGTGTTAGGAGGCCAGCATTGATGGAAAGCACGAGCCAGTCACTAGAGTTATTAGGTGTTAAGGACAGAATTGCAGCCAGGACAAGACTTTCCAGTTCTTGTAAATCATAAGACGTATATTATCGCCTAATGGTTTGGTCTTTAGTCAATGGTAACAGCAGCCTGGATGCATCTCTGCTCAGGAAAGTTAGAGTTTAGTGTCCAAATGTTGAAATAGTACAATAATCCTATTTCACCTAATAATGAAGGTATAAAAAAATAATAATACCAATAAGGAACATAAAACAAATGTACAC
The DNA here is from genome assembly GCF_900634775.1 of Gouania willdenowi. Taxonomy (NCBI): domain Eukaryota; kingdom Metazoa; phylum Chordata; class Actinopteri; order Blenniiformes; family Gobiesocidae; genus Gouania; species Gouania willdenowi. The sequence goes on from NC_041044.1 coordinate 34,305,136, forward strand.
GAAAACAGAGTGTAAAACAATGGAAACTAGGGATGAACTGGTTGGATACTGGGCTAATAGTCGTACTGGTCAAAGTTTACCAATACCCATTGCATGTAATTTTCAGTCATTTCTGTTGTAGCTTTGTTCAGGGACACATTGTAAGCTCACTGAAATTTTGTGAGAGTCGAACGTGGACAAAAAATTAATGTGTTGTCAGACTGAAAGTTCGAGAAAATGCCAAAGATCATTTTGGAAAGCATGCAATAGTTTCACAGAAAAGGTTTGTTTTTTACTAAAAATGTCAGTTTTATAGTAATTTTTCAATATATGTTTTACCTAACATCAACATAATGTAATAAGTAAATATCGGCACACAGAATCAATCATGATACCGATTATTTTTTCTGATATTAGCATAAATCATACATACTTTTGTTACTTATATTGTAGTGTGGAATGTAGGAAAAGACTTGATCAAGTAATATTATTCAGAGAACAGTCAGCAACAGTATGTATGAGAAAAAGTCCCCCCCATTGTTTAGAAGTGCTGGAGCAGAGTATGGAATGGACTGCTTGTATCGGATAGAGATTTTAGATACAGGCCAAAAAGGACTTTTTTTTTTTATAGAACTACAAAAAATTGAAACATTATGATACAGAATACATGAAGCCTCTATCCCCTATGCCTGCATCCTTAAAATCATCAATTTTTGCTAATATTCTATTAAATTGCAAATGCCATATGTGTACTGAAAGGGGACATTATGAAAAATCCACTTTTGCAGTTTTTTTTTGGATTACATATGAGGTAACTTCAGTGTTCACCAGCACACAAAATGTGAAATAAAACCATCCAGTCGTTTGTTTGTGGTGCGGGTAAGTCTTACAACACCTGACAATTGCTCAGTTTCAAATTTTTTAAGTTTGTGACATCACAATCTAAATCGGGAAAGAATACCCTCCTCTCCACTGGTATCTCCACCCATGGACCGGTTATATCACCTCGTATCCCTGATCTGAAGCGTTTGTGACACAATGCGATGCAGAGGTTGGATAAAAATGATTATCACCTTAAATGCACTAGTCCTGTAGTTGAAAGAGCAGAGGAGGAGAAAGTGACTTATCAGCTTAACACTCCAGTGAGTTAGAATGACTGCTGCTGCTGCCGAGATAAAAACAGACCCTGAAGCGCTAAGACGGACTCAAAATTACAATAGACTCTTAAATAGCCATGTAATTTACTGTAATGTGCAGTTTTTTGTGTGGATAGCAAAACTAAAATTGCTTTGGTGATCACTGATCCCCTTATAAAAGAGTGAGGCCGGAAAGTCAGCGTCTATAGACACGCCCACTCATGAATATGTATAAGTAGGCTGCTAAACAGAAAGTGACTTTTCTGAGGGCTAAATCTCTGGAAAACAGGCAAGTTTGGGAAAATAAACCTCAAATACTATGTTTTGGGGTTCTTAGAACAAATGGAAAGATGTTGAGTTAGCATTGCATTTTCATCAGTCGCTAAAATGTCATACAAACAGCTGTTGGCAAAATAAGAGGAGAAAAAATGGTGACACGTTTGAAAAAGGTCAAGGGCAGCCAGCAGAGCCCTATACTACCTGCGTTTCCATAACAGTGTTGCTAAAGGCTCTGCTGAACCAAGGACACACACGTAGGCGGTCATATTTTACCAGCATAAGTTGCAAGAGAGGCTGGGCACTTGTGTTCATTTTGACAAAAATCGAGTTTTAGGATTGAGACTAAATTACATTTTAATCAGAAGAAACCGACCAAGTAATTCACAAGAGCTTTATTTGTATATCCACTTTAATCAATTCAATCTGATTAGATTTCTTCACATCACTTTTTTTCTCATTTTTAGTGTCTCATTTTATTCAACCTGCTTTTGTTTTAATTTAGTCCTAATCAAGAATTAATCTTGTGTTACAGTACAAATGATAGGAAAATGACCAAAAAAATTTAATTCGCACAGCTGCCATTACAATGAGGAATACATGAACAAGTTGAAAAAAAAAAAAAAACCTGGCCAACGGGCAGAGGTCAGCTTAAAAAAATACCACAATAATCATTATTTATCGACTGCCAGGACAGAGTGGGTTTGGGCTACCACATCTGGTATTGACCAGAGAGGAACAAAGCGTCGCTGCTGTCCAAGGCTACTCGCAAAAGTAAACCATGTAATAGCAACCAGTGTGTGTATGCGTGTACTTGCTCACTTGTGACATTTATGAGAGTCTGAAGAAAAACATTCTACACAGGATGAGACAGAATGTTTCCTTTAGATTTTGAATGGTGCCATTTCCTCCAAAAATATTTCAAGAAAGTCAACATTTAGTTAGACATTTAGATTTATCTTTACAAACAATAACCCCAAGGTGAGATATTGATAACTTTCAGAGAGCTTTAAATGGAGCCAAATTTTATTGCACATAAATAAAACCTCTTTACGAGCACCAAAGGCAGTTTCATGTGTGCCACCATCCCAATAGTGAATTTTCCATGGCAGTGAATCCTTGGGATCACTTATCTGATCGTTAATTAAAGCCCTGTGGCTACAATTTATACTTGTACAAGTCACCATATACTGACAACTGCCAAAAATAAATAAATAAATGTTCCATCCAACTATTTTGGTCTCTGATCATTTGTGTTACTGACAGAAGCCACTAAAACATGAATGTAAACGCCAGCATTTTTATGGTCCAAGCAGTAAAGTAGCAATTAGTAATTGTGCAATTTCATGCAGCATGAACATGTCCTGAATATGTGTGAGTTTTACTTGACGTCCAAAAACGTTGGTTGGGTTAATGTGGATCTCTGGATTGACTAAAAATGGACATGTGCGAGATAAAGGTAAAAAAAAAAAAAAAGGACCTCTTTGTGTTCTTTTTCTTTACAGGTTTAAAATATTGCTTCCAAATATTGTGCTACCTTTTATGGCTCATCTCCACCTGCGCTAAAACTAAACCCACGGCCAGCAAACAAAAAAGTACCCCACACACAAAAGTGATTTGGGACTACTTGAGCAGGTAATTAAGCCTGGATGCCTGGCTTTAACCCTTTTAAACTTCAATTAAGTGAAAATTGGAATTGGTGGTGTTTTGCCCCAGTGGTCCATGCGATTCCACTCCTTTTGACTTAGGCCCTTCAGCAAACTATGCAAAGGCAACAGTCTTAAACTTGAGTTTTAAGATGGACAGTGCTAAATTGACCAGGCAAATTAGTGTTGCAGTGAAATCTGTCTTTTTCCAGATTAGGCAGCTGGCAAAGGTGAAGCCTTTCCTCTTACAACAACACTTAGGATAATTTCACACATATACTGTAGTTTGGTGGACTCTGTGCGGTTCAGGCAGTGAATCTGCAACATTGTCGCATTTTAATTTGGTCCGGTCCGGTCCGCTTTCACACATGCCATTTGCCAAGTGCACCAAACTTTCTGAACAATGTCACGCAGGCAAAACGGTCGGTTTCTTATTGGACAGAATACTTCAGCCTCCATAGACAGAAACTGCGCTTCTGTCAGAAAAATGCATTTTCAAAAGGAAATCCTCAAACAAACCCCCCAGAAACATAATTGATAATTCAAAATAACCCATAATTACATAATCCCACAACCTTCGCTAATGCGCTACATAAACACATCTGACCTGTCAGCGCTCCGAGGCGTCATGTCATGTAACTTACCAGTAAGGATGTATGATGTGTGAGCAGGTGAAACATAGAGCAGTCAGGCGGGCAGCCATCGGTGACCATGTGAACAGTATGAGGAAGAGAGTGAAGTGAAATGAATGAATGATGTGGGAGTAATAGGGAAGGGAGTGAGGAAATGTTTGTGACGCTCTTGTATGCTTACAAAGCAGGTCTGAAAATGGATAGATGGTCAGAGAGATGTATATTTGTGTGTGTGCTGCCTACTAGAGTGTTGGGTGAGTGTGTGGGCGCGTGTGCCTGTTGCCGTGGCGACAGTGTGTGTGATTGATGTGTGCCACCACTGTCCTGTCACTGATGGAGTTGCTATGTCACAATTGCGCTTCAATGTAAAGTCCTATATTTGGTCCTGGTTTACTTTCTCACATGATTAAAAACCGCACCATGCTTTGCTTAAGGCGAACCAAGACCCAAGACCAGAGTTTGCTTGTTTGCTCCACAAAAGACTGAGTGAGCTTTCACATATCGCAAAAAGACCGGACTATCCATGCAAACAAAGTATGGTGCTGATCAAAGAGGCATGTGTAAAAGCACCCTCAGACACAGTAATCCATGCCTTTATTACATCTCGGCTGGATTACTTTAATGCTGTTTTGGAGTCAGCCAATCCTCCCTCGCATGTCTCCAGTTGGTACAAAACGCAGCCGCTCACCTCCTAACTAGAATACGCAAGAGGGAGCACATAACCCCCATCCTGGCTGCCAGCGCATTTTAGAATCCATTTTAAAATTATTTTATTTGTTTTTCAGTCTTTAAATGGTCTCGCTCCATCTCTGAGCTCCTCCACCCGTATGTTTCTGCTCGGCCTCAGGTCAGCTGATCGGCTTCTCTTGGAGGTACCATGGGAGCTTTTAAAAGTTCAATCCACTTTAAACTTACCTTGTAAACACTAAACTAGTAAACTCCTGAGGCATATGTAATTCCAAATAAAACTTAAATCCGAATTGAGTGGCTGGTTTATTCCGACTTTAATACCGAATTTAATAATTTCTCTATCTCTATTTATTTCTGCTTTAAGCTAATTCCGGTCAACATGCGCATGCTGGGCCAGTCGAGATGATTGGTGACGACATAATCCAAGACTATTTATTTAATAAGAGTCTTAGGAGACATGCATATAATGAAAAGAGTGGATGGACATTCACACATGGACTTATTACACACACTGACATCGGAAAACGAACAGGCTTTATTAGACGGGTGCTACTAAACCCCGGAGCCTGAGTAAATGCAGCCCCGTACTGCACCCACAGGCCGTAATATCACAAAGTTTATCATTGTACCGGCTGTCGAAGCCACTATCTTTACCAGGGGGAAAACATTTTTCCTGGTTATTGCTCTCCGGGGTTTTACTGGGCTTCATTTACCGGTGATTAGTTCCCGTCTCCTTCTCCTGCTCAGCTGACGAAAGTGAAACAGTGCATTTTTGTCAAGCTGCTGCTTCAAAACTACAATCAAAATAAAAGTGAAAACAGTTCTCTTCTATGTTGGAGCTGACAATAATATCTTTGTTGTGTGTTTTTTCCCCGATAGACGCGATACGTCACATTCGTCCCCTGTCCAATCAGAACCCGTCCCAACCCCCAGACTTAAAGCGGAATTAAATAAAGCCGAACAAACCCATTTTCCATGTAAACCTCAATTCGGAATTACTATTTCCATGTAAACACAAAGCAGAACACTTTAATTACGAATAATTTAATTTGGAATACTCATTCAGATTTAAAAAAAAAAAAAAAAAAACATATAAACAATGTAACTGCGGCCATTGTCAAAACGGAAGCTCAGAGGGGACAGAGCAGCTCCTAAGCTGTGGAATGAGCTACCATCACACATAAAAAAATTCATTTTTTAAAACTGCTCTTAAAACCCATTTTTATTCCTTGGATTTTAACCTGACATGTTTATTTTATCATTTTGCTGTTTTTACCTGTTGTGTACAGCACTTTGTGCCAGCTGTGGCTGTCTTTAAAGGCTACATAAATAAAGTTGAGTTACTTTTTTTGTAGTTCATACAACAGAAAAGTATCAAAGCCACACAAAATAAATAATTTGATGACTCTTCTGTGCTCTGATAAAACTAAAACTTGCTGGGTTTGTACATCTGTAATTCATTGTTTGTCTCTTTTTCCCTCTAAACTTTTCTCTCCTCTTCACTTTGTTTTCACACTAAGCAGAGAAAAAAGTCAGCTCGTGGAAAAAAGAGCCGCAGCAATGGGTTCAGTTCTCTGGACTGGTTCCCAATTCTGACCAGCTGCCTGCGTCATCCATCTGCAAACACGTTGTAAATTTGCTGCTCACATACACCCGGGACCAAAGTCGATCTCTACATAAATTAACAAAACAATCTGAAGAGAGGCAGCAATAGTTGATGCATATCAATTCTGGCCTAATCTCAGCACTTCAGTGGACAGAAAAAAAACACATTTAGCAACTTGAAAAATAATATATGAATATTAACTAAATGGATTTTATAGACCTGTTCTCACAGCTTTTTTTACACAATGCAGCTCCATAAAGTAAATTTAACACCAAACCAACTCAATGTTAGTACTTTAAAGAGCTTACATTCCTACTTTTACTCTTCACTGGACAATTGTCTAAATGGATTTTATAGACCTGTTCTCACAGCTTTTTTTACACAATGCAGCTCCATAAAGTAAATTTAACACCAAACCAACTCAATGTTAGTACTTTAAAGAGCTTACATTCCTACTTTTACTCTTCACTGGACAATTGTCAGAATTCTGCAAAACAGATGCTGTGTTAAAGAGTATCAGCTTTCCTTTGATAGTAAGTTGAAGTACTGCAAAGGATCCTCTACTTTGGCCTCAAGTGCAGCCATCAGAAGTATGCAACCCTGGTTCAGTTTTACCTCCCATTGACGTCAAAGCCCTATTAAGGCCGAATCCGCCCAGCAGCGGCACGCTTCAAGCCCCCTTTTACTTGAACAAAAACTTTGCTTGTTCCAAAAAGTGTGTACAAAGGGAAAGGATATAGTAAGAAAATTTGGAGTAAAACAGAAAAAAGGAGACCATTGTCTCATTAACAGAATGTTCTGCACCTGTCTCAAGTCACTGCAATCATAAATACATGTATTTATTTATTAGGTAGTTATAAAATAAATCCCATAGGTGTTCTCGCAAAATGCTGTAAATTCTGCAAAGAGGTACACAGCAGAAAATTATTCAACACAAGCAGTGAGTCATGTGCACACAAATACACTGGAGTCTGCACACCAAGAAAAGAAACATGTGGGAAGTGATGAGCGGGGTGTTGGCACCAAACAAATCTAACACTTTTAGGTTGGAGAAAAGCTCGTACGAGTGATCGATAGGTGATGAATCACTTTGACATTCTGTGATTCCACACTGACGGCACAAGCTTTGGAAATAAACTAAACAGTACCAACACAAACCAAGAACCGAAGGGAACAACCAACTATAAAGTGGGCTGACCTTGATCAAAAGGGAAAAAAATTATAAATCAGGTTCCCATTAGAAGAGATTCTCTCTTCTGTGCTTTAATATCATATGGTATTTTATAACATCCATCCACACATTTTTTGAGCTGCTTTCTCCATTTTTAAGGGGTGCCATTTCAAAGCATCAGAGAAAAATACAATCTTTAAGATGAACAAGTGAAATCCAAGGTAAGAGGAGCACAGAGAGGAAAGGGAGAAACAAGAGAGCGAATGAAAGCCATAGTTTGTTTATTTATATTATTTCTTTGATATGGGATTTGTTTTAAAGTCCATTTGTTAAGGCACAAAATACATTTTCAGTTGCACTTTTTAAAAGAAAAGTAACTATTATGCAGTTTTGCATAGTTTACTGTAGTGCCAGAATTTAAATGAATAGGCTTCTTCTTTATTTGTACTATTAGGATGTTATTTCAAAACAGTACTTCTGCAGTTTACCTTCATATTGTCATTTATATAATTTTTGTTGACACGCACCAGTGTGTATAAAAATCACTATCAAAGGGGACATATTATGAAAAATGTTCACCCTTAAAACAGTTCCCTGTGGTCTAAATGACATCTGTGCTGGTGTTTGGTCAAAACATAACATGAATTACGCAACAGAAGATGGTTAATACCCTATAAAAATTACGGCTGCAGCTGTAACTTAAATGGACAAAATTCAAGCGGTTAACTTCTTGAATAAGCCTACATTCTTTATTAACTCCTTAAGTTGATCATTTAAACTGTAAAAGTGGCACCGTTAATGATAAGTGCTGGGAGAAGTGATCAGCTCTCTCTCTCCCGTCGCACGCACGCACTCTTTCTCCTCCTCCTCTGCTTTTCCAACTACATGAACAGTGCATTTAAGGTGATAATCATTTGTTTTGATCATTGTTTTGATCAACCGCTGCATCGATTGTGTCACAAACACGTCAGATCAGAGATACAAGGTAATAGCTCAGGTTGGGGTGGAGTTACCAGCGGAGGGGAGTGTATTTTCTTCGCTTGTGATGTCACAAATTCCAAAAATTTGAAATGGAGCAATTTTCTCGGTGTTGCAAGACTTACAGACTACAAAAAAACAACTGGATGGTTTTATTTCACATTTTTTGTGCCGGTGGACACTCAAGTTACCTCATGTGATCAAAAAAACTGTAAAAGGAGATTTTTCATATGTCCCCTTGATGCAATACGGTGGTAAGCCATAGCTGTTGACACAGGGGCCCTTCCAACACTGCCTTTCATACAGCAATATTTGGGATAAAGTGGAATTGGAGGCATCAGCCCCCCAGTTACTAGTATTAGTAATATAGTATTATTACCAACTATTAGTCCCGAAGTCTGAAATGACAAACCATGTGGCTACATTTCAAGGATACATGTTTAATAGATGATGATCCTGCTTGAGCACAGCATGGATAGAGTATACAGTATATATATGTATAAATATAGTAAGCTTATACTGAAAACATTGAGCAGAGCACACTTTAGAAAGGTCACCAGATCACCACATACAGTTAAAGATAAAAGTGATGACTTTCTATTGGACAGGCATCAACAATAAAAGGTCACTTTAAAGACGTGTTCCCATACTGTTAAAGCACATGGTAACCACATAGACTAGGTTCCTACAAGGTCAAGGCACAACAGGAGCAAGTTTAAATAATGGGGAACAATGACACAGACACCAAAGAGAAACAATAGCTATGTTTCCATTACAGATTTTCTCTAAATAATATATATATATAGGTAGTTTTGGGCAAGAGATTCATAACTCCTGTGAAATCTCATCCCGCGAGACTTGACTGCAGCAAGATGAATGCTCCAAACCTCCTTATAACACTCTGTATTCCTTTGTTGTTTCCTATCTAATGTGGCAGTAATAATTATTAAGTATAATGCTGAGAAATGTCTCGTTCTCTTCCATCTACATGTACTGTGTCATGTTTTCTGAGAGAAGTGGTCACGTGACCAGGTACTTATGTTCTTTGACGTCTAACTGCAATATTGAAACGTGTATATATATATATTCAACATTGAAAGGTCTGAAATAAGTCATGAAACCGTAAACTTTTTAGCAATATTTTGAGTGTTTTTATTGTGCCAATTAGATTTTGCACATTTCCAAAGGTAATGGAAATGTTGTGCACTTGCATCTTTAAGGTAAAGAGGAGGATTTTCCCGAAGTTTAGGAAAAAAACGCCCTCTCCACTTTTTGAAAAAATGCACATGCGCAACTCTACCTGCCCCCAAGAGGGAACGCCTGTTTAACATGTGCAAGAAAGCGTGCACGAGCCCAGTGTTCCTCGTGCACAGCTCTGTTTACAAGTTGGTGTCGGCATTGCTCATGCAAATATACTTTCCAAAAGAAGATTTGCACTTTTCCCACTATGTCAGACTCGCCACCGGTAAGTGAAAAGTGAGAACGGCGAGCTTCAATCAATGGCTGTGTCTCGTGAGCTACAGTTTCAAACACTTGAAAGTGCGCATGCGCAGCAAGCAAAACTTAGCTAGGGACGAGCATGTATGACAGCCTTATGTAAACATATCACCAGAATGATTGACAATTAGGACGACCAATAGTCTTGATTATCCACCCAGAATTGGAAGCCAAAGTAACATCCACCAAAATACCTTAAAGAGTAACAAATAATATTTTTTTTTCAAATGTTCTACAAATTCAACAATTCTTTTGTCCCTTTTTTCCACCTTGCAGAGTCACACAAAGGTCCTTCTTTGTATCTTAGAAAACAGGCTGCATTTGTTTGATAGGTGCGTCTTATTTGCAAAACAAAATGCTTGTGTCTCTCAGATCTATGGACACAAGTCAGACAGTGAAGACCAGAGCTCACAGTAAACATGGTGATGCTGCGTTTAGTTGTTATGCTGCAAAGAAGTGGAACAAACTGCCAGCAGAGCTGAAGTCAGCATCTAATGTGAACATTTTTAAATCAAAGTTAAAGGAACTCTTTTTCTCTACTGCATATGACTGAGGGAGATTTATGGTTCATGTTGTTGATGTAATGTGTTTGTTGATGATTTGAATTGATTTTAATGATGATTTTAAATGTTCTTATTGATTTTAAACAATTGAATGTTTTATCATGCAAAGCACATTGAGTTGCCTTGTGTATGAAATGCACTATACAAAAAAATTTGCCTTGCCTTGCCTAGTATTTGCAAACCACACAGTTTGTGATTCATTGGGCGTGAGCAAAACATGAGGGCTGCCGGCCTCGGCCGTCGTGTGCAATCTTGTCTGTCCAGACGAAAACGAGTCAGGTGATTCTGCAGTGACATGACGTCGGCTCCACGACAAACTCGTGACGTCTTGACAGGCTCAAGTTCCACGCTGAAAACAAATGCCTACAGAGGTCTGATTTACTGCTTGTAATTCAAGACACTAACGCGCTGGGGGGAAAGCTAAACTTGCGTCACATCAAATCAAATAAAAATCAAAACAATACGATATCCTGGAAGAGAAAAATTCAAAAGAAATCTGCTGTAAATTCTTCCTAAAATTGCTTGAATATGTAAAGAAGATTTCCAACACCTATTTTGTCCTTTCTTGCTCTCTCGTTCTTAGTTTAAAGCAGTTATCCTGCAGGCACACAGACACCCTTACCATATGTTCTCCAGTCAATACATCTTAGCTGGCATTTTTGGTTCCTAAGCCTCTAAATCACATGATAAATTAGTGGCAGACAGGGCTGACTCGGTTAAAGTGGTGCACTAACAGGTGAAGAGTTACACACAAACACACACGAGGGAGGAACTGCACCTGTACCTTTTCAGTCAATAGAATAGAAATCATTCTCGACAGCAATTTCTTTTTTCACATTCATTCTCTGATCCTTTTTATTCTCCAGTGAAAGGCAAACAGTGGAGCAGCATTAACCCTCACTGTTAAGCCATTAGGATAAATCATGGAGCATATTGGCTTTCCTCAGTGATTTAAGGATTTCAGCGTTTTTATTCAGAAATTTCTCATGTGGAAGAGCCAGAGGAGATTTGAAAAGGGCAACAGCTCTTAAAAACCAAGGAAGTTCTTATCAAATTCTACCAGGGTTGGGGTAAATTACATTTCTGCGTTACAATTACCTTTTTAATTACATTTCAATTACAATTAGTGACCAACATTTTTTCCAATTACAATTGAATTACAATTATTTTTATCCTCAGTAAGTCAACTAGAATTACATTTTCAGTTACTAAAGTTCAATTTCAACTAATCACAATTGGAATAAACAGCCTAATAAAAGATAACATTCCTGTCCTGTTAGCATCTCTTATGATAATAGGTCCTAGATCAGCTGTAAAATACACTAAAAACTAATAACTATCATCCATTTACTTTCCTATCTCTTGGTTACTTTGTTAGGCTTGCTAACCAATGAAAATATAGATTTTAATATTTTTGGTGTGGACATTTGAGCTTTTGTGTCAGTTAACCCCTTGATTTATTTATATATATATATATATATTTTTTTTTTTTAATGGTAAAATGCGGGTAAGCTTGATATGAAACATTTTATTGATGTTAACTACATGTGTAAAACTGTACATAGAACTGTAATATGGTTCCCCAGTTTAGCGTTAAATCATAATTGACAATTTTTATTACAAAGTCAGTTATCTAAACTCAATTCCAATTTAATTACAACAGCAATAGATTTTTAAAATTAAAATTATGCCATAATTAAAATGAATTATCAATTACAATTATAAATGACCCCAACCCTGAATTCTACAATGTTCATCACAAAGGGCTTTTTGTGGTTTTGTTGCCGTACCTGTACTTGCATGTCAAGTATACAGTAGATGAAAGTTCACTGAGTGACAAACTACTAAATAACTTAGGGCTGAGCAAAAAAAAAAAAATTTCTGTATTTTGCTAATATCAGGGTTTTTTGTGTTGATTTTTCCCACCACAGTTTTTTCAGACTTTTTTGCATTCCATTCTTGTGGGTTATCGTAGCCAGAGATGTCCAAATTGCAGTGAGTAACACAAGTTGGAGGAATGCAGTGAAGGCGTGCAGCAACAGTGGACTGGAGAACCGAGTTACGGACAGAAAATGTGAAATAAGGACGAAAGCAGAGGAAGTGGAGAAAGTAAAAAGGTTTAATGGTGTCAATGGTATGCTGAGGCAGTGAAAAGACTATAGAAGGAAAAAGAACAGAAAGAGAAAATGGGAAAGATTGTAACAGAAGCAAAGCAAACAGTGCAGGAGCAGAGAGAGGAAAAACTACTAATGGGAATCAATCAGAGAATGGAGGATATCAGTGGAACATTACTTTGGATTGGTTTAGTCCTATTTATTGCATATGTGATTAAATGCACTGACCAGGCCAAACAGAAGACAGAAAAAATTTGATAATTGTGAAATGGGCAGAGAAATTCTTGAATATGAAGAAGCTGTCATGGGAGGAAGGTAAAAACATGCTGGAAAGTGACAGCAAAGCTAGTGGAGGGAAGACAGAGCCATAGTTGGACTCCTGGGAATTCACTGCATCTTTGTGGTGGTGCAAGAGTTTAATGTGGGGGGGGGGGGGGGGGGGGGGGGGGGGGTGTTTACTTTAGTTACTTCATTTTTTATTTTTCCAGTTAGTTGGTCCTCTTAAATCCTGAAGCTTGAAATTGTTGAATGACAGAGGCTCATTTAATTTTTTTTTTTTGGGATTGTTCTATGCATTTGAACTTGAATGAAATAAAGTTGCACTTTTGAAAATGTATCTGATGTCTGCAGTCATTTTTAAGTGCATTGAAGAAAAAAAAAAAAAATCCAATCTCGAATCTTTCTATAAAAAAAAAAAATCTGAGATATTTTTTTTTAGGCAGAGTCGCCCAGCCCCTTAAAATGACCCTATGACTATTTTTTTGCCATGTCTTCAAACTAGAGATGTCCCGATACAACTTTTTCACTTTCAATACGATACCAATATTGCAGCGTTGAGTATTGGTCGACACCGATACAATATCAGAACGAATCATACATATTTTTGTTACTTATTTTGTAGTGTGGAATGTTAGAAAAGGCTTGATCAAGTGATGTTACTCAAACAGAGAACAATAGTCAGCAACAGTAGGTATGAGAAAAAATAATATCTACAATATTCTATAATTGAATGAATATAATATATATCGGAGATTTTCGATGCAGTCCGATAAAATCCAAGATTCGTTTTCTGGCTGATATTGGACCGATATCGGATATCAATATTGGATCGGGACCCCTACTTCTAAACAGCTTAACAGGGCTCATATACAAGAGTTTGGATTAAGATATTTGCCACACAAAAAAGAAAAGTATTGGATGTTAAATCAATAAGCTTTTTCACTCTCTGGAACTGCGCATGCACGACTATTTATTTTACAAAATGGGACTGTATATAAATGACTGAAAAATATTCCTTTATTTTTTTTGGGAAAATACTATACTATTTTTCATTGTCAAAAGAATCCCTTGATAAACTATTCAAAACAATGCAATTTAACTAAAAATAAATCTTGAATGAAATAAATAAAAGAATAATACAAATGAAGAAGAAGCTTATTATTTAAATTCTGGTTCTATAGTAAACAATACAAAACTGCATAATAGTTCTTTTTCTTTTTAAAAGTGAAAATGTATTTTGTGCCTTAACAATTGGACTTAAAAAACAAAAAAACAAGTCATTTTACTGTATTTAGGTCAGATATTTGTTTGGACCAGCAGAGGGCGCTGGTAACCCAGTGGTCGGTTGGCATGCAGATATTTTGCAGTGAAGAGATGCTATGCTAGCAGACAGAGCTAATAGAAAAACGTGACTTTTACAGATATTCACGTAATATTACAGATTATTTTGGTGCTAAAGGGGTAAGGAATCATTTATGAATATGTTTAAGAGTAGAAGATGTCCAGAAAGAAAGTATTAGCATATTTCACTCGCCGCCAACACTTCTGGGTAGCGCCCTCTGCTGGTTAAAAAAAGTACTGCGATTCAATTTTCACAGCATCGATGTGAATCGTTATACCTATGAATCAATTTTTAACTGCCTTACAATTAATCGTCACATCCCTATCTAACAGAATCTGAATCTGTTGTAGAAGCAAAAGTTTACCTTTTTTAATGTAATTTGACAGTTTGATAAATTTACCACTTGTTTTTTACTGCATAATAGTACTTCTAAATACAGTTAGTTACCATTTACTTGTTCTCACAAGTTTAACAAAAATGAAATAAATTATATTTCAAACCATTTTTAAAGGAAAGGTAAACTTTGTAATTACTAATATTGTGAAATATATTGTGATGCATATTGTATTGCTTAGTATCAGGACATATCGCGATATATCATATCATGACATGCAAATTGTGAATTCTATCGTCAGATTAACGGCAATGTAAACCCTTAACGGAATTGCTGGTCAAGTCAAAACATTTATTTTTAACTCTAAAGTATAATGACAGAGTTGTTAATTTTTAGCTGTTCCCCTCAACCAATGCTGAATTGGAGCTGCATCGTGTTGCATCACTCAAAATATCGATGTCCCAACCCCTCATTGTCAATTCAGTTGATAAACAGGATGACTGAAATTCTTAAAAAGGTGAGTGATAGTCAATAGAATATGGTGAAACTGATAATAAAATGTCAAATATGCAAGACAAAGCAGTGCATGCCTTCTTTAAAAAAAAAAAAAAAAAAAGGAAAGATTCCACCCTTGCAAATAAGTAGACTAAACCAACCAGCTCATTATTTGACAGCTATACTTAGGATGGTCTTACAATGTAATCACTATAATTCTCTCTCTATGAAGTAAATGCAGGGACGGATGTGCCAGTTAGTTACCATAGAAACAAGGGATCATAATGAAACATGCCAGCTTATTGCTGTGTATAGTTTGTCTAATATTTATAGATATGTATTTCTATAGATATATATATATACACATGAACATGTGAGCCTGTGTGTGGGCTGATCTGGTCGTTCCAAAGAAGCTGCACCTGTGTGTGGGCGGCAGCCGCAGCAGAACAGCATGATGACCAGCAGTAAGCACTCAAATGTATTCTTAACCAGCATGTGAAGTAACAGCCGGTGCAAGAAAAGAACCTTTGAACTTTTTCAGAGGGAACAAGCACGGATGCACATTCTCATACAAGTGCACTGTGTGCCTTTAGAAATCTAAAACAATTAAAGCCGACAAGATGGCTTAGAAACTACACTCATTTTATGCCTCAACATCTATCATCTTTTATGATTCATCTATAAATATATATGTCGTCAATTTAGATTAGTTGTATTTTTAGGGCCAACTTGGAACAACAGTTGAAAACTAGCAAAAGCTATTAACGGTGCAATGCATGAGTTTCTGTACCTTACTGAAACTATTTTGGATTGCATTGTCCCCATCAAGTCAATAAATTCAATCAAAAGAAGAAATGGAGCGGACGTGATCAGTACGAGCAACAAGTCAGGTTTATCTTCTCGTGCAAAACACATTTAAATCAACGTAGACACAACTGCGGAGTTGTATGTGAAAAACAATAATGCGTGAGAAAAATGAGTTCACGCCCGAGATGGCCTAGTTCAGACACAGCTCTGCTGTAAATAGGCTTATACGGGCAATAGTTATTAATGTATATATAACTATGTAATCCAAAAAAAAAAAAAAAAAATCACATGTTTCTTAACACAAAATTTGATTTTAGGCATTTCAGACATATTTTAAAGTTGGAAATTCACAATAATTCTAGATATGGCCCCTTTAAAACAAGGATCAATCATTCATGTACTGTATGTATCAAATCTTTAACAAGAGTTTACAAAGCCAGAATGCACTTAGTATAAATAAGTTAAAGGAGCCTTTTGGAACCCAATTGGTGTCATAGCAACACATCTACCTAAAGTTTGCAATAGAGCTCAATAAAGCTGTCACTAGGAAACAAAAGTGGTTGTCAAGGAAAGAGCATCTTTTAATGTGGAAATGAAAGCAACCCGACTCCACCAGTGCCACTACTAGAGATAATCTGTTTCTATTTAGGGTGGAGTTACAGGGTTTGCATCATTTTAGAATATGAAGGTAGAGAACAAGAAGCAAATTGTAAATTCAATAATTAATTATTCGTATTATTGCAGTGATAAATTGTACGTAAAAATATTTCATTAACTTTCATAATTTCTTTTGATGACTTTTAGCTAAATTTGCAAAGTATGCAGCTACGAACTGAGAATCTCTCACATTTTCAGAAACTACGTCAATATTCCACATTGTAGGAAAAAAAAAAATTATTCACGGTCTATGTTCATTCAATTTACCGGCATTTATATAGCGCAAATTACAATAGTTATCTCGAAGCACTATCAAAATATAAAACTATTACGAAAACCCAACAAATCCACATGAACAATAATTATTACAACAAGAAGACAGTCATCAACATCCCCCACCAGATTGGTTGTCATTATACAGTAACTCAATCTTTTCCTAAATGTCCTAATTCTAAGAACGTAAATGTATAAATAAAAATATCACATCAGAATATAAAACTACTAACTATCATAATATAACATTTAAATTACTAACTATCTTAAACAGTTTAATAAAAGCTGTCCCCTTTGAAGATACTTCAGGGTAAAAAAAAAAAACGGCACAAGGGCAGTAACTCTGGAAAAAAAATAATTGCGCGCTTCACATTTGCGAACTCCATCAAGGTATTGACACCCTGAAGACACATCAAATTTGGTTATCCTGTCTTAAACTGTTTCTGAGAAAAGCTGTCCCCTTCAACTCGGACGGACGGCGCTCAAACCTATATCCCTTCCACACTTTGTGGCCAACCAACCATTCTTACTCACCTTCTGTTTGGCACCAACTATAGATAGTTCCAGGTAGGGCTGGGCGATATGGCCTTTTATAAATACCGCGATATTTTTAGGCCATGTCACGATACACGATATACATCTCGATATTTTGCATTACCCTTGAATTAACACTTTGATGCACAAAATCACACCAGTATGATGATTCTATATGTCTACATTAAAACATTCTTGATCATACTGCATTAATATATGCCAATTTTAAACTTTCATGCAAAAAAGGGGATATCACAACTAAGTCAAAGTTGACATAACTGAAAAAAAAAAAAAAAAAGTCCGCGAGTTTAAC
Source organism: Gouania willdenowi (assembly GCF_900634775.1). Taxonomy (NCBI): domain Eukaryota; kingdom Metazoa; phylum Chordata; class Actinopteri; order Blenniiformes; family Gobiesocidae; genus Gouania; species Gouania willdenowi. Next base: position 34,322,458 of record NC_041044.1, read on the forward strand.
GGTATGGTCATTTTCAACACCGCACAGACTACAAGCTGCGATATATCGAGTATATTCGATATATCGCCCAGCCCTAGTTCCAGGTCACTCTAAAGTCCTGGGGTAAATATTCTAATTTCTATTTAACTGTACAAACTATTACTCGTACATTTTGATTTCTGTCATTTGGCAATGATATACTTAGCATTTCATTTTCTATTTTCTGAAAACTGGATTGGTTGAATCTTTCTTCTGTGCAAATCATAGTATTGTTTTTTCCTCGTCAATTATTTGTACAATAAGTGAGTTTTTTGGAAAAAAAAACAATTTCATGTTACCAGAGCTGCTTAACTATAGCCGCCAGTAGGATTTCCTCAGATAAAACTCTGATAAGCATGAATAATGGCATGTACGTGGTGCAAGAGACAAATGTCAAGTAAATGTTTGACCATTCCATGCAACAACACAGCTGCAATATGTCAATGAGCTAATGCAAATGAATGCAAATTGATCTTTAAAAAAGGCAAATGGCTGGCTTTATTTGACTTTTAAATCAGCGCAAGGTTTACTTTTGATATTATTTGAGCAAAAACTAGCAGCGTTAAAGAGTTAACCATTTCAGTGAGGATCTTTCAAAGTTCACCACAGTTTTGAGGATCAGCCGCTTTGTCCACATTTACAGGCTGACATTAGGCAGATTTAAACACCGCCTTCAAAAAGTGTTTCACTATCCCTCCAGTGGTTCATTAGTGCAGCACCGAGACAGTGGTAGAACTGCCTCGCAATGGTGACATGGTAGAGTTTTAGCCCAAAACATAAAATCAAATAAAAAAAAAAAAAAAATCAATGTGCAGCACAGGATGGTCTGAATAAATACACGTCATTGAAGTTCATAGATACAAAAGACTAGACTTCTTTTAAAATGAAATAAATACATTTGTATTATTGTCTTAAAAAAAAGACAGACCAACTCCATCCATACACACCTGACTGCCACCAAGGTGTGATGACCTAATGTGTAGCTTCAATGTTATAAAACAGCCTCTGTCCCAATACAACACACACACACTATCACACAAACATGCACACACACAGCTATCACGGAAATGAGAAAAGTCCTCATCCGAGGATAATGGACCATCACAAACCATGATGGTTTCCTCTAGAACAGTAAATAGCTGTAAATGAGATGTTGATTGAATCATAACATTGCCATGTACAGCAGATGGCATAAAGGCCTGGCACCTCACCACAAAACCAGAGATTAAATAAGCATCTAAGGAACCATTTCCCTAACAAAATCTAAAGTGTAAGAGGAGCAACTGACAAATAATATCCATAATGGATGGGTGGCGAATATGGGTGGGACAATATACTGAGTTCACCATACGAAAGTAGGATGTTACAATATTTTGAAAAGGGGGGGGAAAGATCAAGCTATTATCCAATCATTTCATTTATTATTAAAAAAATCTATAAATTAAATTAATTCATTTGACTTAAAAATCAGTATGAGATTTTCAAGACTCAAACTGAATATAAAAAAGCAAAAGAATAAAGAAAAACTTTCAATCTATAGGGGTGCAAGAAAAAAAAAAACTTGAGAACCACACTGTAAACCTGAACATTCAAAGTAATTAAATAGATTAAGTAGTTTATATTCAAAGTTATAGAAAAAGGTCTACCAACTCATTCATATCATGTTGATGTAGCATGTTCTTCATTTTTTTGAGTTATTGTAATATTTTTGGAGTAAATGCAACTACATTTGTTTATAAGTAAGCATAACTTAAAAACACAATGTAAGTAAAATTTAATAGAATTAAGTAATTACTAAGGATGTACCGATCGATCGGCTGGCCAGGCCGATTTCCCCGATTTGCCTATCCCCGGGGGATAGGCAATGGCTGATCCTTCCATATGAAACAGATCTTTTCTGCCAGCTCATGTGTGCATGTCTCTGCTACACAGGATAACGACAACAGCACGGTTAGCTTAGCATGTTGGCAGTTTTACACAAAAAAGGAGCAAAGGATCGCAATTTGTAATTCCTGTAATGCAGAAAAGAGCCTTGGTGGAGCTTCAAACACAACGTTGCCTCATTTAATAAACCACCACACCGCTCAGTATACAGCATTTGAAGCTAGAAATCAAGCTAATGCTACAGCTACAGGTAAACAGAGCCAGGGGTCTGCTGTAAGTACTTACCAGAGTTCATGGCTTTGGATTTGAAGAAAAACCTTCCACTAATGAACAAGTGACTGTAATAAATGTGAGAACAACTAACCTGTGTCATGTTCATTCTGTCATTACCCGGTGACTTATGAAAATGTTACACAAGCTGCACTTTATTATTTCTGTAGATTGTTTGACTTTCAGCTTTTGTCCTGTCAGCTGTTGCATTTAGACATTTTTTTTATTTTTACTTTACAAGGAAATTCAAAACTCAGGACACTTTATTGGTGGTTTAAGATGTTTTGTTAGTTTGTCCTGTAGATTATTATTATTATATCATCTACCCCAAACCATGTGATTTTCTTTATTTGTAAAACTAAATACTGCTGTGAATTTTTTTTTTAGTCAAAGAGCTCCAAAAAGGTCTGCAGTGTAACCTGATGGACACGTTTATTTAGTTTTTAAAATGTGAAAAATGAAAGACTAAAGGAACTGATATAATTTAGTATTTTGGACAGCAATGCTTTAAACTTTTAATTTACATTTGAGATAACTACCTCATGTGCAGTTAAAACAACACATTTGTATTGTTTCACAGGTATTGTTGAATGTTTTACAACAAAATAAAATTGGAACATTCACGGTGTAAGAAAAAAAAAAAAAAAAAAAAAAAAAAAAAAAAAAACGGGATTGGTCAAAATCGGTATCGGCCGGCCAGACTTTTAAAAAAAAAAAAATGGTGATCGGTGATCTGCCATGGTGCACCCCTAGTAATTACATGCTGAGTATGATAAAGTCCTACTATTTCTGTTGTTTTAAATAGGGATTACTTAAAACTAAACTTAATTCATATAGCACTTGAAGTTAACTGTTATCAAAAAGTACAAGTAGCCAGTCATCGTGGAAAATTTTGACTTAAGGTAATCAACTTTAAAGTGGATATTGGCTGCTTTTGTTAGGTGTTATTTTTAACTTCTATTTTGATAACAAACGAGTTATTCCTGAAACGCCATCGGCCCAAAAATGGCTTTGTGGTCATCTGGCAAATGTGAGTAAATAATCTTTAGTGTCTAATAAGGTTTGCCATAAATGACACATGCAGAGCTGCTAATACTTTGAAAAATGTTGGCATGGCTAGACACCCAGGTGTGCTTCTCGCCATCTATCAGACTACTCAATTTAGCAGCCAGCCACACGGCCACTCCAATTTATACAGTCATCTATTCACATCACCCATCTATTCCGTCAGTCTAGTCTACCAAGACATCAACAAATCAAGCTGCTTGCCATTACTAAACTCAATGCAGAAACTCAGTTGTGGCATTTCCTTTGGTTAAAAGAAGTAAAAACACTAAAAGTTTTAAGGGCTGTGGTGCTGTAATAAAATCCCAGCCGGTAACGTAAAAGTAGTCCAAAAGGTGACGAGAGGCTTTTCTGCACATTATAATGCAGTCTATACCCAAATGATTTTACTGCAGTAAAAATCTCTGAGCAGAATTTTTCACAATAAATGTCTAGTGGCATAACCTTTCAGTTAAAACATCAAAAGGCCATTGAACCAAAAGATGACTATTCAAGAACTACATCAAACAGAAAACACAATGGGAGTCAGTTCATTCTGCACTGAATGGATCTCTTTACAGCACATTACTATGAGTCGTCGAGTCAACATAGCCAATGTAAAAAGCAACCAAACCTTTCACAATAAAGGCCTGCCTTTGTTTTGTCTTCTTATGCTTGTATGAAAACCTGAATGAACTCAAAGTCTAACCCTTTGTACGTTTAGGACCTGCAGAGCTTTATTCATTGAACAGATGAGGCTATACGTGTGTGGAAAAAGCAGTCACCATTAAAACTTTGCTCTGAAAGCACATATAATGGGGAAGGCATACTGTGAATGAGGTCCCACACAAGCTCAGGTGATACGAGCATTATCAGCTTGATAAGTGCAACACAGTCTAGAGTAGCGAGGTAGAGTTTCGAGTTCCTGCAGCAGAGAGACATAATGATCAAGAAACGGGGAGAACACAGCACAAGGAGGAACAAATCCATCTATGTCTCCTCCTGTGATGCATTGCCTCTATCTTTTCCAGGGAAAAGGGATAGGCAGTGGCTGATGAATGGCTGAGCTTGCAGGAGAGATGCGACAAGTTATTCTCCAGGCACTTACAGGGGAAAATGATTATTGCACAGCCAAGTAGTTCTGGTTACAGTGACATTTAAATCTTCTGGGAACTTTAAACCAATACTCAAACTTTGGCATTTTACTACTGTCAGTCTTATAGCTGAGTAAATAAATTAATCAATTTAATCAAACTTGAATGGATTTTATTGAAATGTTCCAAAATCAAGTCATCGGTGCTGAAATAGATTATTTTTTAACTCCAAGCCCAGTAGTCTCACGCTATAGTCTTGCGCTAGCATATCTGTTAAGTATCCCGTTTTGGCTGGGAAACTACTGTAATTTACCCCTATTTCCCGTCATCCTCCTGTAGTAGTATTTTCAGGTAAATATCCTGTGTTATAATGAAATAATTAAAAGATAAATAAAAACATTACTCTGCCTCTCTAAACTAAACGCTGTCATTAGCCGACAGCAGAAATGAACCCGGAAACAACTGAGAAGAGAGATGGATAGATGTAAGAAGGCAATTCTGAAATACAGTATAAAAGACATACATATTTATATATATATATATATATATATATATAAAAGAAAATATGTAATGAAAATATAATGTAAATGTCTGCTTAATTTCAGATTATTTGTATTTAAATCAATGTGTTAACTTGATAAAATATGCTTATATACCCTTTTGTGTTTTCATTTAGGCTGTATTATTATAATGTAGTGAATTCATGTTCACAGCATTTCAATGTCAAAGATAGGCCTACCACATTTTAATCACCTAATTGTGTTTAGTAAGTAAGGCTAAACGATTAATTGCATTTGAGAATTTAATGCAATATAATAAAACGTGATTTTCTAATCGCAAAGGCTGCGATTTAAATGTTTTGATGACAAGATGACAAGCTGCATCCTTATCGGTCCTGTTAATGGCATTTTTAAGGTCACGTTAATCCTCGAGCCTCAGACAAGCATCGATAGTGCCGTGCTGCCTGTCAGTCCTCCTTAAGAACCCGTATACAGAGCCGACTGATGGGAGGGGCTACTGTAGACAGTGCTCACCTGTTCGCCTCGCTTCATGAGTAGCCTTCTGTAGACGCTATCCACACACATTGATTTTTGTTTTCAGCCAAAAAATTGCACATTACAGTAAAACACATGGCTATTTAAGCGGCTATTGTGATTTTGAGTCAGAAAAGTGTGTGCCGCTGCAGAACCAGAGCAGCAGAAGTAGACGAGTTGTGTGCGCGCTGTGAGGGATTCTCCACGGCTGGTGTCTGTCACACCGCCTCCATCTGCTCTAGTGGCGGCGAGTACTGGCAGGAAAACCTGCTGCTTTGTGGGCCGCTGGGTCGTCTCGTCGTAGCAGTCGAAGGCTGCGTAGGTTTCCCCGCACATCGGCCGCTACCGTGTCTCGGCAACGTTTAGTTCGAGTAGTGACTTGCGATCATATATTATCTTACAGCTAAAACGTTACGAGTTAATATGGCAAAACAAGGGTAAATCAACATAGTTATCCTTGTTGTCACGAGCCAGTGCAGCAGCAGCAGCCATCAGAGGCACAGCTCACTAATTCTCCCTTAGCACAATTTTTCATTGTCAAGTTCTGTTTGATATGCTTGATTTGAATATTTGTGTTTAGATAATATAAAAAAGTTATTTATACTGCATTTGTTATTGTTTTATATATACAAACAGATTGATGTTCATTATTAGTTTTGTTATTTTGTGTTTTTCCATTGATTTAAAAAAAAGTAAGGTATCGATAAAGTACCAGATCTATAATGAGTATTGATAAGAGTAGCAGTATTGATAAATAAAATGACACCCATCCCTAATGTTGAAGAGGTAAAGCCCCAGATTAGTTTGCTTTATTGTTGTAATCTGTGCTTTAAAATTTATATTTTATATTTAATAAAAGTTTAAAATAATCTGAAATTATTTATTTTGAAACAGATTGATTTATTGCTTGTGTTCATTGAAAAATACATGACACGCAATATTGAGGGAAAAAAAAAAAAAATCGCAATTAGATAATTTTCCAAAATCATTCAGCCCTATTAGTAAGTAGTTGAGAGTGGCTATTTTAGATTTCTTGTACACCCGTCTTAAAATATAAGGGATACTGGAACTTGGTTGGGATGGGTTGTTGTTCAAATTAGGGCTGGGCGATATGGCCTTTTATAAATACCGCGATATTTTTAGGCCATGTCACGATACACGATATATATCTCGATATTTTGCATTACCCTTGAATTAACACTTTGATGCACAAAATCACACCAGTATGATGATTCTATATGTCTACATTAAAATATTCTTGATCATACTGCATTAATATATGCCAATTTTAAACTTTCATGCAAAAAAGGGGATATCACAACTAAGTCAAAGTTGACATAACTGTATTTATTAAACAGTGAGTGGCTCAAACATAAAATTGTCAACAGAAAGTGCACGTTCTGTGCAAAATTGTCACAGAGACATTTCAAAACAAGACATTAGTGCAGGATGCAACTCACATGGCATTTCAAAACACAAAATTAAAGTGCACTTTTTGTACATAATGCCACTACAATATTTTAAAACAAATAGTGCCCTTTTGTGCATGTTGTCATTAAGATGACATTTCAAAAAAAAAAAAAAAAAAAAAAAAGTCCGCGAGTTTAACGGTATGGTCATTTTCAACACCGCACAGACTACAAGCTGCGATATATCGAGTATATTCGATATATCGCCCAGCCCTAGTTCAAATTCAAAACTCGACAGGTATGGCAACGCGAGAGTGCATTCAGTGCAAATTTGTCAGATGCAGACAAAGCCCTGCCTGGTTAGCCGCCCCAGCTTAAGTCAAAACTTTGGAACCATTTTATTAATATCCAAGTAAAATTTGAAAGATCAATCAATCAATCCTGAATTTTAATCTAATGGTGATTAAACAATTCAAAACCTTATTAATCTGAATCATTTGGATTCAAGAAACTGGCCATGATACCCAGCTCTAGTCAGCGTACTTCATAGTTTCATACTCCATTTCAATGAAAGTATATTAGTGTCTTTACAGTTTACCCTGGCTCCCAGTCAGACTTAGAACAGACTGAAGTCCTGCTACTGGAGTATAAATCATTGCGTGGGTCAAGTCGAAAATACCTCAAAGAAAACCCCCATATTTTATTGATTTCATTGTTAATTTTTAAAACTCTGTATAAATGTTTTTCCACTGTTTATGCAAGATTCAAAAACATTACTAAAACATTACTAAAAACTGTGGCAATTGTGAATAAATGTGCCTTGCCTCCAACAAAAAGCCTTAGTTTTACACAGTTACAGCCTTCTCCATGTACTTCTAAAGAAAAGAGCTCTAGGTTTTTACAATGCTCAAGATCTTCATTTATTTAAAGGGCCCATGTTACGCTAAATTGACTTTTCTGTGCTTTAAACGTCATAAAAGTGCTATAAGGGCTTCATACACATGCCCAAAATGTTTTTTCATTGATTCCCTCAATCGTTAGTTAGAAGGTGATTTGCATTCTTACTGCAGGGCGAGCCCAAACATCTCACTCCAATTTGATGACACGTTCCCAATTTGATGATAAATTTGACGCGGCACTGAGCTGGAGAAGCTGCGCCTCCAGTACTATGTATGTATTTTCTACAGTCTATGTATGTACCGGTGAACGCCCAGCCCCAACACTCTGTCTCGTGTTTATAAAGCAGCATGAGCTCAGCTATGGAGTGGGTGGGAGGAGGGCGGGCCGTCCTTTGGCCCTACGTCATCGTGCGAGTAGGAGGAAGTTAGTGTCCCGTCTATAGACACGCCCACTCATGAATATGCATAAGTAGGCCGCAAATCAGCCTGTTTGTGTAGAGTTGCTCAGAAAGTGACTTTTCAGAGGCTAAAACAGGCAAGTTTGGGAAAGTAAACCTCAAATATTATGTTTTTGGGGTTTTTAGAACAAATGGAGATGGTTAAAGATAACATGATATGGGACCTTTAAGTTTGAAGCACGGCTGAGTAACATAGACTAAAATTCGTAACATTTGTTTCATGAAACTGGTGATAGACCATATAAACTTGTTACAAAATATATCCCACCCAAGTTTAAGTTATAATTAATTGTGACACTGAGTGTTCCATGTGGTACAAACAACGTGTACTTTTAAGATGCTCAATCCCTCATAAATCTGTGAACATCATCCAATTTTTTTTTGTTGAATGTTCAATAAAGGTGGGAAGATAAATAAGTAGTCAAAGTAGTTTCGGAACATTAAGCACAGACAGACTCAAACTGACTTCAACATTCTTCGTAGTTGTTGAAGTTGTGTAAACAAAGTCCGGATGGTCACACCAAACATCTGCAGTAGTAGAAATGTGATGACGTGATTCAGCCTGAAGTAATCTCCTCCCCAAGACAAATGACCTTCCACACCCTCACAGCCACAAATCTCAGTGTGCCTACACACTCTGCGCACGCACACACTGTATGACCCTGGAGAAGTATCCAGACAAAAAAAAAGACACTTCCAAAAACTCCCGATCGTCACTCCTCCTTCCTCTCATCCTTTAACATTAGCAACGAGGAGCTTGTCCTTGTGCACCGTCAATCATAGCTTCCTTCCGTGTTATGCTCCATTAGTCTTTCCTCCCACAGCTTTTGAACAGGCAGAAAACTGACTTCACTTTAAGGACTTGAGATATGACCTACTCATTGTGGTTGCTGTAAAGCCATGATAAGAACAAATTGCCATATTTTAACCTTATTTCATCACTTTTCCTTGCCATATTTTTGCTCTTTTTAATGCATTTTGCGACAATACCCATTTCTGCCACTTCTCCATCAAATTGCAATGCCTTTTCTGCATATTTTTCCACTTTCAAGAAATGTTCAGTACTTATAAACCTTTTCTGCCACTTCTCCCACTTAATGATCCATTGTCACTTTTAACCTCTTTACCATATTTCATGCTCATTTGTCAATTTAACCACATTTTTAACCACAATTTGTCCTGTCAATTATTTTCCATAATTATTTGAGTATGTGAGGTACTATGTACCTGAAAAAAAAAAACAATACCCCCCTTCAACCTTCAGTTTTAAATTATTTCCACACAAGTAGGGCCGCATGATTGTGGCCAAAATGATAATCACAAATATTTGGATGAATATTTTAATCATGATTATAGATTATTATTTTTTAGATTCCCGTTATCTGATATGGACATCACAACTACATTGGTTACCCAGATGTATTGTTTTGAGTGTGTTAGCATATGCACTAATTCACAACACCTGTCCACAGGAGACTTTTGAAAAAGTTTAAAGTAAGAGAAATAAGTAAAGAGGAATTATGCACTGCATAAAACATTACAAAAAAAAACCTCTGTTATAGGACAGAGGCAACACGTGCAAGCGAGTAACCAGGTTTCTCTGTGTACACAAATGCAGCAAAAAAGAAAAGTTAAGAACATTAGGCTTACTGACTCCTGCTATTTGGGGCAGGCCCGACCGTAGTTCAGCAGAACTTGTTGATTGGGCAGTAGAAATCTCAGCCAAACACGTGACTGTGTTGTTGTCTTACGCAATTTCTACTTAAATGACATCCACTCAGCCCAGAAACCAGTAAGATCTGAGTGGTTCTGTGTGTTCCGGAGTCCTTACTTGCCCAGGTGTGGTGATTTCAGCCTTGCAATCCACAGAACCTTCTGAGGCATCTCATCTACTATTTATGTTTACCGTCTGATTCACTCTATTCATTTATTCTATTCCTCAATAATAATTACATTCTTGTTTATAAATAGGACGCCCTTAAGGTATCTGCTCATTCACTCTTATATAGACTCACAAACTGATTTACAAGAGAAAAACAACTCTCCTCAACAAACAGTATAGAGAGAAAATGGAAGCCTAGTGAAGGCTGAGGCCACAATTTACTGAACGGAAACACTTGTGAATGCAAACACCCACGTAGCACACACACGCGGTGTTGCACTTTAATGCACACACTCTGAAGGCATTCAAGAACATATTCCTCAGCACTAATGCATTCGACAATGACATTTTCCATTTCCTTTTGACCCCAGACGTCTGCTTTCGTCTGTGGCGCATTGCCTTTTACTCCTGAGGTTCAGAAAATGTCACCAAAGTGGTAAAGTTATTTTTATTTTTTAATAGCCATTTTTTCTCAATTTGTTGTTGTAGCCTTATGTATTTCCAATGTTCTCTATAAAATGCAAGCTGTAAACATAAGACAAATCGTACTAATCTGGATAGTTAAGGCTTTATCATCTGTTTCCAGAATGGGGCATGTGTCCTCAGGGCTGCAATCTGACTATCTGATAACAGGATGTCAAAGAAGATACATTGATGTAGCAGGGTCATTATTCCACACCACTAGTTAGCCGTTGGCTGTGCAGGGAAAAAGCACAACTTTGCATCCATACATCACAAAGGCATGTGAGATACAAAAAGGCAGCGTTATGGGCGCTAATTAAAAAAGGTGGCGTTTTCTATGCGGCGCACATGCCAGGACAGGAAACCAGCCATTCTCACCTTCTAATAATAGACTGAATGTTAACAATGGACACGGCAGCAGCATGTGAGACAATGAGGAGTGTGGACATTTTCTGCACAGCGTTATAATGTTAGTGTTGGCGTGTGTGTGAGAGTCGTGGAGTGATGAATTAAATGCAAGGTTAATCACATGCAAGGTGTGACAGAGGTACCCTTACAATGTGTCAGGAAGATACTAAAAATAGCGTTGAGTGGTGGTGGATGTGCTACTCTTGCTGTTACTATGGGCACAACTTCCTGTATGATAGAAGAGAAGGCCTGTAACGATTAATCGTAAGGCAGTTAAAAATCGATTCATTGGTATCACGGTTCACATCAATGTTCTGAAAATTGAATCGCAGTACTTCTTTTAAACAGCAGATGGCGCTATATATCCTTCTCGTCTAAAAGTGTAGGCGGCGGGCGGAATCTGCTACTATTTTCTTTCTGGCCGCCTTCTACTCTTAAACATGTTCATAAATGATTCCTTACCCCTTTAGCACCAAAAGAACATCTGTAATATTACGTGAATATCTGTAAAAGTCACGTTTTTTTATTAGCTCTGTCTGCTAGCATAGCATCTCTTCTTCACTGCAAGGATATCTGCATGCCAACCGACCACTGGGTTACCAGCGCCCTCTGCTGGTCCAAACAAATATCTGACGTAAATACAGTGCAAATTGTTTTTTTTGGTTTTTTTTAAAGTCCAATTGTTAAGGCACAAAATACATTTTCAGTTGCACTTTTAAAAAGAAAAAGAACTATTATGTAGTTCTGCATTGTTTACTATAGAACCAGAATTTAAATTAATAGGTTTCTTCATTTGTATTATTCCTTTATTTCATTTAAGATTTATTTTTAGTTAAATTGCATTGTTTTGAAAAGTTTATCAAGGAATTCTTTTGACAATGAAATATAAAAGGAAAATAGTATAGTATTTTTAGTTTTTTTTCCCCAAAAAAATAAAGAATAATTTGTCTACATTCCCATTTTGTAAAATAAATCGTGAGAGAATCGTATCGGGAGTTGAGTGAATCATTACATCCCTATAGAAGAGGTATGGTGAGCTAGTGGCAGTTCATTCTAGAATATATTATGCTATAAGCAACTTAATCCGATACATGAGTTGAAGTTGATTACAAATGTAGGGCCTCCAATTTTCCGTTTCATTGCAAGAGCGACGTTAGCCACACTGCTAACTTCCATTCACCTGTTTAAGGGAAATACTGGAAAATTGGAGGCCCTACAAGTGTTATATATATATATATATATATATAGCACTGGGCAATATGACCAAAACTCATATCTTGATATTTTTTCTCTAAAAATTGCGATACATACGATATAAAGTAATAATTTTCTTTCAAAGTCTGACCAGAAAGACAAATCTGGGTTAAATTTGTTGATCCAAATGCCACACAAGCTCATTTATTAACAGCTGCACAATATGTGTCACTTTTAGCTTTTTCCTCCTATAAGGGACAGCATGTTTGAGTTAGTTATGTAGTGTGGCTTTTTTAAGGGGAGATCTGGGTTAGGACGCATTTAGCAATTCATTTGTGCTTATCATGCTGTTCTGAGAAGTGGAGAAAGCTACAACTCCTAAAACAAGTATTTTAACTAAAAGCTAACTAGTTAACTAAGTTAACTAAATAAGCTTTATCTAAAGGCGATATTGTAATTTTTTTAGATCCCCAAATTTGAAAATTCGATATATCTTGAATCTCGCAATATCACCCAGCTCTAATCATATATCACCATTAAAAAAAAAATGATAAAGATGCTTAATCAGAAAATGAACTTTTAACTTTTTAGCCTGCACACAAAAGTTGGTAAACGTTTATGCTTGTCATAAAGTTATTTTGATGACTGCATTAATAATTCGTTTTTTGTGCATTTATTTCTATTCCCCAGCAAGGAAGACATTGGATTGTTGAGCTCATCAGTAGGGCTGGGCGATATTGACCAAAACTAAGCTCAATATTTTTTTCCCAAAATGGCGATATACGATATAAATCTCAATATTTTTTACGTGATAAAGTTTTACCAAAAAAAAAACAAGTAAGTCCGGGTTAAATTTGCTGATGCAAAATACCACACAGGCACATTTATTAACAAACATCTGCACAATATATTATAATAATAAATTGGATTTTATATTGATGTGCATTATTCTTTCACTCGACTCACAGTGGTGGTAAGCTACTATTGTAGCCACAGCGAGGCTGCCATAGTGTGCCATCAGTCCCTCAGATTACCATCAACAGTCACTCACACACCAAATTCAGTCGAGGAAATGTGGGTACAGTGCCTTGCCCAAAGACAACGATAGTGACTTGGCTGGAGCAGGACACGAACCCCCAACCCTTCGGTTATTGGACGACCTACTCTACCACTGAGCCCAAGTATTTTAAAACAAAATAAAAATGCAATATTATCGGCAATATTGTAATTATATATATAACCAAAATAGAAATCTCGATGCATCTTGAATCTCGATATATTGCCCAGCTCTACTCAAATAGTGAAGCAGCGAGTTCTCGACAAACTCCTCTGAAGTTCAAGGGAACGTGAATTCAAACACTTCGTGGAATCATCACTAAATCTCATCCGTGTGTGAGGGAGGGGGAAAAAACAGACAAAGAAAGAGAGAAAGAAAGTAAAAACTTCTTACCTCCTCCACTGTGAGCGGCATACATATCCTGTACTCCTTAAGCAACATCTTCCCCTGTGTGTGTTCTCACAGTGTCACAGCAGCAGAGTTAAAGCCACGGGGTGTGTGTGTGTGTGTGTGTGAGAGGACTGCAGGCGTGTCCAAGCATAGACGAGGAAGAAAGGATGTTGAGCCCGAGTCAGAGAGCCAACACCCGGGGAACGACTCGGCTATCTCATGGATAACACAAGGCCTGGCCAGCGGTGGACGGGATACTAAGTAGGGATGAAGTAACTCCGCTACAGCTGTCCAGCGACTTAACGCTGATCCAAGTCAAGGTGTCAGAAAGCAAACCGGAACACCAGCGGAAACTATATAGGCTGAGCCTTCAAAATAAAACTCGGAATTAATTGAAATATGGACGTTGGATTTATTTATTTATTTATTTATTTATTTATTTATTTATTTATTTATTTATTTATTTATTTATTTATTATTATTATTATTATTATTATTATTGAACAACAACAACAACAAGTTTCGGAGAGGTAATAGCAGTAGGACAACTGTACACAATATATCACAAACCAAGCAACAGCAAAAAAAAAAAAAAAACCTAACACACACAAAAAAGAGAGAAAAATACAAACTAAAAGGAGCTTGACTTTATAAATTTAAAACAAAAGTAAGATAGAAAAGTCAGATTTTTTTTTTTTGTTTTGATTTGTTTTTTGTTTTGTTTTTTTGCGTGGTCAGCATTCAACAGTCATAAAGAGGAAAAAATACAACTCTAATTAATTGATAAATTGGTTAAAACATGTATTCTCAAATGTATTACGACATAAATGTATACACATGGGTTTTCTGGTTTATTGTGGATATAGATTACTTGTATGATATGTGAGAAAATAATCCTGATTAGAGCTAACATTAATTTCATAGTCTTATGATGGATTTAAAGGTAATTTTTTTCTGCTGTCAGAAATCATAGGCAACCATTTAAACTGCTATTTTAATATTAAATCGGTTGATATTGATCACATCTAAAACACATCCTCAAAATATAAAGTCTGTTTCTGCCTCATAAGCTGAGACACAAAGTGACGCAGTGTGCAGAAGTCATTCAATCAAAAGCTGCAGAAAACTATGAAAAGACGTTGTATTTGAGATTCAGGACCCTGGCCTGTGCCATTAAAAATGAAATAAAAAGGCTATTCTTGAGCTTTTAGTTTGAAAATTCCTGGAGGATATTACATTGCCTCTTACCCGTTGGTTGCACACGTGTCTTTTAAGGATAGCGCTCGAGGTTCATTGAAGTAGTGAGTGAGCAAAGTATGAACTTAGTGGAAACTCGAGTGTCGACCACATACATTATTCTAATCCTCACAAACCAACAGCTGGTAAACTAGCTTTACCAAACTGTAAAGTTTTAGGCATGTGAAGGTATTTTAAAAACACCAAAACCTGATCTGTTTCATAGTTTGGGGCAAGAAAAGCTTGGAAAGTCTCTGGCCCTCAGTCTAATTGTGTGCGGACGCTAAAATGAGCACACGAAATTGCTCAAAAAAAAAAAAAAAAGGACCTAAAAAAAGGACACAAAATTGCAACAAAAACGAAAATTAAGCCAAGAACACAAAAGTAACAGAAAAATATTTTTAAAACCACATAAAATACAAAAAGACTCAAAACAAGTACACAAAATAAGTCCCAAAACACACAAAATGACAAAAAAAAATAAAAATAAATTAAACAATATGATTGCAAAAACACACAAAACAACAACAAAACACAGACAATTGGAGTAAATATACAAATTGACATTAGGAATTTACAAAACCACTATAAAGAATACAAACATTTTTTTTTTTTAAAAAATGCAAAAATGACAAGAACATACAATATTACAACAAAAAAACAATGTTCTTCCCTGTATTAAAAATCAGATTGGTCACTATTCATGCTGACATGAATTTTGAAAGTGTGGTCCTCGTGTCAGACAATGACATTTTTGTGGCCACTACTGGGATAAAAGTTTTCCATTGCTGGGTTAGGCTGTATTCGATCACTGGTTTCAACCACAATGCAAAACACCCAGAAACTTGTTAGATTGTATGAAGGTTCTATGGGATATAAAAATATCATATTGTTCTGTAGATGCTCCAAACCATAACAGTAAAATATATAAAGGTGGCTTTAATACAAAATATATTTCTTATCTCTGAAATAGGAAACAGCAATAACAACAAAACCTAAGAGTAGTTAGGTTAAAATATGTCAAGAGTCTTCTTAATTACAATTGGATTTTATTCATTGTGTTAACTGTTTACAAAGGTATATTTAAACAGCTTAAAGTGACATCTGGTGGTAGGTCTGGGTTACTACAAGATCTGGTCATTCACGTTCAAGCCCATTCACGGTTTTTCCTTATTAATATACACATTTTGAGTATTGAGACTGGAAATGCTTTGAATTTCTATACAATGTAATACATTATACATTCTACAATCTACAATTTTATACTTTCACTTAAAAATTACAATTAAAAAAAGCTGGAAACACAGGGAATAAATAAATTAACTCCGTTCTCTTTAACTTTACAATCAACCATCTACCGCAATAAAAGATAAAAAATAAATAAATAAAGATAATAAATAAAAAAAATATTTAGGGATTGTGGGGCTTTGTTTGCAGAAATGCCTGAAATAAATGTATAAAACATGTTCATCTTTGTCCCTATAAGCAATAATAATGGCTTGAAAATCTATATTGCTTTATTTATTTATTCATTGTATGAATGTGATGAGAATATCATGAAGATGAGATGATTTGGGTTTTTTTTTTTTTAACAGCCATGAATTGTCTGTCTCTGTTTTTGCATTCTATTTGCAGAGTGGCACTTTTTGCACTTTAAATGGGAAAAAAAGTGTATCATTTATTATATTGGTCATTTTATATCTTATATTCACTTTAGTTGAAAAGGGTTTACCCAGAGTAAGTGTAAGTATGCCCAGAGTTAGTAAAATAAAGGCATACCTATTTTCTAAACTGTATTTTTTATTTTTTATTTTATTTATTTATTTTTTTCCTTTTCCAAAAGTATTATTCTGAGCCCAGTATCGTCGTATATCATCTCGTCTCATAAACTTTGGATATTGTCCCACCTCCAGTCATCAGATTATCTTTATTTTTTATTTTATGAATCGAATGTTTAACTGAATAGGTATCAAATGAGCCTGACTGAAATATATAACCTCTTCAGTGGGTCCTTCAGGCGCCGCGGACACCTAATCGTTTAGTTTTCTGATTGGTCCAGACGGAGCTTCGTCCGTCAGTTAAACTAAACACAGCTAGCTGCGAGGGGTTGTCTGAAGGAGTAAGCTCTGTAAAAACGATACATCTACACCTGCAACCATGTCCGATGAGCGGTCTGAGAGATCCGATGGAAAGATTGTGAAGATGGAGGTGGACTATAGCGCCACTGTGGACCAGCGACTGCCAGAATGCGAGAAAATGGCTAAAGTAAGTCTGGTGTAGAAGAATCTGTCGCCGGCTGAGTCATGGTGCCATGATGTTTCAGTTGAACTGGTGACTGTTTCAAGTGATGGCTAACATCCGGGTTCTTTAACACTGCATCACCAATGCGGTTTAATTTATTCTAGCTTTCAGGGAGACCCTATCAAATACCAACATATCCACGAGAATAAAAAACATTAACTAAATTACTGAATTAAAAAAAGTAATGAATTACGTTTTAGAGTGATGCATTGTCTGAAGTCTATCACCAATTAAAATGGTCGCCTGTTGTACCTGAACACTGGAGCCAGCGTTAGCATTTATGCTACTGTCCAACATTACTGATTTGGGGCGACCAAGAAACACCCCATGATAAATGCAGACAAACATTAATAGTCCATATGTATGAATTACCTTCATGTATGGTTTCAATTTTCCTTAATTCACTTCCCCGTGTTGTTTGGGTTTTGTTTGCTACCTAAAACAGCGTTTAGCTTAGCATTAAATAGTAATTTTGTTGCATGTTAAGCCAAAATGTCACATAAAACGTAAAAACCGTGTAACGTGTGAACATTATCAAGAATAAATGAGACGCATGCAAATGAAAAAAAAAAAAGATTTTAATCTTTGTTTTACAATAGGAGGGAAAGTTACAAGAGGCCATCGAAAGCTTGTTGTCATTGGAGAAGCAAACCAGAACAGTAAGTCACTTTTATTGTTGTTTGTTCATTTCTTTCTTGCCTTTGTGGTTTCTTATTTTCACTTGCAAATTAAACATGTTTCCTATATATGAACTTTAATTTAATTTCAAAACATTAAATTGTTTAATTGCTCAAGGATTACCAGTTTTAATGATTAAAGGAATCATTTCACTCTCCTCAGATAGCACATGTGGACTTTAGGGATTTGATCTAGCTGTGACATTTCAACCAAGATCATAGGTTTTAGTTTCTGTCAAAATGTTGTGTGCTATCGAACTTTTGTGTTTTCTAGGCATCAGACATGGTATCCACATCCAGAATCCTTGTGGCAGTGGTCCAAATGTGTTATGAAGCCAAGGACTGGGATTCCCTGAATGAGAACATCATGTTACTCACCAAAAGGAGGAGTCAGCTCAAACAAGTAATGTTGCCAGCTTGACTAGTTTGCTTGTGTATTTAAAAATGTATGGCAGTGGCTTTCAGTACGTAATACGTGTCAATAAACCGTTAGTATACGGTATCTGTACACAGTGTCCCTCATTGGCCAGTTTCGGTCATGTGATAGGTGCACTCTGTTTTATTTTAGCTCATATTAATGTTTAGCTACCCCGCTAACCCTTTTATTTTAACCCTAACCCTTTTACTTTAGCTTTAACCCAAACCCAGGAAATACCCTAAAATGTTTATTTTTTTCATATATGTATGTAGGTGGAATTTGCCATGTTACATATGTTAAAATGAAAAATTAAAAGAAGAACACTGAAGTGTCACCATTGAAACAGACGAAGAAGAAAAACACGGAAGTAAGGAGACGCTCGCAAATCTCAGCAAAAAGAGCTTTAAAAAAGAAAAGGCGGCGACGTGATGGACCAGGAGCTGGCTGGACACACGTGGGCATGACAGTCTGTCAATTTTACAGCGGTCCTACGGTGTTCGCGCAGTGTCAGCGTTTACGGTAAGCCAGTCCGTGGCACTGCTTCAACTGTGCGATACCCTCACGAGGAGCGACTGAGATGACGTCCGATTGCTGATCGGGAGGTGGTCGTGAGGTGTTAATCGCTTCCCTTGGCCCCATGTATACTACACGACGCACGATCTAGCAGAGACTCGCACGATCCCACAAAATAGTCGCACCAGTCAAAAGTCGGCTGAAAATGGGCCAAAAATCGCGCAGTGTATGCCTGTCTTTAGACCACTCGCCCATCCTGACACGGTGAAAACACACAAGGTACATTACGGGTAGACTGCCGGTATATAGATAAATATTACGTACTACGAAACACTTCCAAAATGTATTTATTTGGTACAAAAAAACAATTTTTTGGTGCACATTTTTCTCATTGGAAGGTAAATGCGGCAAGTATAAATGTTCTATACTGATTTATATTATACATTTTTTTTCTTGTTGTCTTTACCCCCTGATCTTTATTAGTTCTCAGTAAAATTTTAAACTTTTTTCCCTTCTCGTAAATGTCAATAGGAGATACTGTTTTGCCTTTGTCCTTTAGGCCGTTGCCAAGATGGTGCAAGAATGTTACAAGTATGTGGACGCAGTGACTGATCTGACCATCAAACTGAGACTCATCGACACACTTCGCACTGTTACTGCTGGGAAGGTCTGAGAATAATTTTTGTCTTTTAACAGCACTTTGCAATTTTAAATACTTTACTGAACTTCTTCAATCATCCTTCATCAATTAGGCTTTACCACAAAGTTGCAAAGTAGCTCAGCTATTTTATCCCCAAGTTTTGGTACCTGGATCATTGTGCATTTCTAGGATACAAGTGACATTTGTATTATACTCAATTTATCACAATTACGCTTGCCTTTGTAAGCTGTTACTTTAAACCAGTGTTTCTCAAATGTGGTTACGTGCACCCCAAGAGGTACGTGATGACACACACACACACACACACACACAGAGAGAGAAATAAAAGCATTCAAAATATGTAGTTTTATATATTACTAGCAACTCACAAAAACACACAATAAGTGAAAAATACACTGAAAAATGAAAAGAACAGACAAAATACACAAATTGACGCCAAAAAACGCGCACTAAGAGAGAAAAATACACAAAAATAACAGCGAAACATACAAAACGACACACATTGAGAGGGAATAATTTAAATAATACCAAAAACTCACAAACGGCAAAAAAAATACACAAAATGACACCAAAAACACACAAAATCATAGAAACGATCTTGATTAGAGCATGAACTGAAAATACAAGGGTCAGTCTTGGTCCCACATCACCATAGATGATAAAAACTATAGAAATAATTAATTTCAGGAGGCACTAAATACTGTTTAATTCCACTTATTTACAAAATGAGATTCTTTAAAATGTGTTAGTCATCCATTCCATTATGCTCTACAGTTGTTTTTTCACAGAATTTTGAGTAAAATCTTGTAGTTGGACACAGGGGGTACTTGGATTCAGAAATAAGAAAAAGGGGGAACTTGAGCAAAAAAAGTTTGTGCCAAAGAAACAAGAGTACGGGGGGTACAGGATCTTTTGTCGCAGATCTTCAAATTGTACACTTAGTTTTTTTTTGGAAGCACAAATAAGTTCTTCACTCCTTTTTCTTCTTCACAGATTTATGTAGAGATCGAGCGTGCCAGGCTTACAAAAACCCTGGCAAATATCAAAGAGCAGAATGGGGAGGTCACAGAAGCTGCTTCCATTCTGCAGGAACTACAGGTGAGTGTCTGATGATATTATTGTAAATATTACCACCCATGTCTGTCAAAGTCGCAAATGAATAGTCTTATCCCAATGCAAATTTTCTAGGCTTGCAATAGAAAAATTCTATTATGGATTTGCATGTATGTTTGGTTTTTTTACTGTTAAGGTGGAAACCTACGGCTCCATGGAAAAAAAAGAAAAGGTGGAGTTCATTTTGGAACAGATGCGGCTTTGCATCGCCGTCAAAGATTATATTCGCACCCAGATTATCAGCAAGAAGATAAATACCAAATTTTTCCAAGAAGAAGGCACAGAGGTAAGATGAAGCCATAAATTCAATTCTTTTAACACTTTTTAAGAAATCATTTATTTTGGAAACTGTTTTTGCAGTTTATTTACAATTGAGCAAATGTTTTTTTTTTCTCTGAATTCATAAAAAAAAACCCCTAGGAGTCAAAGTTGAAGTACTACAACCTGATGATTCAGGTGGACCAGCACGAGGGCTCCTATCTATCTATCTGCAAACACTACAGGGCCATTTATGACACCCCATGCATCTTGGAGGACAGCAGCAAGTGGCAACAGGTGCACCGCTTTGAAAGTCTGTGGCAGACTAATATTAGATCATTTATCACAAACGGAAGAACTTCTTTTTATTTGAATAATTGTTGTCTTCAGAATAACTGTTTTTAGTTGGATTTGTTAAAAATGTTACGGTATTTTGTGATGCTATTTAAATACAATAACAAGTAGAGTTTGTAAGAATACAGAACCATGTGTTTCTGTTAGGATTGTAAAGTTTATTGTTGTTACGGCAACGACTGCTTTTGCATTTTTAGGCCCTGAAAAGTGTGGTGCTGTATGTGATTCTGTCTCCCTACGACAACGAGCAGTCAGACCTGGTGCACAGGATCAATGCAGACAAGAGATTGGAAGAAATCCCAAAGTACAAGTAAGATAGCTAATGTTCCTCTTTAGTAGGGATGCACCCAAATGAAAATTATTGGCCAAAATCAAAACACCAGAAGAAAATATTATGCAAATTGCCCCATTGCATTTCTGGCTATAAATGTGTATTGACCTCACTAAAATTATAACATCGCATTTGTGTAAATTAATATTATTGCTTCAAAGAATAAATCCTTAAAAAAATATGAAAATATGTATTTAGCACCAACATTCCAACAATGCACAATATAAAATAAAACAAAAATAAATGTTTAACTTGACCCCACTCATACATTAAATAATAATGTACAGACCTATAACTGACTGAGCTGCTGAAGGAGAGTCAAAGTAAATATGTTACTTCATTAAAACACAAAGTGCATTGAAGTGTTTGATGAAAATCAGCTTCTTTGCTTTGTTTATTATCCAAGTATGTTCTCGGAGATGCTCACGCACAAGTTCTGTGTGCTTTGATTCTGGCGTGGATCATTTCTTGTGTGCGCTGGTTTAATTTTAATCCCATCCAAGTAATGATCATTATTACGCAGACCAATGCAAAAGGGCAGACGTGCACTGGCAGACTCTGAAATCAGATGCTATCGGTGTTCTGCCATGCGCCAGGCTGCTGTATGTGTCCATGTTAACTACGCGTAACTACATTGTCTAAGTCAGTGTTTCTCAAATGGGGGTACGCGATGGCACTACAGGGGGTACTTGAGAGAGGGAGAGGAAAATTAACAAATAGTTTATTTCTTGGTCCCACCCCAGGCGTGAGATGGCTGAAAATGATAAACTATATAAATAAATCTATTCAGGAGCCACTAAATCAGTGTTTTTCAACCTGAAATTTCTGAAAAATTTAAATAGATTTTTGAAGTTTTCTAATTATTCTTTTTTTTTTATTAAAATGACACACAATCCTGTAAAAAAACTGTGTTTATATACTTTCACTTTATGAAATATAAATCTAGTTCAACTAAAATGCAGTAAAAAAAAAATATATATATATATATATATATATCTATATATCTGACCTCAAACTTTTGGGTTGCCAGAAATTCTTGATTTTAAAATGGGGTCACGATCCAAAAAAGAATGGGAACCACTGCACTAAATATTAGTTCTTTCCACTTATTTACAAAATAAGATTATTTAAAATGTGTTATCATTATGCTCTATAGTTGTTTTTAAATAGTTTTCTAAGGAAAATGTTGTAGTCAGACAAAGGAGGTACTTGGATTCAGAAATAAAAGAAAGGGGGTACTTGGGGCAAAAACGTTTGCGAAACCACTGGTCTAAGTGACGCCCTTAAATCTCACTTAAGGGCTCCATCATCTATGCTCAGAAAACGCTTTAGCACTCAGGTATGTTGAAATACAGCCTCTCTGTGAGTCCACGGACAAGTTGGCCCGTTTTCAGACAAGGTGACCACTGTTTGCTCGCATCTTTACAACATCTTGTTTCGGTGAGAAAAGTATTTCGGTGCATCCCTACTTCTTGGTTAGTTTGCTCTCCTAATTGATCGTCATCCAACCACAGGCCTATGGTCGGCTTTGTCTTCTGCCATTCCTACTATAATCATGTACATGCTCTCACTATGTTAATCCTCTCTGTTGATTCTCAGGGACCTTCTGAAACAGTTCACCACAATGGAACTGATGCGTTGGGCGGCCTTGGTGGAGGATTATGGGAAGGAGTTGAGGGAGGGCTCAGCCGATAACCCAGCAACAGATGTTTTCTCTTGTTCCGAGGAAGGCGAGAAAAGGTGGAACGACCTGAAGAACAGAGTGGTAGAACATGTGAGTGGCACAAACCAACATCCATCAATGTCGCGATATCAATATTTACAAATGTCACCTTTACAAGTACTGAAATACTTTTTTTTTTTTTTTTTACACTTGTGAGAACAAGTAATGGTAACTAACTGTAATCCAAGTACCAATGTCAAAAACAAGTGGTATGTTTATCCAATTGTCAAATTACATTTTTCAAAAAAATTTAACTTTTGCTTCTACGACAGATTTGGATTATGTTGAGTTCTTAAATTATTATTATTTTTTTTAAAAGTAACCACCTCCATCTATCAAAGTATGTTTTATGAAAATGCAATCAACTTCCAAGCTAAAATGCATTGAGGAGTGAGGTATTTAAATTGCGCAATGAAATGTTTTATTCGTGAAACATGATTAAGAAATTGATTTGGACATTTTTTGGATTGATACTATAGTCGCGCGGTGAAATATCTCAAAATATCGCCGAATTGTTTTTTTTCTTCCACCCTTACAATCCACTGATCCTCTGCAATCCAACCTTAATTTCATTCAAATATGTTACATTTGAGATCATTTAGTTTTTAATGGGTTAGCATTAATCCCATTTTGGGTGTCCATGTAATTGCTTTAATATTTTGTCTGACTGTTCATTTTCTAACACAAATATTAAAAAAAAAAAAAGGAATTTGATCAATAACTTTTTCCTTGTGCTTATCTTTTCATTTATTTTGGTGAATGTGTCGCTGTCAATCCTACTGTCTGCTCCTTGGGCTTTACCATTAAAAACATTAGCAAAATAACTATTTTAAAATGTAAGTCTTTGGATGTATATCGAGTTAGTTCAGCAATAATATCTAACCCAGGAAAGTCTTAAGTGTTTTCTCCACAGCTGGAAGTGGAGAGAATCATTGTGTATGAAGTCTGTTTCAAGGAAAAGAAGAGGAGGAGGAGGAGTACATTTTAGTTCTAGTTTCAATTTGTGGAAGAATAAGTTTATTAACAGTTAAAAGAACATGTCTGTGTAGTTGCAGCATGTTGTTAATGACACACTTGGTCAGGCTCTGTTTGCACTATTTGCACTCTGTGTTGACAGAGTAGAACTTTGATTTGGTTTTGCACATAATATTGTTTGTACTTGAAAAAAAAAGAGAAATACCGGTATATTATTTTGTTTATTTTATTTTAACTTTTATAAGTTTTAGTTTCAATTCATGGAAGAAGAAGTTTATTAAAAACTCATGCTTACATCATGCATGTAAAGAGTTAGAATAAAACATTTCAAAATATATGTGCAACTCGGTTAAATAAGTCTGTTGGTCCAGTCATATATTTTGTCATTGCAGTTTTCTTAAAATCTCGTCTCGTTCTTGTGAACCCAATATCGAGTCTCGTCTCGTGAGCTGAGTGTATCGTCACACCCCTCGTCCCGATGTAGTATACTTTACATCCTGGTCTTTCTCACATACTCAATCTTTTCATTCTATCGATTGTGGAGGCACTACATACTCATTTTGATGTCAGGCTTAGTATGAGTAGTATGTTAGCATGCCATAGTCTGGTGCTGCTGTTATTGGTGCTAATTCCTATTTCCTTAACCTCTACAGAACATCAGAATAATGGCCAAATACTACACCAGAATCACAATGAAGAGAATGGCCGGACTCCTCGACCTCGCCATTGACGTAAGCTTCGTGCTTCAATAACACAAGCTAACGATAACTGTAAATGTCTATTGTGTCTGATTAAATTGATTGTTTTAAGATGATTAACTGTGTGTAACATGACTTAAAAATATCAAAGGATAGTCACACTAACTGTGGCAATAGTTGCTCTTTAATAGCATTAGATGTTCACTCCCGTCAGGTTTGGGATAAATTATAATTGTAATTGATAATTAATTACAATTATAGTGTAATTATAATTGTAATTTAACAAATTCTGTTGCAATCATAATTGTAATTGAATTGTGATTGAGTTTAAAAAATGTGTAATGTGTAAGGGTTTTTCACGAATGCACATGCTTTGTTTCATAGTTGTATTTCAAATTCACAAATGCACATGATCTGTTTCGCCAATATATGTTTTTATGCAAATTTGTACTTTAAATTCTGAAATGCACATGCTCGACTTCACAAATATTATTTTGAGGCACACTTGTGATATAGATCCACAGATATTGCAAATTGCTGAATGCGCATTTACAAACTGCTTCAGTGCTGTGAAACCTCTGCGTATTTGTGAGAGAGAAATGTGTGTGGTGAATTTTGAGAGTGCCCTGATGTCGTGGGTCAACGAATGTCACCATTGGCTGATAAAACTGATTGACAGATTCATCAGCCAATCATATGGCTTCTTACATTTTTAAACCAATTGCAAAGCTACTGATATGTGCGCATGTGCAGTGTTCAAACAAAAGTGTGAAGGAAATGTAAGAAGTAATATGAATGGCTGAAAGCAAACATCTGATTGGCCGATGAATCTGTCAATCAGTTTTATTGACCCGCGACATCAGGGCAGTCTCAAAATTCACTGCAGACATTTCTCTCACAAATGCGCTGAGGTTTCCAAGCACTGAAGCAGTTTGTAAATGCACATTCAGCAATTCGCATTATCCGTGGATTTATATCACAAGTTTGCCTCAAAAAAATATTTGTGAAGTAGAGCATGTGCATTTCAGAATGTATATTACAAGTTTGCATAAAATATATATTTGTGAAACAGAACGTGTGCATTTATCTGAAATACAACTGCGAAACAAAGCATGTGCATTCGTGAAAAACCATGCAAGAGTTCATTCATTATGATACTGTTCTGATTCTGTACTTTTGGTATTAACACACTTGCATCTCCTCTCAAACACTTTGCCAGGAATCAGAGGAATTTCTCTCCAGCCTTGTTGTGAACAAGACCATTTACGCCAAGGTCGACCGCCTGGCCGGGATCATCAACTTTCAGAGGCCCAAGGATCCCAACGACCTTCTCAACGACTGGTCACACAAACTTAACTCCCTCATGTCTCTGGTCAACAAGACCACACATCTGATTGCCAAGGAGGAGATGATCCATAACCTGCAGTGAAACATGAGCACACCTCAGTATTTTATGTTTTTCTTTATGGTCCTTTATGTATTCCTTCAATTGGAATGTTTTTTGAATAAATTGTATATTGGCAGATTCTGAGTGCAGCTCAGTTCCTGACTAATAACTATATAAAAAAAAAAATACATCTTTTTCTTTTTTAAGAAAAATAATATTTGAGAACTGTCAGTGTTCGACATGATCACAGAGAGTTACCCATTGCTGTTAAGCATATAAAGCTCCATGAAAGTCAGACTTTAACTTTTTTTTGATGTATTTCAATTGACGCAATAAACAATAATATGCTAATGTTTTGGGTAACTGTTTAATACGGGCTGTGTTAAATGCTTAATAAAATTCAGAAAATGTTGTATATGGACATATAGGAAATATTTGTTGGAATTTGCATCACATTCTTGACTTAAAAGGAGATTTTGTAAGTATTAACTTTTCTCTTGGTTTGGTTTTTGATATTAGTTATCAATTATTTACACATGAATACTGACAATTTTTCATTTATTGATTCGTTTGATTTTTTTTTTTCCCCTCCTCACAGTCTGCGAACATGTAGATTTTGGCTGTAATCTTAGCTAGGCTGTTAGCTAAAAGGTTGTAAGTTACAACCCCAGCTTATGACTTAGCTTTGTTTTTAAGTGGTTCATTATAGCCAGGCCATTTTCCTGCTCCAGTCCTATAACATGGACGTTGTTGCTCATGCAGCTGATTGTAAATAAATCCCCTTAACAAAGAATGAATAAAGGTAACCTAATGAATACAGCCTCTCTACAAGTAACATCATGGAGCAGCAGACATCCCTACCAGGTTATAGTGACCCACTATCGCAGATTACATTAAGTAGTTAACATTGACTGTTTTTTTCTTCTTTCCATATGTTATTGTGCCTGTTGGGACTTCTCTTCTTGTCATTTATTGACTTGCAAAATCATGAACTTTGAACTATATTATGCATCACACATGACTGAATACAGTCTTATGAAATCTATTTTGAGACTTATAATGCACATTTTTTACCAAACCCACTGTAGTCTTACTGGTGTTGAGCTGCAAAACTCATATGATAAGCGTTAAATAGTTTTCTTTAGTTGCACTTTTTAACCTTGTCAAGTCTTTTAGTGACACGCCACTACATTTTTTTCTTGCACGTCTACAGGCGCGGCAATACAACGGAAACGGATTAAGGACAATTTTGATGGAGAAAATAATTTTGGACGAATAAAGTGTCAAAATTAAAGTCGAAAAGACGAGATTAAAGTTATGATTTCGAAAATAAACTCAAAATACAATATTGTGATAAAAATAGAAGGCTCCTACCCTTCATTTAATTTTCATTTTATTGTTTATTTCATTCATTTAAAAACTGCATTTAACATATGAATGAAAAGGAGCCCAGCACCAGCTCTCCCTTCGCACAATTATGCTATAAAATAAATTGATTTATCTAATTACAATAATAAAAAAAAAGTTCAAATAAAATGATATATATACGTATATGTGCCACCAATTACTACTTCCAGCCTTTGAAACCAAAAATTCTGGATTAAGGCCATACACTTGTAATTAGTAGAATATGTCTTCCCCTGTCCCAAGTTATAAAATTGTTAAAAAAAATAAATAAATAAATAAAAAAAAACTCACATTTGTACAAAAGCAAGTGGATAAAAAAGGTATAACGATCT
The DNA here is from genome assembly GCF_900634775.1 of Gouania willdenowi. Lineage (NCBI taxonomy): Eukaryota > Metazoa > Chordata > Actinopteri > Blenniiformes > Gobiesocidae > Gouania > Gouania willdenowi. The sequence continues at coordinate 34,350,345 of NC_041044.1, forward strand.
AAAATAAAAATAGGAAGGAAGTGCTCCTTTTGATTCAGTGCTATACTTTCTACAATTGCTCAAGAATTTCAGCCCATAACTATTCCTAGAGTCGCGCCTCTAGGAATAAGGTTGATAGTACTACAATATAATTCAATAAAGCATGTAATTACAACTGTGTGCAAATTATGCACCTCATTTAAACTACATACACACTAGCGCGCGCACACAAGCCAGCAACCTTCAGATCGGCACATCCCACTATGCTTTGCGACGGTCTGACAAGTGGATCCAAGATGGCGTAGAAAGTAAAGCTAGGTAAGTGTTGACTTCCCATTTTCAGCCCTCTCAGTTGTCTTTTCTATCCCGACGCCACTAACAAGAATCACCTTCATCAATCATTAGGGCATTGGCGAACACTTGGAGTCCATGCACGATCAAAAGCACGATGTCATTGCAGTTATATGCGCTAAAAGACCGAGGCAAAAATACAGGCCCGAACCCCGTTTTGTTTCCGCGAACCTACCAGCTAGCCCGTTAGCCTGCTAGCGGTAACGTAGCAGGCAACTATCACACAGAGCGGTGCCTGGCTGGCTGTGTTCCTTCAGGAAAGGTCGTGCTGTTTGAGGCTAACAGGCTAGCGGCTAGCTTTGCGAGGTGCTAAGTGTCCGCGCGGTTTAAACCGTGCTAACGTCATCAAAAAGTTCTGCTCTACTGAAAGGACGTTTTTCAGTGCTTTTGCAGTAGTGTCGTCGCTCTGACTTGTAGCAGTCATGACAAGTTTCGACCAAAACAACAAAGTGATTACGATAGAGCTACACACAGATTGATCCTCCATAGAAGACCCCTAAAGGCTTTGAGGCTCCTCGACGCACTGTATAATGGCTCTCAATGAAGTGTTCTGGACTTTATTACCATGCTTTTGTTTTTGTTTTCTCTCCAAATTCTGTTTTCAAACGAAATCACTTGATGCTAGACTCAAAGTACTCAAAAAAAAAAAAAAAAAAATCCCATTACAGATTTAGAAACTCTTATTAGCCATTTACGCATTTATTTGTACAGCAAGTTAATTTTGAGTGAGGACAGAAATATTCTATGGGCTGGGAAAAAAAAGTAGCAATATAATATATTACAAAATATAGTAGGGCTGCGCGATTGTGGCTATCTATAAAGCAATTAATCTCTGTGTGTTTTTCAAATATCTCTGTGAATCTAGTAATTATAATTTCGATTATTTTGACCAATGTTTTAATCACAATTGTTCGCCCTGTTAAGGAAAACAGTATTTTCATTTAACTACTTTTTAACAAACAATATGTAAACAGATCAGAGTGCAAAAGAAACTAGTGAAGTGAAGGATTTGTAAATGTTTTGGGTGTCTTTTTGGGATCGTAAACTGTTGCCTTCAACATTGTCTTGTACGTGTGTTGCAAATTAAAATAAAAAATATTTATATACATAAGAAAAAGGTTAATTTAATCGTGGCAACCCCCCCTTCTTTTTATTGATTATATTTTGTCCGGACTCGTATGATATGTAGTTGCACGATACCCACGGTACCTTGTTTTGCCAAATTGTAACGGTTCCTACTATACTAGAAGTTCTACACGATGGTACTACCATGGATTACTATCCTACCGGTGCCTTTTTCCGCTACTTAGCGGCTGCCTCTACTCTCCTCCCGGCTTGTCACTGCACAGTCTTAAGCTCACTGCACGCTCCTCACTTGAAAACAATCCAACATGGCAACCACTGCAACCGAACTTCACAGCTGCTGAATGATTGGCTGTTTGCCTGTTACTGGTGACGTCCGGAGGTATGATCGGCTGTTTCCGCATGCTTGGTCTGCCCGTCTGTTAGCTGATTGGCTGTTCGTGTGTTTCTCCCTGCAAGAACCAACTCCATGAAGACAGCTCCACTTTGATAGAAATTAGGTTCAAAGCAATCAACAAACTAAAGTTCTGTCTCGCCTGGACGCATGCACGGCTTACAGTCACAAACACAAGACAACACATGGAAGAAGCACCGGGCCCGAGCGGCGAGTCTGACTCGGCGGCGGCATCAGTGGCACCATTAATTTTGCTAAATAAAACAAGCTCCACAAAAGTCCCATTTGGAACTATTTTGGCTTTAAACAAGGCAGAGACGACAGAGCAATAGGAGATCCACTGTGTAGGTGCTGCCACCAGCTATAGGAGCTGAAGGAGGGATCACATCCAGTCTCATAAAATACCAGTGACGTCCCCCAGAAAATGCATACAAATATAGTTTTCTCAGGGAATCCTCCATGGTTTATTATATAGGAGAAGTAGCATTATTGTCAAATAGATTTGTTTAAAAAGATCCTAAGTTGATTATTTATAATGAACATAAATTGATGTACATAGGAAACTGAAGGATTATTTTTTAATTTTTCAACGATATCAATTCTTCTTTTGATTGTTTTTTTTATTGATTATATGCTTTTGTTCATGTACTTTTATCATGCACCAAACAACACTATCAGTAATAAGTATTTCTAACTTGTGCAAATACATTACAGTTCATAAAAATAATAATAGTAAAAAAAAGGCTTCAGTATTGCAATATTACCTGGAACCTTGATACTTTGTCTGGCATAGTATTGTGGTTAATCATTTTGGTATTGTGACAACCCTAGTATGATATAAGTTGTATGTTGTCTGACTGTACCTGGAGAGAAATATTAGGTTGTGTTTTGCTGCTGTTGGAGATTGTTTTTGTTGTCTTTGCCTCAGCTTGTATCCTTAGTTTTCTTTCCAGAAAGACAAATGTGCTGAGACGTGTCCCTCAGGATGCTCTACGTCTTCTGCAGTTGATGTCAAGAGAAATAAGCAAAAACCATTTCAAAGCTGTACCAATTTCTTCTAACCAGATTATGCTAAAGTAGAGGTAAAGTCTGAATGCTTGACTTTAATAAAGAAGTGGGTAACCTCTTTGGTTACGGCAATAGGGCAGTTTGCTTGTAAGCATTATCTACAGGATTTCTTTTTCTCCAGCAGAGAAACAGCACTATGATAGTAGTTTTCGTATGACATCACCAATTTATGTGGGACAGTCGTCTGCCATATCGGAACACAAAACCAGTGTTGCTGTGTTAATGTATTTATCGAAATAAGTTGCGCAAAAATGCTGTTTTCCTCTTTTTTTGGGAGTGATTAACCTACCATTAAAAAGGAAAAAAAAATATTACCGTATTTTCTGACCTATTGAACGCACTGCTGTGTTGGCAGCATTCTAATAATATTTTAGCAATTTTCCAAGAAAGACAGCTCCGTGATATAGGCTTCACCTATTGGCTGATGACGTTGCCCTTCAAACGACTCGACCAGTCAGAACGGGGTAATAGGCGGGCTGCTATACTCTGGTTAACAGAGGTTTCCATGTATTCTGATCAGTTTCAACAGACAAGTTTCCGTCTCTACATTAAGTCTCATCCTCACAGTCCTGCGTTTACATATCAGTCCATTTACAGCTTTTTCTGGTCAGTTTTTACTGGAAGCAGACTGATATTCCGCTCTGTCCACTCCCCGTGCACCATCTGTCATTACATTGGTCACGTCGATCGGACTCTGAGTCAGAAAACGGACACGACCGCTTCTGAACAAACGTAAAGTGGTTATAAGTTATTTGGCAACTTTATGCTGTTCATTCATTCTTTCTGTCATTAACTTGCTGGTTTTTACTTAATCCGGAGTGTTTCCATCAGATGCTCAGCCAACAGTGAGATAAGGAACATTTGGTGGCAAAATTTATTCTTTAAACATTCTTTGTTTGTGAAAGTGCTGTAGGATTTCATTACCATTATTAGTTATTACCGATTCCACAAAAGAGGATACATGGTTTGGTTGTGTATATAGGTGTCATATCATATCATGTTTAATATTTCAAGCAGGTCAAACTATTTTTATCAACCATCTATAGTCATCATGTGTTTTTCTTTGTTTGTGGTTTTAGCTAAGAAGCATGCACACACTTACACAGAAAACCTGGAAGACAAAAGATCAAAAAAGAACATACCAATTTCTGTAAAATATTTAGGAAAATACAATATTGAGAAGGAAAAAAAACATCAGGATCAACATTATGTGACACAGTAAGATGATTAAGCAGTTACATGAAATTGTATTGTAGATGAGATACATTTAACATAAAAGGCATAACAAGAAAGAAGTCAAATGCAAGTATGCAAAGATATGTGTAATTTTAAAAGACACATCTGGTGTTTGGAAAGAGGAAAATACAATAACACATTTAAACCTTTAATTCAAGCCGCTAGCCAAATTCCAAACTTAATGTTTTAAAATTACAAGGCTTGCAGTTTCTGCAGAATGCATTAGCCAAAAGTCTTCTTTCAACTCTGCGAGACAGTTGGAAGAACCAAATGATCTGTAATATAGTCTCGGGGAAACCCATTCTGTGCTTTTGTCAACTGATAAAATAAACTTAAAACCAATTTAAAACAAGCTATGATGTAAACAAAGGGTTTTGTCAAATGTGAGTCATCAAATTCTGCCTCGGGCATCAAATTTTCTGTGTTTACAGACAACAGAAGGAAATCGTGGAATTAACCTCCTGAAATGGAAATAGTTATGAGATATAACAAACCTACCCACACCTACATGTTTTGGGAGAATATCACACATTTTCTACCATATTGTATCTACTAAATGGGTGGTTAAATGTGCAGCAACTATTTGGAAGAAATACACACACAGACTTGTCTTATAGCACACAAAATCTTTTGAATCTCAAGATTTTGCGGGATTCGATTGTGCTGTTTCGACTGCTGAAGCTTTACTTAATCCCTATTGTATATTTTGGCATGATTTTGAGATGTGGGAAAACCGATAAACCTAATATAAAGCAGAAATGTGTACACCTGGTAACAGAATTTGGGAAAATAGCATATTTCACTTTGCCAACCTACCATCACAGACCTACCAATCTAAGCAAGATTTGCTGTATTTTAGGCAACCTCAGGAAAAGACTTATGTTTGCTCTATTTCCTGCTGTGGAAATAGATTTATTTTGTAGATTGTTAATTACCAGTGCAGTGTATTAACCTCTGTGGCACTCTATGTAATACATGGTTTTGTGGATAATACATATAATTGATGGCTGCATAATTGTTGTAAGAAGCTACGTACGTAGTTTGACGTGTGTTTCTGTGTGTCTGTCTGCCAGCATGCTCTCTACATGCAGCTTTAGGGTTACAGACCTTTAGAACGGTTTACCAGTAACAAATCAGTGGGTATACTAATGCTGGGCAATATATTGATATTTTATTTTATATCGATATATTTATAAGCACAATACCACACGGGAAAATATCATTTATATTGATATAGTTCATTTTGCGTTAAAATAGCAATACATTTTTTTTCCTATTGGCCGCAAATCTGCACCTATTTCTCTCCCTTTCCCGTGTCCATGTTTCACACACACAGCCACTATGATCTGCCTCCCTCGCGCTAACGAACAACCGTCACACTGCACATTTATTGTGTGCAGGGGAAGCTCAAACACAGCTTATATGTCGTTTCAGATGGGACGGGAACTGAAAAGTAACATAAAATTCTGTTTATGCACTCAGTACAAATCAGGAAGAAGGCAGGGCTAAACTCTAACCTTACATTGCTGTGGCTTTTAAAGGGACAGTCCTCAGAAGGCGATCATTACAGTGCGCGTGTCTGTGTGCACGACTGCGTGCAACATTTTAGTAGTGGTAACTGTTTATATATTCTGTATGCCACTTTTTATAATAGTATCTGATAAATTCACAATTGTCAGTAATAAATAATTTATAGTTAATTATAATAATAATAATAAAAAGAAACGTACAGCACTTTGGTTAGCTGAAGTTGTTTTTTGAAATGTGCACAAATGCAAGTAATTTGTTTTTTTAAATTTTGATATTATTCTCTACACCTGTGTTAGTAAATGTCCCTGTGTGACATTTGGCATGTGGTTTTAACTGCCTTACCTTATTTTAAGGGTTTGCCTTAAAAAAGAAACTAACATGTATGCTATGCTATAATAGTTGGAGGAAACCCCAATTACACCACAGAGAAAACATCAAAATATATTGAGTGTTGCCATTCTGGTTCGATTGTATGCATGAAAGCATCATCTCAAGGCAAGGACAATATATCGAGATATAGCTTGAAAATATTGAGATACTTAAAAAAAAAAAAAAAAAAAAAGTAATATCGCCCAGTCCTAGGAGATATTTTATTTAGTGTAGTTTAGTTGTTTTGTAAACTAGATGGCTTTTTAGTGCAGCTGTAACCACTTTGTAGGTCAGTTGTAAGACTAAAGTAAAATCTGGTTGTTTACAGAGATGCACTGTTCCCTTGTAGTTGCAGTAGTAGCTAACAGCATTGCCTATAGCGAGAAGTGGAGACGCACCAAAATGAAAATTTTTGGCCAAAAGTGGAAGTGAGAAAGCAAAAAAAAAAGCCGAAACACTGGGAATTACCTGAATTAATATTACTGCTTCAAATAATAAATCAATATATCAAAAATATTTAGCACTGACATTCCAACAATGCACAAAATTAAAAAAAACAAAAACAAGTGAAAATACAAAATGGAAAGTTTGACCCCACTCATGTATATCATCCATCTATCATCTTCTTCCACGTTAATGGAATCGACCAAATCCACTGTTGGAAATTGACATAATGTGAATGAAAGGCGTCATCGTGAGACAAAGAACTTTTCTCTGGGGAAATGTTTCCAAGGACCGCTAATTCGGTGTGCAGCCCTCGCGGTCCCAAGCTTAACATGATTCTGAAGTGTCCTCCCGAAAACACCTTCTAAACTGCCAAAAAACTATGCAACTCATCACTCACTCCAAAATACAGAGACGACCAGTACTCGCTTAACTTTAAAGTGTCTGCGAAGCTCCGCCTGTTTCTCACTAAGCGCTAGGGAAAACGTGAGCAGCCTTTGTCAGTTTCACCTACTCAGAGCATTTGAACAGCACATCTCATCAGTGCTACATAAGATCTGTGGGAAAAAAGTTGGCTTTTGTTGTGGACGAGACCGCCGATGCCAGGGAGCGTCTTAAACATCATAGGTTAATGAGAACTTGATAGCGTCTAATACTGTAAAATATTCTAACCCCTTCGTGAAATGACTGATGCATCCTTGCGTCCATTTGTTTTTGTTTAGCCATTAAGGTCTGGAATGATGTCATCAGAATAATTTAAATTAGGTTGATTTAAATTAAGTCAAAACTTGATCAATAAACCTGCTCAGTCAGTAAAACATTCATCCCTGTGGGGGAAATTGGCTCACATCAATGCTGCTCTCATATATCTTTATATGACATATAAATAATTAAAAAAGAGCAGTCCGAATAATTCATGTCACTACAACTTATATCTACCATTTAATTGTAACTTACACATGGTTTTAAATAACATTTTTATCTTGACATACATTTTTATTTAATTGTGTTTTCCTTGCAGGAGAAGACCAATAGTGTCTGAAAAAAGTGACGGAATATTCCTAAAATTTAAAGAAATTAATGTGGAAAAAATGGAATTTGGAAAAAAAATAAAATTGATTTCATAGAGCACTACATTATGTCCAGTGTTTTTTGTGAAGAGTATCTTGTCTGCTTTATCACAGTAAAGTCTGCTTCTCTTCTCATTGAGAACATGAGCTGCAGCAATGAAGTGTCTCTCAGGGTTAGCGCTCTGCTTTAGCGTGTCTCAGTGCAGCATGGATCATTTCTTATGCGTGCTGCTTTATTTCCACATCTAAGTAATGATCTCCATAACACTGAGTACCTGATGATGTATTGCTGTTCTAACAAACATTTGCCAAGAAATGGAAGAGTCATCATGTGTTAATCATCAGTCCATTCAGACCAAGTCCTGGACTATCCTGATGACATCGTGGTTTAGCCTAAAAATGTCAAGATAATGGTTTTAAGCCATGTCGTGCAGGCCTACATGTAGGCTGTTATTAACCAATACTAGTAAGTATGTATTGCTTTAGAAAAGTAGGAGGTTCAGTAGCTTTTTCATGAATGGCCAAATTAGGTTGTGTTTGAAGGTGGGACGTCAGGGACATTTAGGTTTGTTATGAAATGTGTGATAACTATTTTCATATATTTTGGTTTTTAGCAAGGACACTGAAGGGAGTTGAACCCCATCTATTCCGATTCCAGTTTGTTGTCCTCGCGGATCAGGATCTCCTCAGACCAGAACAGACTCAGTCCGGACTCGTTTAGTGTCATTAACACTTACATGACTTACATGTTGATGTTACTGGCTCTTCTTTAACTTTCATATTTTTATCTAATCTAATTTTGCACTGAGTGAGTTTCTTCTGTTATCCTGCTTTGCTGCTGTAACACTGTAAATTTCTCCATTGCGAGATGAATAAAGGATTATCTTAATCTTAATCCACAACAGTCAGTTTAGATGGGAATTTGTAAAGCATTTAGGAAATAATTTATTAACGGTATCATTGAAGTCCAAACAAATTTGACATCGCACACCCTTGAACCAAGCAGCAGCCATGCGCACTTTGTGCAAGCAACAGTCACTGTTGAGGTACGACTGATGACATCATCACTGTAGAGGAAGGATCAGTGTTTCAATTTTTTAAATGTTCTGACTGATGATGTCATCACTGTAGAGCTAGGACTGAGTCACTGTAGAGCTAGGACTGATGACATCATCACTTAGTCTGTTGACTCAGGAGGGAGTTCGGGGGTCCAAACAAATTCGACGTTGCACACCCTTGAACCAAGCAGCAGCCATGTTTAAAATAATGAAAATGATAATACATCTTTATTTCAGACTTAGGGAGATCCATATCACAATAAAAAATGACACCACAGTAGAGGGCATCATAAAAAAGAAGATCCAGTGCTATCCGCTGTCCTCAGTGTCTAACATACAGGAAAGTTTGCAAATGGTTCCACAGTCTGGAAGAAAATCTGACAGAACTGCCCACAGCGTTTGCAAAAACAGTAATTATGTTGTTTTCTGACTCTGATATCCTACACATACTGTAAATCTATACATCAGGTTTTTTCAAACAGCAGGGCAGGTCAGTATACCTGGCTTGACATGGAACTTACCACAGCCTCATGCTGTCATTATTGGTCACTGTGAGTTTCCTAATACACTGACACCGCAGAAAGGTGTACAGCATGCTTTAAAGAGTCAGATCTTCACAGGTACAGAGCACATGCTGAACTTCTGACACAGCATGTTCACTTGTGCTTACATATTCTAGAAAATCCCTAAATCTGCATTTTAAGGATAAAAAAATGGAAACGACAAAGCCTTTTCACACCAACGAATATATGACCCACATCAATAAACTTGAAGCCAGAACCGTCCTCTTCCTCTTCCTTCACTTCCAACTCCTTTCCCGATTCGTTCTCACCTTTACCTGACTTCATCCAGCTTTCCAGGCTGGTTTCAATCGCTCCCTCTTCTTTTGGTGCGCTGCAGCCCGAGGATTGTGCGATTTGTACGGTAGTTTTTAAATGAGATGACGGCAAAGTAGTTCATATATTGTTTGTTCATAGATAGCGAAATGTGTTTCTGAAATGTGTTTGTAAAACTCAGTGAGCATTTATGGCAAACTGCTTTAGAGCGCTTCTGTACATTTTTATTAACTTGCCTTACTGTGATGAGTTGCATAGTGGGGAATCAGCCAGGGCTGTGTAGTGTATAATAAGAAATTAACTTCACAGTAGTAAAGTGTTTCCAGCACAGGCTGCCATGACGGAACATATTCTCTTCACAATGACATCATATCATTTGAATAAACCCTTAAATAGTTAAAGGCTTCCTGGCAGAGCTGCTTTTCCAGCTTTTTATCCACAAATGATACACAATGAATGATGTTGCGTCTGCCTGCAGTAACGACATTTGGGCTCTTCCTTTAGCAACCCGAGTAATTAAGATAAAGATTTGTATTTATGCAAATCCTCGTTAAATTGCAGTCTTTAAAAAGTTTGGGGTGAGTTGAGAATGTGTGTTGTGGAGGATATAAGAGTCGAGCTCAAGCTGGATATGAGGCTCCTATTAGAGCAAGAGGGGCTTCATTAGATTTGTTAACTCTTGCTGGCTATTCATCCACATTCGTCCCAAATTAGGGCTGCACGATTATGGTATGTTAACCAGGTTTAGTTTGATCAATATTGTAATCACAATTATTTATCGTATTAGGGAATAACCTGTGTTTTTAAAGCACTACTTTTAGAAATATGGGGTAACAACTACAAAAGGTCACTACATCATCTCTGTTTATTACAAAAGTGTGCTATAAGAGTTATACATAAAGTTGGTTACATCGATCACACAAACAATCTTTTTTTAAAATCTGGACTTCTGAAGCTCACTGATTTGTAGGGGTGAATATTAGCAATAGTGATCGACCAATTTTTGCGTGTATCGGCATTGCCCAACGAGCAGGTGCTGGAGGTTTGGCGTGTGTGTGTGTGTCCATAATCCTGTTAATAAAATATATCTTCAGTCAGGCCAACTTATTTGTCAAAGCTATTTTCAGGACATAGACGAACAGTTCTCTTTCATAATATTTCATGAGATGTCTCTCTATTTTTTTTACTTGTTCTACATTCCTGTTTTTATTATTGGTTAAATATTTTTTTACTTGGTGTCATTCTACCTCACCTTTGTTCATTTCAATAAATGTTCCTTTTTCTTTTTAAATTGAGACTTGTACTCTTTGTCATCTTCTTTGTGTAATTTTTATGATGTAAATTAAGGGGGCAAAAGTACTATCGGCTCCAAATATCGGCTCAAGAAAATCGGCAATCCATATCGGTCATCGGCTAAGGCTGATGGAAAAAAAATTGGCATCGGTCCTAAAAAACCCATATCGGTCAATCCCTAATTGGCAGGGATGTTGCAATACGATACGTATTGCGATACGTGGGTCACGATATGATATCGCGACATTATACCCAGTTAATATCAAAATTAAACGTAGAAATGAAAAATCACGTTGCTGTATATGTTCATCAGAAGATATTGATCGTTCAGAGGACAAATTGAGTCAACCATTTGCTTCAAACATCCTATTTATTATTAGTGTTTTTGCACATTTTCACAGAAAAAAAGAAAATGTAGTGTTACACACTGCCATCTCAAGTTTCTTTTCAATCAAACTACTGTGTAGAAGTCTCTAAGTAACCGTTACAACATAATGACGGCATTGTAACAACTGAGAACATTAAGGATAAATCACCCTGAGTTACAGACATTGCACAAAAATAAGAAAAAATAATTTATCCTATTGTATCAGTTTAAACACTGATCTGAACAGATGATATGAAAATTAAAATGTCTGTGCATACATAAATACTGCAGGCATTACACACTGCCATCATAACATTAAGTGCATCAAATAACCATTGCAACACATTGAAAGCATTGTAACCGCCACTGAAATATTGCACAAATACACCAAAATATTGATTGAAAAAATCGATTTAAAATCGGCACCCAAAAAATCGCGGTATATCGTGAAATCTATTTTTTTTTTTTTTTTTTTCACACACCTACTGATTTGGTAAAACTATATACTGTACTGCACTCCTTTTATACAAGGCCTACAATAATGTTTTGCCATGTAACATCCAGAAATTGTTTTGTAAAAATGAAGGGCATAACCTGAGGGGATGCGGTAACTTTAAAGTTCCACGGTGGGATCCACCAGGAAAAGTTGGTGTGTCAGTATGTAGAGGCCTACTCTGGAATGGTTTGGGGAACCATTGCACAACTATTTACATGTTTAAAAAGAAATATAAAGAGAAGATGTTGTCAATGTATGGAAATGAAGGGGAATATTGACTACTGAAAGTGAATTTTGCAGGGAGTATATCTAAATTAAAAAATAAATAAATATATATATATATATATATATATATATATATATATAATAACAAAAGGCAATAACAGTGCTAAAAAGATTGTTGTGCTTTAAGACCCTGAACTACAACAATAGCGGTTATTTTTGTAACTAAAAAATAAATAAATAAAATATAAATAGACTATAAAGGTAAAAGGTGTATCTGGGTGAACAATGTAGGAGGTGTTCTTAGTATGAGAATGACAGGAATATATATATATATATATAAAAATAAAACTGTTACATGTAAGAGCTTAACAATAGATTGTGATATGTTCAAGTACTTACCATTGTTGGTAACATATCCTTTTGTATATATATGTGTATATATCATTATGTGTATGCATATGTATGTTTTTTGCAAGTAAAATGTTTATCTGTTATGTTAACTGTTTTGTGAAAGGAAGCAACCACTGATATGAATTATGACAATTATAGAGGTGGGAACTTATAAGTTTACTTCCTCCCACTCCTTTTCAAGTTTATGTATATATGAAAGTATGTTCATTCGAAGAGTCATGTGTATATGTAATTTACATTTAACTTGGAATAAACAATCAATCAAAAACAAATTGTTTACAGTTTTTATTGCAAAATTGAACTTTAAAATTGAGTTATAATTTTCTTTAAATTAACCGAAGAATGCAACCAAAATTGTGATAACGCTTAAAATTTGATTAATTGTCCAGCCCTATCCCGAATACAACTTTAATTCTTCATTTAAAAAAAAAAGTCAAATTTAGAAGTAATGAGTTGCGGTGTAATAATTGCACCACAAGCATTAAGTTGTTGTTTATGGATCTTGTGTCAGAGAGCCATTTGTGGCCACTGCATATAAGCCAAAAATCTGTGTTACACAGGCCAAGGCCAAAGTGCTTGGATTAAAAATGAAGGATCAGGTAATTGTTGTGGAATTGACAACCTAAATACTTTACCAACTGTCATAACTGAAGCTTCCTTCTGTGAAGCAGTGTTTTATTTTTGATGCACGCCTGTATCTGACACCATAAAGTGACAGTGCCAGGGCTGAAGGCAGGCTGGTGTAATTGGGACTGAAAGTTACCAGGCTATTGGCCAAGGTTGAATTTTTGTGTTGTTCGGTCATGGCGTTCTTTCTCTATCCTCAGCAGTGCTGATTGGTGTGAAAGAGGTGGTGTTGTCTCATGAATTTTCTGACTAAGGTTTCGCTTCACAATGTGGCCTTGTTGAGATTTAAAGTCTTTAAAATAACTGTTAATTAATAAAACATTTTTAAAAAATGCTCACAAATAATGCAAGAGCTCTTGTCAGAGGAGCGAAGGTAAATCAGTTAATATGTCTGATGCGAACCAAGAATTAAAAATAATAATAATAATTTGTCTGAGATGTAAAGCCAAAATAGTTCCAAATGAGACATGTGTGGAGTTTGGCTTTTGGAGCAAAATTAGTGATGCCACTGACGCCGCCGCGTAGCCTAACGATTAATTGTAAGGCAGTTCAAAATCGATTCATAGGTACCACGGTTCACATCAATGCTCTGAAAATTGAATCGCAGTACTTTTTTTAAACAGCAGAGGCTATATATTTATCCTTCCAGAAGCGGACGTGACGGGCGGAATCTGCTACTATTTTCTTTCTGGCCGCCGTTTACTGTTAAACATGCTCATAAATGATTCTTTACTCCTTTAGCACCAAAAGAATATTTGTAATATTACGTGAATGTCTGTAAAAGTAACGTTTTTCTATTAGCTCTGTCTGCTAGCATAGCTTCTCTTCTTCACTGGTGGAATAACCGCATGCCAACCGACTACTGGGTTACCAGCGCCCTCTGCTGGTCTAAACAAATATTTGACGTAAATACAGTAAAAAAGTCCAATTGTTAAGGCACAAAATACATTTTCAGTTGCACTTTTAAAAAGAAAAAGAACTATTCTGCAGTTTTGAATTGTTTACTATAGAACCAGAATTTAAATTAATAGGTTTCTTCATTTGTATTGTTCCATTATTTATTTCATTCAAGATTTATTTTTAGTTAAATTGCATCATTTTGAATAGTTTATCAAGGGATTCATTTGACAATGAAAAATACAAGGAAAATAGTATAGTATTTTCCCCAAAAAAATAAAGGAATATTTTTCAGTCATTTGTCAACATTCCCATTTTGTAAAATAAATCGTGAGAAAATCGTATCGTGAATCGAATCGTATCGGGAGTTGAGTGAATCGTTACATATTAATTATTAATTACTTATAGTGTTGTTTGGTGCATGATAAGAGTACATGAACAAAAGCATATAAGCAATAAAAAAACAATCAAATGAAGAATTGTTGTGGTTGAAAGAAGTTAAAAAATAATCCTTCAGTTTCCTTTGTACATCAATTTATGTTCATTATAAATAATCACCTTAGGATCTTTTTAAACAAATTTATTTGACAAAAATGCTTCTTCTCCAATATAATAAACCATAGAGGATTCCCTGAGAAAACTATATTTGTATGCATTTTCTGGGGGACGTCACTGGTATTTTATGAGATTGGATGTGATCCCTCCTTTGGCTCCTATATCTGGTGGCAGCACCTACACAGTGGATCTCCTATTGCTTTGTCGTCTCTGCCTCGTGTAAAGCCAAAATAGTTCCAAATGGGACTTTTGTGGAGTTTGTTTTATTTAGCAAAATTAATGGTGCCACTGATGCCGCCGCCGCGGCAGACTCGCCGCTCGGGCCCGGTGCTTCTGCCATGTGTTGTTTTGTGTTTGTGACTGTAAGCCGTGCACGCGTCCAGGCGAGACAGAACTTTAGCGTGTTGTTTGTTTTGAAGCAAGTTTCTATCGAAGCGGAGCTGTCTTCATGGAGTTCATTCTTGCCGGCAGAAACACACGAACAGCCAATCAGCTAACAGACGGGCGGACCCAGCATGCGGAAACAGCCGATCATACCTCCGGACGTCACCAGTAACAGGCAAACAGCCAATCATTCAGCAGCTGTGGAGTTTGGTTGCAGTGGTTGCCATGTTGGATTGTTTTCAAGTGAGTCGCGTGCAGTGAGCTTCGACTGCAGTGAAAAGCCGGGAGGAGAGTAGAGGCAGCCGCTACGTAGCAGAAACTGGCACCGGTAGGATAGTAATCCTGGTGTGTTGTGACTTTGAAGCTTATATTATATAAAATGTGAAGACAACACAAGGAAAGAAAAGAGAGAAGAAGAAAAAAAAACAAACTCAAAGGACTACAAATTATTATAGAATGTCATAGGGTGAAAGTTAAACAATTTGGAAAATAACCTCTAAGTACTGTACATGGAAAAGACCGAAATGCTGAAATATTTGTAATAAATCAACTTTGTGTCCTCTCTTGTCTGTAGATGTTTTCTCCCTGAGTCATGGCGGACAGGAGAGCGGAGAAGTCATGTGAAGAAGCTAGCCGATCGTTATCCAGACGGGAGTACGAGGCCGCAGTCAGCCACTGCACCGATGCCTTGCTGGTCCTCGCACCCCAAACCTCAACTGCCAGTGACACTGTCCCACCAAGCCCCCCAGCTCTAGTTGCATCTGCAGGAACCCTCCGTAGCCGTGCCCTGCTCTACCGAATCACTGCGTTTTTGCAGCTGGTGAGGAAAAAGTGTCTTTACAGCTTAAATATCATTTTGACATTCTGGCCAACGTTTTATCAGTCCTTGCATAGACTCTCCTCCTACCCCCCACCATGGACTGTTAATGGCCTCCAGAAAGGGTTCCACAGTCTTCTCAGCAAGCTTAAGAAGCTCAGGAACCGCTTTTTTTATATATACACATTTATTTTATTTAATTCACGGTATTTTTTTTCTTTTTTAGTGAACTTTTTGCGCTTCTTGAATATATACGTTTTCCTTTTTTTTTTTTTTTTTTTTTTTTTTTTTACATTTATTCTTCTACATCATGTTCTACAAAGCCAATGCATTGGAATATTTAATTGTACTGTTTGATGTAAATTGAAATGACAAAAGAGTAGTTTAAGTTTAAGATGGTTCCTTTTTTTCTTATGGATGAAGAAAAAATATGTTTCCCTCCTGTTTTTCTATTTTTTCCCCATTTAATATCGTTGAGGGTCATCATTTTTGACTGATTTTTTTTTTTTTTTTTTTTTTTTTTTTTTTAAGGCTTTGAAGTTGTTTCCATCATAGTTTGGCAGTGGATGTCATATTTAAGCAAAAGTGCAACATGTGCCTCTTCTTTCTTAAAGGTGCCGTCCGCAACTCTCAGATCCCTCCCTCCCCACTGCTCTCTTGCCCTGCCTCCAAACTTTCCAAAGTCCCTCCCTCAGAGGAGCTATCAAGCAAACGTTAGTTCGACAGCAACATCATAGTGATATAACATGCTCTGTTAAAAGCATATTACTGCAGCACTTCTCTCTTTCTCAATGTTCGCACACCAGATTCTAGCAGCAGCAACAACACAGTGTCACTTACAGCACCCACACTGAGGCTGCTGCGCACACACAAACAACAAATGCACTACAGAGTTCTAGTGTAACAATTACAAATCAAACATAATGTAAATCAAGCAGCGGTAATTACCTTTCAAGCAGAAAAGTCACCAATTCCATCTTCTACTCCTCCAGACCATACACTGTAAAAAAGATGGCGCTCCAGCCCGGGAAAGGGGTGGGGCCTGTGAGCATCAGCTGTCAGACAGCCCATCAAACACAATCCTGGCTCTGTTTGGTTCTTTTTGCTTGGTCGCGGTGCATTTTGGCAATCTGCCAAAGGCTACAGGAGCAACAGGGGGACTCAATGAGTCTGTTTTTTTCACACAAACTACTAGTTTCATGTAAAGCTGTCCTTACATAGTGACAGCTTTAGCAAATATGACAAAAAGTCACTTTTATAAGAGTTGCAGACTGCACCTTTAACACTGCGGCTGTTTAGCCAAAAATATGGAAAAATATCCAATGTGACTAAAAGTTATAAAAACAAAGTTTCTCTGTAATACTCTCTGAACACTTGTTTTAAATCATAGGTACATGCAAGTCAAGTGTTTTTGGTTGTTTACAACAGTTTTTGTTTCTACCAACAGAAAAACTATGATGAAGCAGATGATGACTGCAAACATGGTGAGGCAACACAACATTCAGACATACTTTGCCCACTCCTGTACTAAGACTGGGCTCTAGTAACATTTTAGACCAGTTGTTTTGGCTCACGATTTCACAGGAACATTAATATGCACAAATTACAATGAATGTTTATATTGATCAAAGAAATTTGTATATTTATATTGATTAAAAGATATGGAATTGTAACTGAAAAGCTCCCGAGCTACTAACAGATTTGTTGTTGTTGTTTTTAACCTTCTTGTTGTATTTTGTATAAACTTCATAAATGTAAACTTCATTAAAAAGAAATGGCAGTAAACAGCAAATTTTAAATTCCAATGACTGCAACTTTCCCCTAAACAATAACTAACTTAATATGAGAACACTTAAGGAACCAAAACCACAGTAATAGCTCTTTTCTTTCCAACCAATGCTAAAAAAGTTGGAAGTCCAGAAAGAGCAGCAATGTAATGGGATTTTGCCATTATTCCAGTGATGGCAGAAGTTAAAAAGCTACTGGTGTGTACTTTGACCTACATTGACTTGCTGTATTACTGTAGGCAGTGTAATTTATCATTATGGTCAAAAGTGAGAGAATTAAAGCAGATAGATTAAGGGTTTTTTTGGCCTTTTTTTTTGTTTTTTGTTTTTTGCCTAAAGTCTACTTAATGACAA
The DNA here is from genome assembly GCF_900634775.1 of Gouania willdenowi. NCBI lineage: Eukaryota > Metazoa > Chordata > Actinopteri > Blenniiformes > Gobiesocidae > Gouania > Gouania willdenowi. Next base: position 34,367,976 of record NC_041044.1, read on the forward strand.
TCAGAAATACTTGGACCCTGCGACCCTGAAAAAAGGAACAAGCGCGTCAGAAGATGGATGGATGGAAGGAATGGTTAGAAGCAAATAATTTTTTGGCTTTATTAGTATGACAACCGTAACGATGTGTATTCAGTTATTTCAGTAACGGCTTTACAGTAAAGATTTTTAGTTGGTATATGATAGGGATGTGAATCTTCCAACAACTCACGTTTCGATTCCATTCCGATTCTTGGGGTGACGATTCAATTCAGAACCGATTCTCAATCCAAAACCAATTCTAGATTCACAATCGGTACTCTTAATTAATTAATTACTCTTAATAAGAATTGCGATTCAGACGTGAATCGTTGTTTTTGGGCACCCTTAGTATACAATGTAATGTACAAGTTTTGCAATAGAGAGAAACCAATTCAATCTGTTTCCCTTGTGTATTTGTACCTTTGTCCCAGTCCTGGCTGAAGAAATTGCCAGGGGAGATGGCTCGCTACAGGCTAGCCTGCACTCCATGCTGTTGGATGGCAGCTTGCAAGAAGTGGCAAACATTCTCTCAAAAGCCTTGTATGGAGAGCTAATGGTAAGACTTAATTTGACTGTTTATTACAGGGCTTCTCAAACCACAGTCTGTAAATAGGCACAGATGTGAAGTGAAGACCTAGTTAAAGCAGAACTAAGTGACTTGTGCTTAGCGCTCCCCCCAAAGCTCCCTTTTGGTTATGTTACTGTCATGAAAACACTGCACCCCCCGCCACCTGCCCCACCACACAGCTACATGCGCACATTTGCTCTCCCAAGACCGTAGCAACCGATCACTGAAAAATCCTAATACAACAGTGACAGTAACATAACCAAAAGGGACCTTTAGTAGGAGCACTAAGCGCAAGTTACTTAGTTGTGCTTTAAGTTCAAACATTTTGTTTCCTTTTGTTGTTTTCCAGAATGGTATTGTGGCTAAAGACTTGACCCGATTAAAAATTCTCTTCTCTCAAATTGAGGTAAGTGACACCGGTCTGGTTTTTGTTCTTTTTTCAGAGATCTCTGGTTTTGTTTTTGATTGGTTTACAAATAAATGTAAAACAATGGGTGGACAGGTAGTGCACTAACTCTGCTTTGTTTTTGTTTTTTTGCTTGTTTCTTGACTGATGTTTCTATTAAAATGTTTACACCAAGCTAATAGATCCCATTTTAGATACAAGTTAAATTACTTTTAATATCTTCCTCTGACTTTACTTTTATTTAGTCTTTAAAAAGAGAGATGGCACCAGAGTACACAGATGAGCAAGATGAAGGTGAGAAATCCTAAATCATATCAACATATTTGTATTTTAAATTTAAATGTTCTACTGCACTACTTATCAATGCTCTACTGCACTATTTTCCTTTTATTATTATTATATTTTATTATTATCTTTCTTTTCTATTATTTTCCTTCTTTTATCTTATTTTTTTATTTTTATTTTGTATCTATTTAATTATTTTTTTTATACTATTATTATTATTATTATTATTATTATCATCTTGTTATTTGCACATTCTAGTCTAACTACTGTTTATATTTATACTTATGTTTATACTTATTTTCATCTTTTCTAGCTGATTGTTTATTGTTGAAAATTTTTTGTTTTCACTATTGGAGAGAGCACAGTTGACCGAGTCAAATTCCTCGTGTGTACAACATACACTTGGCGAATAAAGATGATTCTGATTCTGATTCTGATTTTCTCCAGAAAAAGTGCCTAACATGGGGTAACCATGCCTAGCGTATCATATACGTTATTTATTTAACCTTGTATTACTATATGATAAACCACCATTTTATTGGATGATGATGTTAAACTGATATAGATGTTTTTGTGTTAACAGAGGTCCAAGATGGCTGGCAGTTCAGACCTCCACCCAGAGGTGTCACCAGCAGTGAGGAATATACTCTCTGTAAAAGGTAATGCAAAGTATTTATAGACACACTTGATGTGAGGAACAAGACATTACTGAATAAATATGAAGTGACAAATGAAGCTTTTGGGGAGTAAAAAATAGAAGTAATGTGAAAGTGAAAGTGTTTCATAGAGTAGACCATTATTGGTTTTACTCCTATTATCCATCTATATGGCTATGGTTCTCAGTTTATCATCTGAAAAACTTACTTTTGGTCATTTTCACATCATCAAAAGCGTCTTGTTTTCTTATCCAAATGTATCAAAAATATTTGTGTTACCTATATTTAACATGGAGTTTGCTTAAAGACGTTTTCCTTCTAATCCAAGAAGCTTATTGAGTTCTTAACTGAACTGGTTAATCAACATGACGTAGATGGCTGAGAACCTTAAAAAACAAAAAAAAAAAAATCAAAATTGTTGTGCAATTTTATTTTGGGTGTTGCTGGTTCACAAAAGTTAGAAATGTAGCCAATATAATGATGCAGATTTAAACACTTTGTGCACATTTTACCATTTAAACCTTGAGAGTTTTGTCAGAAGTATAAATGAAAAGTATTTTTAACTGTTTTTGAGTCACACCCTGGCTGGCAGATAAGCTGTGTCTTATTATGACTTACTTGTATGGTGATGAAGTTTGATTTTATAACGAAGGTGTCTTTTACTTCGTGCCGCCTTCATAAAATGGTACATTTGGCATGTCTACATAACTTTGCTCTCTTATATTCAATGATTTATAGATTTTATCAGAGATTTCTCTATATATATATTGTCAACAATTACAAAACCTTAACTGCAAACAATGAATGACCACATTTTCAACCTGTAGATTGTATTTTTTACTTAATTGTTGTGATCTCATTAGCATTTTGAAGTGAATAAAATTGTTGCTAGTTGATTTTGGAAGCGCTTTGTTGCACTTTTTCTGAGTGCTTTGCTTTCTGTTACCAACCGTAGGTACTTGGAGCAGGGTCTCTGTCGGTACGGGGCCCAGTGCACATCAGCTCACTCACAGGAGGAGCTGATGGAGTGGCAGAAGCGCTATGCGTCACGCCTCATTCGCCTCAAACAGCAGCAGGAGAGCAAACACTTCACGGAAAACTACATGGAGACCCTCATAGAGAAGTGGATGAACTCGCTTTCCCCAGGGAAAGTGGTGAGTGGCTGTTTGGTGCAGAAAATCACCAGTGGTTTAGGGTTAGAGTAGAATAAAATGGAATACACCTTTATTAATCTCTAGAGGGGAAATTCACATTTGCAGCAACATGGTAAAGCAGAGAGTAAGAACAAAAATAAATATAAATAACATAGGATAATAGTGCAAACAAATGTAGATGTGCATAATTAGAAAAATAACATTAGCAGAAATAAAAACAACAAATTGAGGAATTGGGTTGGGGGTGTGTTTAAGTGTGGTTACAGTTATTTTTAAACAGTCTGATGGCAGTGGTAGATAGCAGCCAAATAGTGCTATAGAGGTGTGCAAGTATCAAAACCATTCTAAAAATGAGTTGCATGTTCCGACCCAGCATGCACCACACTACTTTATTGGGTATTCTTAAAAGGATTGTCCCTCAAATGCTGTTTAATCTTTCAAATTTTGTATCACATTCTATCATGCTGACATGCAATTTTTAGGATTGTCTCTAATAAGAACACATTAACCTGAATAGGATTTCTTTATTGTGGGATTTTAACGTGGCCTACAAAATGCTAAGCATACAACCAAATTAACCAAAGCAACTATTGCAACCTTAAATTCCTCACTCATTTTTCATTTTTGTTTATCTTTTTGGAAAAAGACATAACCAAATTATTTTTGTCTTTTATTTTTCTATCTATTGCAGCTAAGTGACTGTTTAGAAGGAGTAAGTGTTGAGACCAGCTCCAGTCTCTCTGTAACTGTCACCAACAAGAAATCTGCGCACACTTGGGTTTTTTCCTTGTTGTGCAAGGTAGGATCAACTGTTTTATTAATGTCACAATCTGTGTTTTTTATATTTTAAAAATGTTTTTACCTTTTGATAATGAATGTTTTTTTAGATTTCTTAACAGTGCTACCATCTCTCTTGTTTCACCAGCCGCCCCGGAAGCTGTATCGTATCGCTCTGCTTTACGATGCCCACCGACCGCACTTCTCAATCACAGGGGTTTCGACTAGTGACCGGATCAGAGCGGTTCCCAAAGGCTGCCAGGAGTGGACCCTAGTAGAAGAAATAGCAGGTGGGTCACACATTCTGTATATGGGCCTGTTACAACTGAAATACACTACACTCATTTTAATATCATTCAGTAAAAAGAAGCATTAAAAAAATTTGGCCACACGTTAACATTCTGTCACAGAAGTCGATGTGTAGAAAGGTTGTTAGAGCCCGATATGTAACAAGACTTTTTATTTAAAAATAATTTAATAAAATGCTAATAAAAATAATGCATCAATTTTATAAAGTGCCGAGCATGAAATATAATTTATAAAAAAATGCAATAAAAGCCAAAATGTTAAAACTGTTCAATAAGGTAACAAGATGCTGAGCTCAAAACACAAAAACGTGCGTATGATTAGGGTTTGGCACCGAGAACCGGTTCCTAACGTCCGGTTCCAGAACCGTTACGAAGATGTTTGCACTTCGATCCCTAAATGCCCACACTAGTTTGTTTACGCGAGGTTTGTATAAGATGCGTTCAGAACGCGACTGCCGTGTGTGAGTGAGTGTGAGGCTACGGTTTCAGTTTGGACCGCAGAGCGGAAGAGAGATAGGGACTAATCACTGGTAAAAAGCCCAGTAAAACTCTGGAAAACAATCACCAGGAATAAAAAAGTTTTCCCTGGTAAAGATAGTAGCTCTAACAACAGGTAAAATGATAAACTGGTGATATTACAGCCTGTGAATACACATAATACGCATTTACTTCGCCTCCGGTCCTAGGGCCAGTAGTCCGGTGAAGCTTGTTCCGTTGACCGAGGTCAGTGTGTGTGTTTAATAAGGCCGTATGTGTCCGTATGTTTATTACTATAACACAGAACACCACACATGAGAACTGTTTTCACCTTTATTTTGATTGTAGTTTTCAATCAGCAGCTCGACAATAACACACGGTTACAGTTTGGACCGCGGAGCGGAAGAGAGATAGGAACTAATCACCGGTAAAAAGCCCAGTAAAACTCTGGAAAACACTCACCAGTAATAAAAAAAAAGTTTTCCCTAGTAAAGATAGTAGCTCTAACAACAGGTAAAATGATAAACTGGTGATATTACAGCCTGTGAATGCAGTACGGGGATGTATTTACTCTGCCTCCGAGTCCTAGTGCCAATCGACCGGTGAAGCTTGTTCCGCTTACCGATGTCCGTGTGAAAGTCCGCATGTTTATGCCTCCGTCCATCCACTCTTTTCATTATATTCATGTCTTTTAAGGCTCTTATTAAATAGTATCGGCTGTAGTCCGGGCTGCCGCCACGAGCAGAATGACCCAAATAACTGTAACGAGGTCTTATATTAGTTTTTTTTTTTTTTTTAAAGTGGTGGGTTTTTTTTGTGGCTTTAGACTCCAATTACATGTATGTATATATATTCTTATATATATACAGGTTCACAATATAACTATTTTTATAGTTTCTGTTTCCACTGTATCCAGAATAATAATAATAATCTTTTTCAACAAGAACTGTTGATCGATTTGTCACATGACTGCTCCAGGGTTTGTTTGAGTTTATTTTATTTTGTTTCTGCAGCTCTTTGTAGTGTTATTTCAGCAAGTTTCACTTTTACAGTTACAGTTGTGGACCTTTGCAATTGAATACCCTAGTTACATTACTGCAACTAAATTAAACTATATCAACTAAGTGAATTAATAAAAAAAAAAGGCCTGTGTAAAGGCTTTTTCAAATTAAAAAAATTATCCTGTGAAATCTGTGACCTGTTGACCTGCACAACTCAAAGAATTGGAATTGAGAATCGTTTAGAACAGGAATTTAAATTTAGAATTGTTAAAATTCAAATGATGCCCAACCCTATGCATGATACTACACTACATTTTATTACATCACTCTATCTCATCTTTATTTACAGAGCAGTAGAATTGCATTTAAAATGAGCTTTCCTGTTGTTTCAGTAGCAGCAGATAATGGCCTGGATCATTGCATCTACAAGATAGTTGTAGGATTCAGCACCGAGATCTTTGGAACGTTCAGACAAACTATTGTTTTCGACTTCGGCTCTGAACCTGTGCTGATGCAGAGGATCATGGTGGATGCTGCTTCCATTGAAGGTATGAGGCCTTGTTTTTTTTCCACAAATGTGCCCATACTCTGCTATTAACACTAGTTTCACAAAAAAAACACAGTTCAGATAAAGACCCATTTTAGTGTTTGCAATTCTATCACTGTTTTTTTGCATCAGGGTTTACGTGATTTTCTGATATTGATATGCTTGGTTTTGCAGACTTGGAACATCTGATGGCAGCGAGGCAGCAGCTACTGATGACTGCAAAACGTTGGGACCCCTCCTGCAAGACCATCGTAGGATTTACTCCCAATGAGACAATAGCCGACCTGGAGCGCAGCCTCCTCACCCGCTATCAGATCCCTCTGTCAGCCGATCAGCTCTTCACCCAGTCAGTCCTGGACAAAACGCTCACCAAAGACAACTATCAAGCCCGGCTGCACGACCTGCTCTACATCGAGGAGATTGCACAGTATAAAGAAGTTAGCAAGTGAGTTTATGAGTAATTCCCGCTGCTTGTCATTAAAAAATCGTGGTACATTTGAATGACACATCTGACATATATGAAATATGGTAATATTTATATGCTGAAAGAACAAATGTTTGATAATCTAAAATGAGCAAACAAGATGGGGACATTTAATTCCAGAGACTATTGCTCAGCAATGCCTATTTACTATTTTTCCATCTCTTAGATTATGGGCTGAGGTTGAAAGAACATTTGATGATTTGAAATTTCAACCCACCACTAGGTGTCAGCCTTGACTTGTAGTTTAGCTTTTGTTAGAGCACTACGTAATACACAAGCAGGGTGAGTGTAAAATAATAACAGTAATAATTTTAAACATACCTTTTATTTTGCAATTACCCACAGGTTGTAGCCCTTCAATAAATGTTTTTACCAGCTGCTTACATGTTTATTTAGATCCATTATTTACTAGTTAAAGGGCATTTTGTCTGATTTAATTTCTTTCAAAATTCTTTTCAAGCTGTGGGTTGTTTAAAAAGTATCTAGTCTCAGGACACGCAGCATATATCGACTGTGTAAGTAAGTGAATAATAATAATAATCTCTGGTGAAAAATAAATGTATGATTAATCCTGATTTTTTTTTTTTATCGATTTATTTCCAAAAATCAGAAGAAAAAAAAATTAAATTGTGATGAAACACAATGACTCCTGCTAATTTGGATATTTTAAGTACACTGTGCAAAATTGAATGTGCTGTGAGGTAGAACACAAAAGAGACGTAAAATAATTTATCACCTTACCATTTTTAAATAGATTAATAATCAGTGGTAATCGTTATTTATCGAAAATTGGTTTGTAATCCAATCGAGATTTCAGTAATCTGAATGGATTTGAATCTGATTAACCACCCCTAATCTCTATGGGTTTGAGTCTGCTCATAAATAATTCATTAGTCTCCTGCTGGAAACCCATTCGCACTGTGGCAGATTCAGTTTCTGCTGGTGGTTTCCAGTCAAATGTGCACCAACTGGGATTCCAACGTTTTAGATACTAGATATGAACATGAAAGTCATAAAAGTTTCAAAGATTTTCTAAACTCTTCAATGTAGGTTTTTGGCTTTAAAAGAGTGATTTAAAAACATTTTAACAGAAAGCTCTCTTTATATACATGTAAGAAAAACTAGTGGAAACACTAACAATTCTTTAGTCGCATAACTAAACGTTTACAAATGAATTTTGTGTGTGTGCGTGCGTGCGTGTGTGTGTGGAATATTCTTTGCATGTCAATTATTTACAAATTCTTACTTGCAATTTCATCATTTCAAATCCAGTAGAGCCTGAAGAGCCCACGTTGAACAATCCAGATTCAAACAAACTTTTTCTGTCAGAGTCCCAAAAATATGTGCATAGATTATCTTAAGGCTAGCTTTTTTTTTCTCTTAAAGGCTATTCTGATTGAAGGATTTTGTTTACTTTTTAGTGGTTTGCTGGCTGGTTTGTTTTATGTTAGTTTTTCATATTTACAAAAGTTAAAGAACGTTTTTTATTTTTAAATTCTCGGAATTCATGTCCAAATATGTTCCAGTAGTGCAACCCACTGCGATCTCAGGCAGCTTCTGAGTTAAAAAGTCCTGTCTCACTTGTAATGTATCAATGTATGACTGTAATGTTTTTCTACATACTGAGAATAACAGATTTTGGATGTGCATGACATCTGTGGTCTTCATCCTCCAGGTTTAACATCAAAGTGAACTTGCAGCTGGTCAACAGCTTTATGCTGACTGGCATATCTGTTGGGGCCAAGTATGCCCAGAATGGACAGCTTTTTGCACGTTTCAGACTGACTGAAACACTTTCTGAGGTAAAAAAAAAAGAAAAAAAGAAAAGCAAAACACTAATTGAACTAAAATGAAGATTTAGTATGACTTTGCATCCAAAGACAGCATTTCCTATTGCTTTTTTCATAACTTTATTTGTTTTTCTTGGTCAGGACACACTGGCAGGGCGTCTGGTGATGACTAAGGTACATTCAGTTCTGCTGTTGCCATTGGGTCGAGAGGGGATGAGCAGTCATCCTCCTCCAGGGGTCAAAGAGCGCGTTTACGAGGCTGTGATTGAGGAGAAGACCAAGGACTACATCTTTCTAAGGATCTGCAAAGACTGCTGTGATGAGCTGGGACTGCTGCCTGACAGAGAATTACCGGTAATGGCTGTGCCACATGTGTTCAAAAGCATGTCACTCTCCTATCCACTTAAATGCTTTAAGTGTACATAGTTTACCCATATAAGAAATTATATATAATTGGAACTTTAGAATTAAATAGTGCCACTTAAATAATCAAATCACTACCAAGTATGACTTAAAGAAAATGTTTATCATTTTGGCTATAATTGTACAGCTCTAGAACACAGTGATTAATCACAATTTCTTTGCTCAATATTATAATCACAATTATTTATCATGTTAGGGAAAAATCTGTATTTCTTTTGCACTACTTTAAAAAAAACAATATATGAACAGTTTACGTTGCAAAATGAAACTTAAAATCTAAATTATACCAAAAAATGAAATTAACCCAAGAATTAAAACTGTACCAAGGGTTAATTGAATAAATACACTATTACAGTGCTTTTACAAAATGCAACTCATTGGAAATGATTACAGCTCACAGCTCTCATCAATCCACCAAATTACTCAAAGCTTTCACTGACTAATGGTTGAGAAAGATATGCAGAGTAGAGGTGTCCGATATCAGCCAGAAAACAAATATCAGATTTTATCGGACTGCATCTAAAATCACCGATATAAGCACTCCGATGACATTTTCCGCTCCAGCACTCCTATCCATAGGTGACTGTGGTTCATACTCCAACAAAGTAACCTACTGTTGCTGACTATTGTTTTCTGTTTGAGTAGCATCACTCGATCAAGCCTATTCTAACATTCCACACTACGAAATAAGTAATAAAAGTATGTATGATTTGTGCTGATATCGTGTCAATATTGGTATCGGCCGATACGCAAGGCTGCAATAATGGTATCATATCAGAAGTGAAAAAGTTGTATCGGTTCATCGCTACAGCAGAGTGTACATTTTAAATGTAAATATTGTAGATGATCACATTAATTTAATTGCGACAACCAATATCATAATCACGAATAAAATTAAATTAATTGTGCAGCTCAACTGTGTTCTTTAGCATTATCACAAACACTGTTTTGCAAAAATGCAACAATGTTTGCCTTTTGCAGCCTCACCTAAATGATTTTCTTCCCCACGGCTGTGTAATGTGGCACCATGTTGAGAGTTATCAAAGCACATTCAACCTATAACTGTCTTTCCTCAACAGTCTCCAGGATGTTTGTCCTACAATTGAATGGCCTTACTAAGCTCTTTTTCCCTGCCGCCTTGATATATTTCCATCCTTATAAAAATTCAGAGACTTCTCTTGTCATTCTTACAGGGTTTTTCACTTATTACAAGAAATTATCATTACTTTCTCTATTTCTCCAGCAGCTAATCCTTCTACAGTATTTCTTGTAACCTATCATATTAAATAAATGGTTATTGGAAATGTATGAATCCATTATCCATTACTGTCTGAATGGCGATGCATCGATTATTTCTCCCACCCCTAATGAATTTTTGTTGGCACTCCTGCATCAACATTGTTGCACAGTTAAGACATCTGGCCTTTGTGTTGCAATAATAATGGACTCTTCAGATGTGAGCAAACTCTCTGCCTCTGTTTCAGGTGGAGCTCCAGTTTCAGCTGAACAGACTGCCGCTCTGTGAGATGCACTATGCCTTGGATCGCATCAAAGACACCACCATCCTTTTCCCTGATGTTAGCCTCGTGCCCACCATACCATGGAGTCCCAACAGGTATTATTCCATCACCATTGCACATCCTGAATTGCACAGTTTGTAGATTTTCCTCACAGAAGGGTTTTACAGCATGTTTGGAATATTTCATAATGGAGAGCAGATGTACAGTAATTTAATGACGATAAAAACATACACGTATGTTTTCATCTTCGCTGGAGATTTTTTCCTATAAAAAGAGGGCGTTTTTTCCTCCCACTGTCACTAAATGCTTGATCATGTGGCTCTTGTTGGGTTCTTTCTTTCTTTCTTGCTATGGACTCTACAGTATATTTTGTTAAGCGCTTTAAGATGACTTTGTTGTAATTTGCGCTACATAAATAAACTTGAATTGAATGTCACTTTATATCACTGTAGTTTTATTAAGAACTCACAAAAGCAATAAAAAATGAATAATATAACTGAAATGTAACCGTTCCTGTCATTGCCCTACTGCAGAATGTGAGCTGTATAAATGACACACACACACACTTACGTGAACATTAAATGTAACTAATCCCTAACGATTTTATTATTCAAAAACTCCTCTAATCCTTTCATAGCACATTTGACACGTATCCTTGTGGGGTCCTTGCCAATTTGAAAAATGACCGATGATCCCTTTTCTTGCTGACTAGATGGACATTCCTAAATGTTTTCTGCTTTAGATCTTTCTTTCTGAAGTTGGACAGGTGAGGGATTTCTAGGTAATCCTAATTGAAAGGAACCCAAGTCAAATATAATCCCCTCAATGTTTGCACGATGCTGCTGCATCAGCTTTCCAGAAGCTGTTTCATTTAGTCTTTTGTGTTCAGTTAAATCATAACGATTAAGTCTAAAATTATAACAATCAAAGAATGAATTCGGTTCAGATGGACCCTTTTTCATCCTCAATCGAATGTAAATATATTTAGGTGTTAAGATGAGAAAATTCAAATGTTACAAAAAAATACACAAACTTATAAAGTACACAGGAAGGAAAAAAGATACCCCTCGCAGTGTGTAAAAGGGTCTTACCTAATAATAAACATTTACTGGATTCTGTCAAAATAAAATACCAATATATTCATATTCTTAAAGTCAAAAGCAGGAACATAATGCAGTTTACAAGGGAACAATTAATTTGTGACAGATTACAATGCACTTACAAATGGCTATATGCAGTTAAAATCGTTTGTTTAGATCTCTTTAGAAGGAAGACATGTGACTGGAGTGAGACAGAACATCTTTTCCAGATTACTGGGCCTCTGAACCTGTAGGCCTTTGTCACTTCTGATTTTTTTACTTTTTCTTCACCTAACAACTATTAGCTTGCGTTTCTTAGCCATCACACTTCAAAGGATTTTATACAACTTGTGTTTTCTCGCATCAGGCAATGGGACGAGCAGCTGGACCCTCGCCTAAACGCCAAACAGAAAGAAGCCATCCTGGCCATCACTACTCCAACCTCAGTCATGCTCCCCCCAATTCTCATCATTGGACCTTATGGCACTGGCAAGACCTTCACCCTGGCACAGGCTGTCAAGCACATCCTCCGTCAGGACCACAGCAGGTCTGTTTATGTTTGGTTTCAAACGTCATAAAGGTTTTATAACATCTGGCTGTTTTTTTCATAAGAATGAATGTTCACTTTTAAAAAAGTTCTTGGCTAAATTGAGGGACAAATGGCCCGTGGCCCTCGCTAATTTCCGACATGGGAATTTATTGTTTATATCGAGGGATGACAAATTCTTAACGGTGAGAATGTTTTTGATGATAAATCATAAACGATAAAATATCGCACATTCCTATCATGACCCCATTTTTAGATCACAAATTTCTGGCAAATTTCTCAAATTATTTTTTTAATCATATTTGTTGATACTGTTACAAATACAGAGTAGTAAAGATTAGAGCACAAAGCGGCAAGTTCAGTTATTTTTTCTGGATTTTATTCGAACCAGATAGTATAGAACACAGTTGTTTGAGATTGAAAACCCCTGCTTTAAATGTTTTCATATATCTTTTATTGTATATGGATACTGAGAAAATAACAGGAAGCCTTTGGTATTATTTGGCTGAACTTACTGAGTTTGCATGGGTGTAAAGTCTTTTTGTTTCTTGAAACTTGTTGTAAATAACACTGTGAAATTAGTTGTTGGTGTTTGTGACTAGTGAGCTTTTTTATTAGATTTGTTTGTATAAAGTGGTGTGTGTCTGTGCAGTGATGATTTGGCAGGTCTGTGGAGCGATTTAGATTCTTTTGTTAAAATGCAAAGGTCCACTGACTGATTTTGTCACAGAACATTTTTTTTACAGCAGTGGCTTCTAGTAGTTAAATGTAAAACTCACACAAACTATAATTTGATTAATAAAAAGTTACTCCAGCTGAGCACACAGTGTGGTCTAACAATAAAACACAGGATTTCGTTGCATTGGCATTTTTTGTTGTTGGCCTGCTCCATCACTGTGTGCACTTACCCACAGGAAACTGTAATATGATGAGTTTGAGGGAAAACTGTGCACTGGTCTTTCAGAAAGATGAATACGATATCTTGGACACTGTTCCTGGGCAGAAGATAACATTTTGTTCTTTTGTTAATGTGTTGCAATGTAATATTTATTCCCATTTTCACTCTGAATATATTCAATATTCTATGGTTAAGATGAATTATAGATACTTTAAAATCTACCACAGGAGGAAGATGGCCTGCTGAACCCAACACTAGCAAATCATCCATCTGTTAAAGCATTGAAAAATACATTATACATGTGCTTTTGACAGGTGCTCTTGATACGTGCTGATGGTGATGGTGCTGGCTCCAACTATTCTGTAAAGTTTCACAAATATTTTCTATATGTGGCTTTAGCCAGTTGTTTTTTTTTTTCCCATAATATGTTTATGTATGTTTTATTAATGTCCTGTGTTATGTCTGTTTTAACACTGGCTTGGCATACAATGACAAACTATCTTACAATCTGTCCGTGCAGGGTCCTGATCTGCACTCACTCCAACAGTGCAGCTGACCTTTACATCAAGGACTACCTTCATCCTTACGTCGAAGCAGGCAATCCACATGCCAGACCTCTCAGGTAGGTTAAACTCTGAAAACCACAAGTGCAAGCCAAACCATATTTTAGACATCTTCAACTGTGCTGTAGCTGTTACTTCGCTCAAAACCATGCACAGCATCAATTATTTCATCCACTTTTTATGATTCTGAATGTTTTCCATGCTTTTAAAGCACTTCAGCCTGAAATCTGAAACTGTCAACTTATTTATGACAAGCACAGATATGCAAGACAGTTTTATTTTTCTGGAAAAAGCTGTGCATAATAGTTCAGAATCAAATTCTGTATTCCTGATGTTTGGAAGTTTCCAGCTACAGTAATGTATCAACCGTCTACACAGGTTGTTCAGTGTTTCTCTACAGTGGTGACGAGTTAATACAGACTGACTTAAATGATAACACGCACCTAAATGACACACATACATGTCAGTTCAGACTCGTGAACATCTTTAAGATTAAATATGACCTATTTGTGTTTCTTCATAAAATGATGGTTAGCTGTCAAATCGATTGTTTTGGTTTGGATGCTGTTATTTTTATCTGGGTATTTTTATCCAGTGATGTGAAGTGACCCAAAAACATTTGGGTATGAAGTAGTGTTAATGATTGACTAAAATGTATTGGTTTTTGACATTTTGGGGGCTTTTTACATCACAAACCAGTTCAGTTTATTAGCCATTTGCAGTATGAAAAACCACATTGGAAAAAAATGTGCAAGGAGCTCAAAGTGTACTGTCAACATTTAAAGACATTTCATGATAAAAAAAAAAAATCAATCCATTCCACTAAAATTACTATAAGGTAAAATACTGTACAATAAAGTCACATAAAATACAATAAAAAGTCCATACAGCCACCACGGTTAGCCCCGCCTCTCCTGTAAAAACGAGCACCTGCTAACTCAGCAATCTGTGGTGAGCAGGTTGGTTTGAGAGAATTGTGAATAGAGGTATAGTGAGTATTAAACAGGTAGTGTGCATAATATACATTGTTCATGGTATAGACTGGGTGTGTCTTAACTTCTCCAGAAGCCCCGCCCAAAATAAAGGCACTTTTTAATTTTCAAACCCGCAGACACTTGTCAGCCAAAACCTCAGGGTTTCGCTACCCCTTAAGTTATTAACAATTTATTTTGAAACTGAGGAAGCCACAATATTTTGTTTGCAGTTTTACATTTGCTAATTTCAGTCAAAAAGGTAGTCAGGAAACACCATATTTTATAAAACTGGAATATTTGAAAATATTTAAAATCGGTAGATTTTTTTCTTCATCTGTTATTTTCTATTTACTTTGATGGAAAACAAAGCTTCTACAGAAGAATCAAAGGCTACCAAATTAAACTAAAAGACATTCAGAGACAGGAATTGAACTGTTTTGTCTTCCTACATATGATCTCCTCCGTTTGCTTCTGTACAGGGTATACTTCAGGAACCGCTGGGTGAAAACGGTGCATCCAGTGGTCCAGCAGTACTGTCTCATCTCCAACACACAGATAAATTTCCAGATGCCCTCAAGGGAGGACATCCTCAGGCACCGGGTGGTGGTGGTCACCCTCAGCACCTCCCAGTACCTTTGCCAGCTTGACTTGGACCCTGGTAAGTCAGGGATTTTTATTGTTTTCAGTACAATGTTTTGTTTTTTTCACAGGCACCCACAGTTGTTTATAACGGCAAGACTTAATGACTAAAAACTAATTTCTTTCTTCTATAAGCCTATTACAAGCACAACGGTTAATGCCTTCACTACATGCTCTCTATTCACATCTACTTTCCTCCTCTCATTGAAAAAGGGTTGAATCTCAGTGATGTTGTGCAACAAACATGGAAAGTCAACTAATTTGTCAGTGCAGGCTAATAACCGTCACTAATGTGTCAGCAGAGGGACATTTCTCTGTTGCTTGGGAACACCATCTGCCTGTATGTGATGTACATAGCATCATTAGACCTCCTCCCCACCTCGTTCATCTTTTCTTCTTTGTGCATTTGGTGATGAAAACAGCAAAGGAAACAATGCAATTGGGAGCCTGTAAGCAGCTCCAACAAAGCTCATGCCAGAACACTAAGACCCCCTGTTAGATGTGCTTGGGTTTTTATTTGTTGCAAGTGTGGTTTGTCGTCCTCTCTTAAGGGATATATATTTGAGACAGGTGGTTAACAATTTGCACATGTTTTATCATTCTTGTAAACTTTATTCTTTCCTGCAGATCAAAAAAAAAACCCTGTCTATTTTGGGAACATATTCCTTTGGCTTGTTTTACTAATTGTAGAAAGCTGTTTCAGACATAATACTTTTGTTTAGGAAACTGTACACAGCTTAATAACAATACGTTTGCTGTTTTAAACTATTTTGGAAATGTGCACAGCAAGCAAAATTTTTGCAAAACACAGAATTAAACTCACTATTTTGGCGAGATAGAGAATTATATTTTTATTTTATAGCTAATTTTGTTTTAAAATCATTGTTTTAGGTGTCGCTGCTTTCACTACTTCTCAGAACAGCATAAAAAGCTCTGGTAGATGGATTTGAGTGTGTCCTGCCACTCGATAGCACTAACTCACACGTGCTGTCCTTAGGAGTAAAAAGGCAAAAGTAGCAAATATCGCTCACCTTTTAACAAATGTCCCCGTCCCATTGTATATTTTTTCCCTCCTTTTGTGTATTTTGTTGTTCTTTCTGTATATTTTTGTGTTTTTTTTTTTTTTTTCTATTTTTGTTCATTTGTGTATTTCTCCATTTGTAAGTTTTTGTAGGATTTATTCTTTATCATTTCTGTTGTCCCATTGTGCATGTTTTTTCTCTTTTTGTGTATTTTGTTGTCTTAATAAGTATTTGTGTTGTTCTTTTGTGTATTCCCCTGTTAATTTGTGTTTTTGTAGTAATTTGGGGTATTCTTTTCTGTCATTTTTGTGCTTTTACTTTTGGTGCTGCTAGTGGCTCATGTTTGTCACGCTGTTTATTTAGCCTGTGTGGCATTTCATTTGAATTAAAATTACCAAGATTTATATCGTATATCACTATTTTAAGAAAAATTATTGAAATATGAATTTTGGTCCATATTGCCGAGCCCTATCTAAATGCCCTCAAAGATGTTTTTGATGGGATTTTTTTCATGTCGTAATCGAAAGACTACCTGTTGTTTCAAACTACCATATTTTGCGGGGTATAAGACGCTATTTTTTTCCTTTAAAATGCACTCTGGGTGTGGATTTTTCAGTCAGACATTGTAATAGGATAATCTACAGAAAGTGAAAGCACTCACACTCTTAATAAGAAGGGAAATTGCTTGTTAGCGAGTGACAGCAGACATCACACATCTGTTGAATATTTGTTTCTATTTATATATAAAATGAGATTGGTGATTGTTTAAATAAAATCAAATACTGGTAATAAATTGAAGTTCGGGGAGCGGTGCAGGCTTGTATGCATTTACGCTGGGTAGAGTGAATAAAAAGTACACTAAGGTTTAAAATGTGAGATATCTCAGACAGTTTTCAATACTAATTAATAATAAACAGCATAAAGTTGTCAAATCATTGTGTTACGTTTATCAGGAGTGATCGCACACAGGACTCTCAGCCTGACAGCTGGCGTGACACACACACGTGGAGAGAGAGAGAGAGAGTGCTGTGAAACACTCCTGATAGAGTAAAAATCAGCCGGTTAATGATCGAAATAGTAAACAATAAACAGCATAAAGTTGCCAAATCACCATGTTACATTTTTTTCAGAAGCGATCATGTTGACGTGATCTCTGTTGAGGTTGAGTGCACGGGGAGCGGAGGAAGCAGTTTATCAGTCTGTTTCCATTAAAAAGTGACCATGAAAAGCTGTAAATGGACTGATATGCAGATGCGTTGCAGTGAGGGTGTGATTTTATGTGGAGATGGAAACTTGTCCGTTGAAACTGATCAGAATACACGGAAACCTCCGTGAACCGTGGCCCGCCTACCTACCCGTTCTGATTGGCCGAGTCGTTTGAAGGACACCCTCATCAGCCAATAGGGTGACAGTGCGGCCTTTCCATTAATTTTTCTTGGAAAATTGCTAAATTATTGGAATCCGACAAATACAGCGGTTTGTTCAATAGCCCGGAAAATACGATAAAATGCTCATTCGCTTGTAAAACCTCTGCAAATGTATTGAGACACTTTCTGTGGGTCACATTTCATGTTTGCATTGACTTTCATGTGGAAGCCGTGTGTCTTTGCCAGTCGGATGGAGGTTGTTGTTCATCCTCTCTCCTCTCGCTCTTTGCACGCTCTCATTTGCTATGCCGTTTCATTCCCTCCACTCAAACTGTCAAGCTCTGTTGGAGGTTTTTGAAACAGTGTTAAGATAGTGTGGAGTCTATCCTCAAACTCTGCTTTTTACTGTATTTAGTTGGTCACGATTAATACACATGCCCAAAGATTTTCACAATATACCAGATGTACACATTTTTATAGCCAAATATACATGTTTGCTGTGTAATTACTCTTTTATTTGATAATGGTGAGAGGTTATTTTTACCTGAATGGCAAAAAAGAAAAAAAAAAACAATTCTCATCTGTAATTTCTTAAAAGTCACTGAGTTTCCTTTTTCTCTTCCAACAGGGTTATTTACTCATATCCTATTGGATGAAGCAGCCCAGGCTATGGAGTGTGAAACCATCATGCCTTTTGCTCTAGCTAGCAAGTCCACCCGCATTGTGCTGGCTGGAGACCATATGCAGGTAAGATTAGATTATTTATTTGTTTTTTTCATTCTCAAATCACACTTTGGTCTAAGATTCAATTCCTAAATTCAAATCTGACATAAGGTAATGCTGATTATGCTTTTTATAGCTGTTTAATCCCACTCCTACCCACAGGAAAATGCAAAAATGAATGAGTGGAGCTACAGATAACACAAAAACAACCCCTGTCAGTCAGGCTTTATAAGCCAAGGAATTAAAACTTCCATTCTTAGACTCCTGGTTTTTATACAGTGTGAGGGATTATGAAGGAAGGTGGATGGAAAATCAGCCAAAAGACTGCTAAGCAATTACAGCCATGTTTTATATTTCTCTACTATATGAATCGGACTCGGCCTGTTAGTTTTGCCTGTGTGTGATGTTCCAACCTTCCTCTGTTTTTGCTTTTAGTTTGTATTGCCTGTTTAGTCACGCTGCTGGCTAAAAGACATATGGCTCTTCACCCCCTTCCTTCCACACAGCTTAAACTCCAGCTGCTTTTCCTTCAAATGATTACTATCTAATCTAAAGAGCAAAGAGCTCAATAAATGTTTCCTATATTATTGGTTCTTTAAAAAGTCTTAAAAGACATTACATTTCTGAATCGAAAAATAAGGCCATAATTGTCATTAAAATGTCTTAAATCAATGTTTCAAAAGTAGAATTTTAAAACGCAACAAGTATGATTTTATGATTGTAATTACATCACATTTCAAAATGAATAATGACATTCCTATTTGTTTTTTTTTTGTTTTTTACTTTATCAACAAAAATTGCCTTTCCAACAAAGATTCATCTTAATGTCTTTTCTTAATTGTCTTTATTTTTTGTATTTTTGGTGTAGTTTTACAGATTTTTGGTTATTTTTGTAGTCATTTTGTGTTCTTCAAATAATTTTGATTATTTGTTTGATTTTTTTTTTTTGCATATTTTACTGTCGTGTATTTTTGTGTGTTTACTTTGGGGGCCGCCAGTTGCACGTCTGCACTAAACTCTAGAGAAAAGAACCCTAATCTTATGTAACTGATGTAGTGTTTTTTTACCAATTATGTTTACTGTGAAGTTGGTCTTAAATTTAATTTCAAATGGCAGTAAAAAGTCTTAAAGTCTTGAATTTAATTTGACTGAAGCTGTAGGAACCCTGAGCTTGTTTCAGTGAGACTGATCACAATCATTAAAAATCTGGCCAAAGACAAGTTCCCCTTTTATATGTTGTCAAAAATGGTTAAATTACATCAGCCTGTTGTCAAAAAAAGTTTATATTTTCTGATTTCATTAAAATTGTCAGTTGGAACAAGTTGTTAAACCCTGAAAACAATGTGAAAAGGTAATATGGGAGTATCAGATGGACCAGAAAATAAAATATTTGTCTTTTTTCTCAAATTGCAGCTTAGTCCATTTGTGTATAGTGAGTTTGCCCGAGAGCGTAATTTGCACGTCTCACTGCTTGACCGACTGTATGAGCACTACCCTCCTGAATTCACCTGTCGCATTCTCCTGTGTGAGAACTACCGCTCCCATGAAGCCATCATCAAGTAAGTTCAAATCTTTGTAAACGCTGCTTTGTTTTTCAAAATAAGACTGAAAGCTTAAAAGCTGATTCTGATGGACAGCTCAAATCTGCTTAATTGTCTACAATACATGGCTGGTCATATAAAAAAAGCTAAGTAGGCTTTAGGCATGAATATACTGAAATACAGGCTTGGGGGGGGGGGAGAAATTTTTTGAGTTGTATAGAAGTTTTTTTTCTAATCTGTGACTGGTTTGAGAATTGTCTATATTTTGGTATTCACTCTTATCAATCCAGATGAAGGCTATTATTGGCAAAAGAAAGAGATTGTTGTGTATATGTTTTTGTGGTGAAAAATGAATAAATTTCATGCATTCAAACATTCAGTGCTCAAATAAGCTAGACTAAATTAAACATTGCTGAAAAACAGGAGAACATAAAATGTCCAAAAAAGCAAATATCACAATTGTATTGCTAAAAGAAAAAAAAGGTTCCCCTCCAATGTATTGATTTATTTTACAAACCGTACATTTTATTTACATTTGTATATTAATGTATTATCAGGGTTCCCACGGGCATGAAATTCCTTGAAAAGTTATTGATTTTGAAAAAACTATTTTTCAGTCTTCAAAAGTCATGGAATAATTTAACTGTTTTTGAAATATAGCCTATTTTATTTTAATGTTGAAAATCCAACCTTCACTATTACTATGGGACGCTAACTCAAACACCTTGTGTTGTACATCTCTTTTAATAAATGCGTCTGCAAATTGAAATTGTAATCTTATAATTAAACATGTTAACACTTAGTTGTTGTTTAATGTTACATTCAATAGCTGATGCATTGTTTCGTTATTAAAAAAAAATTGCATAAAGGGTGTCAAAGGCAGTTGCACCATTGTACGATGCTATATGATAAGTGATGGGCACAACTTGCATTCCCTGTGCTACTAACCATGGCACACTGTCAAGTGTCAACCTCTGTTACACTAGTGCACTTTTTGCGCTCTAATGGTCTTGAATAAATCTTTGTTTTTTCAGTCATGGAAATTTGGTAAAATGTTTTGAAAAATCATTGTGAAGAAAGTGTGGGAACCATGTAATACTCATTTGTTAACTACTTGTTTTTTTCACTGATGTGTGTTCAATATTTTTATTACCTAACATCAGTGTTGTCATAGAAATTATGCATGACTGGAATTCAGAATGACAGGACCAATAAAAAGATCATTGATCTCTTTCATACTTTAAAAAATTTATATATATATATTTCTTCTATTTTTCTGAAGCTACACATCTGAGTTATTTTATGATGGAAAGCTAATGGCGAGTGGAAAGCAGCCCTCCCACAAGGACTTCTACCCACTGACTTTCTTCACAGCAAGAGGAGAAGACGTCCAGGAGAAGAACAGCACTGCGTACTACAACAATGCTGAGGTAGGAGCGACGGCTCACAAACTTGTTGTTCCTTTTTGATAAGGTTTTGTTTGTTAGTAATTTTTTAAAAAACATTTAATGCCACCAACTAGGGCTGAGCGATATGGACCAAAATTCATATCTCAATATATATGACACAAATCTCCATATTTTTAACTTTGTAAAGTTTTACCAGAAAGATGGTAGTGAAAGCAGCAACTCCTAAAACAAGTATTTTAATACAAATAAACTATAAAATAAAAAAATATATCAATATAGGCGATATTGTAATTTTCTACATCACCAAAACAGAAAACTCAATGTATGTTGAATCTCGATATTTTGCCCAGCCCTACCACCAACATTCCAGGTTGCATATTGTTCATACCCTAAAGATTGAAATGCATATTTTAAACATGCTGGTTTGACACCATTGAGCTTTTCACCTAGGAGAGAGAAAAAAAAAACGTTATTTCTCATTGGGTTTATATGTATGTTCATGTGCAACTGTTTGCACTGGTCACCAACTCTATAATCATTGGGAACTATTTGCAAAAGTTTAGTTTGAAAAACTTCTATACAATACTTGTGCTGAGCTGTTATCAACACTACCTTAATTGCTTGGGATGAAATGCATTGTGGGGGGAAACAAAGTGTCTTTGATAGGATTAGCTTCAAATGGAAAACAATATTAACGTGACACTTTGAAGCCTCTGGCGAAATTTTTATGTTCTCCAATGAGCGCAAAAGTCATTCATTCGGTGAAAACTAAATAGATGAAAATAAGTTTGCAAAAACATAGAAGTCACTTGCACTAAAAGCTAATTTTGTGGAACATCAAATCTTATCTGTTTTCCGTGATTTATTGTACATTTATGTGAATATTTAATGCTGCCTTGACCGTCTTACGATGTTTGAATTTCTAGACTTTGTGCTGTATTAAAGATATTTGTTGATTATTTGCTGTATTTGGGTAGACCATAAGTAGACTTGTTGCTACAGTACCAGCTAAAAGCAATGTGGACTAAATGCCAATCAAAAACCCTGAATAAAACACTGAATCCACAGGTATTTGAGATCGTAGAACGAGTGGAGGAGATGCGTAAGAAGTGGCCGGTGGCGTGGGGCAAACTGGATGAAGGCAGCATTGGGGTGGTGTCGCCATATGCTGACCAAGTATTTCGCATTCGAGCTGAACTTCGTAAGAAGAGAATGTCAGAGGTCAGCGTGGAAAGAGTGCTTAATGTGCAAGGTGAGTAAAAAATTAACTGTGTAAACTCAGTGTATGTTTAGTGCCCAAATATTGATTCTTCAAAATGTTCCCAAGTGTGACAGGTCAGTGTTGAAAAAGTCAGAAAACAAGCGGTACATCACACAGAAATGAAATGTCATTTCACATTTCAATAACAGAACAAAGGGGTGGTGATTGTTGATGATTAACCCTTGTGTGATGTTCATATTGTTGTTACTCAGCCAGTGTTTGTGGGTCTGATGGACCCGTTCCATTTTGTGGCTTTTAGTGCCTCACAATCAAACACTTTTATGTTAAAATACTGAACAGATGTTTACCTTATCCCAATTATAAGCAGTATAAACAATATATATGGTTAATATTGGCCCTTTACCTTTTTTAGGTCACATTTATAACTTATTATTTAAAACATAATAAAGAAAATCAATTAAAATCAAGATATTAGTGGAAAACATTTACAAGTGAAGCAAGGTTTTTCAAAACTACTGACTTATTTCTTTGAACTAGAAATTTAACCCATTCAGGTGCACAACACAAGCTCAACACATGAACACAGAGTAAACAAGACAACACATCAGCCCCATTGAACACATGGCCTTTAGCCACTAGCCTATATAACACATGAGGGGCAGAGCTTTACTGTGTGTGTGTTGCAGATATACTTTCTGCACTTGATGCATGTATATTGTGTTTTCCTGTCCATCTTGGGTCCGCACACTTCGCACCGCTTCTTCTTGTTGCTGGTGTTCACAACCTAGAATAATGAAAAGATCAGGAATTTTACTAACACCTCTCTCTCTCTCTCTCTCTCTCTCTCTCTCTCTCACAAGACATGAGTGCCAGACATGTACTGCAACAGCATCACACACTTACTTCAGGCTCTGCAGATTGTGGTTCTGTAGGTTGGGTGGACAGGGCACCAGCATTCTCCTCCTGAATCCTCCTCACCATGGCTGTAGAGGCTGGGGTTCTGGGGATATGTTTTCTTGTCTCGATTTGTGGTCTCACCAATGCCTTTCCCAGATCCTCAAGAAAGAGCCGTCTTTTCTGGAGCTTCATTCGTTTCCATTCTGGGTTCAGTGCCATCCAAATGACAAAGGCATTGTACGCTGAGATGTCCAACATGTCAAAGAATATTACCAGTGGCCAGCGTAGAGTCCCCCGTTTGCAGCTGTAGGCCGTCACCAGCTTGTCCCTGTTGTCGACCCCTCCTTTTGTGGCATTATAATCCATGATGATCTCTGGTTTGTGATGTTCCTGGTCACAGATTCTTCCATCCCCGTGCAGTGTACTCATGAGTACCACATTCTTGCCTTTCTTTGGCACATAGGATACCAGGGATGTGTCAGCCGTGTAAACAAACTTGGAAGACTTGACAGGCCTGTTCTTTGAAGTCAGCAGTTGAGGTGGGAGCGCTGACCTGTTTTTCCTTATTGTTCCCACCATGGTCAGCTTCCTCTTCCGGAGCTCTTGTCCCGGTTTGTGCGAGGTAAAAAAATTGTCGCATGTGATGTTGTGTCCACTGAGTCCCTGAGACATGTCGAGGACAACTCTCAATCCTTGGTTTTTCTCTGGGGCTCCTCCATCAGGTTTCCCTGTGTAGACTTGTAAGTTCCAAGCATATGAGGAAGTGGCATCACAGGCAGCCCAGATCTTTATACCATACTTTGCAGGTTTAGATGGTATATACTGCCGAAAGGGGCAGCGGCCCCTAAATGGCATCAGCTGTTCATCAATGGTGACATTTGGCCCAGGGTTGTACAGCAGGGGGAGGCGGCGCACCCACTTGTCCCACACTGTCCTGATGGCAGCTAGGCAAGGATGAGAACTCCAAAGTAAGCATGTAATTGGGTTTGGTCCATTTCCTTCCACCTCTCTCCAAAAACACGTTTTCCTTCTAAATTAGTGCAGTCAAGAATAATTTCCACACTTCTATTAGCTCCGGGTCCAGTGGCCCCCGAACATCTTATATGTAATAGAAATGTGTAGGGGGGTGTACGGTGTGTGGTCATTAAATATGTCTTCTGATATATGTTCTTCACAGAAAATGAGCCAAAGCCAGTGAGTCTCAGTTTGAAAAATTATTTAATTGTATCATTTTTCTTTTAATAAAAACTGAAAACGGGTCCCACAGACCCGAACACCACACAAGGGTTAAAAGAAAGCTAACATTTTTTTGGTACCACTAGACCCCATTTCTCTAATTCTGTCCAATACTGCTGTGTATGTTTTGTTAAGCATTGTGGAATGCTCAACAAAATGATGTGATGGTTTGTACAAATATTTTTCAACTTAAAAAGATGTATAGGGCAAAAAAAATCTGCTAATATGCTTTAGAAAGTCGACTCGGGGTGTGATTTGTAAATTTTAATTTGGCATTTTTAGGTGATAAGAGAATTGTGAAAATTATGTGGACTGATGGAGGACGGTTGGTGGGGTCATTAATTATGTATTTATTAAGTTAAGGGACAGAAATATAAGAATTGTATTCTTCTTACTGCTCCTTTCCAATCATGAACATGTTTCATTTGGACTGTGATATTATTTGATGTAATAGTCTATGTTGGTTTGCGTGTTCATCAAAGGATCAAATGTACCACGCTGATTTTCATCCATTCATTTATCTTTTCTGCTTATCCAAGTTTGGTTTGCTGAGACAGCAGGTTAATTAGGTACGTCCAAACCCCCTCCTTCCTTTCCATCTTCCCTGAGGGGATGTCAAGTCATTGGGTACGTAACTCCTTCACCATGGTCTGGGTCTTCCTGCTAGGAAGGGGTCTCCCGGGTGTTTTTATCCGATGCCCAAATCACCTCAATTTGATCTTTTAAAGGCCGAGGGAAGCGTTCTGTTAAGCCTCTTGCATATGACCTCAATAAATACACGGCAATTCTGCCCTAAGGGGATCTATTCACCGTTGTGGGATGTTTTGGGTAATTTTGGAATCAGTGTGACTCAGTCTGCTTTTTGATGCTTATACTTTGGCTAGAAAGTTTTCTTCCATGGTCTGGCACTGGATGCTTGGTGAAGATTCCCTGTCCCCAGTTTCAGGACCACTTTTTTAAATTTTATTCAAAACATTCTTTGATCACTCTTTTACTTGCATCTCCTCTGGGCCCACTTTGGCTTGTGACCCTACCAAGTGCTTAAGCCCTC
Source organism: Gouania willdenowi (assembly GCF_900634775.1). Classification (NCBI taxonomy): domain Eukaryota; kingdom Metazoa; phylum Chordata; class Actinopteri; order Blenniiformes; family Gobiesocidae; genus Gouania; species Gouania willdenowi. Next base: position 34,393,558 of record NC_041044.1, read on the forward strand.
CACGAGCCAACGCCCAGGAACATTAAGGCGTACAAGCTTGTCCAACACGATATGATGGGGATCCTCTTTTTTTTTTTTTGCAAATTTTATATTTGCAAATCATTTCCAATTTGATTTTTAGGATTAAAGTTGTACTGCACTGGAAGAGGTTGTGGACAAACTTTTATGTTGGCTGGTGAATCATTTCTCACTATTCTTCTCACAATAATTTATCTCCTTAGCACTTTGCAGATACAACATGTATAAATATAGGAAACATGACTGATATTTGTATTTGGTTTGTATTAACCACAAAGAAAAAGTTCCACCTCTTGTTCTGCGAGAGTTTTCAAGTAAAAAAACACAAAGTTTTTTTTTTTTTTTTGCAGGGAAACAATTCCGGGTGCTTTTCCTCAGCACGGTGCGGACTCGGCACACCTGCAAACACAAGCAGACGGCCATCAAGCGCAAAGAACAGCTAGTAGAGGACTCAACAGAAGACCTTGATTATGGCTTCCTTTCCAACTACAAGTTACTCAACACGGCTATTACCAGAGCACAGTCTCTGGTTGCAGTTGTAGGAGACCCCATTGCACTGTGCTCCGTTGGGCGCTGCAGGTAAATCAAGATGAATAAAGGGTCATCATCAATTTATAAATCATAATTTTACCAAAAAACTTAACAATATTATGACTCAGCCCTTCGTGTCAGGAAATTTAATCTTTCTAAATGTGCGCTGGCAGAGATGAACCAATTTTTTGACTTCCCAATGAATGTCCTGTTAACTAAACACTTATTTCACACCATTTAAATCCTTCTGAGAGGCAAGGAAGCTCAGGGAAGAATCAACATGCTGTCAATCAGCTGTAGCTGAAATAGGGGAATTTCTTAGTTTTGGGGTTTTTTTTCCTCCAAATTGGCTTAACCACCAAAAACAATAACAGGGAAAAAAAAGTCCTTCTTAAAGCTGCCTTCTCAAATACTCCATTTAGGTTTTTGTTTTAAAAAGATAAAATTTTAATAATTTTTAGTTTTTGTTGTTGCCTAATTCATAGAAGCTACTCAATTTTAGCTTTTTAAAATATTATCTTTAAACATTGGTTTATGATAAAAGGACATAAATAGCAGTAGTAGAAATTGTGCCTTAATGTTTTTCACTGTTTATTTACAGAAAATTCTGGGAGCACTTTATTTCCATCTGCCACGAGAATACGAGCCTTCATGGCATCACCTTTGAACAGATAAAGGCCCAACTGGAGGCCCTGGAGCTGAAGAAGACCTATGTTCTCAACCCACTGGCACCAGAGTTCATCCCCCGTGCCCTCAGACCACCACAAGCACACCACCCTTCCTCACAGTCCCTCCACCCACATCATCATCTACATCCTCAGCACACGCAGCCGATCTCTAACAAACCGGGTCAGCAGCAGCAGTCGCCACCCAAGGTAAGGAGTCACTCCGGTGAGAAGAGACTTTGCTGTTTTGGAGTTGTTGTATGAATGGAAGCTGTGTGAAGCAGCGTGGTTGCACCAAACAAAAAAGTTGAAATACAGTTCATGTTTACGTTTCTTAACGTTTGCATTGTTAAAAGTCTGCATTCATTTTCTGCTCTGATTAGGGATAATAAAATGGCGATATTCAATATAAATTTCAATATTTTTAACTCAGTCTTTCCAAAAAGACAATGTTGCCGATGGTCCCAAATTGTCTTGAACAAACATTGGTAATGATGAATGTCGGCACAGGCTTGTAGTTAATTCAAGCGTGTTGTTTAAAATTCCTCAAATTTAAGTCATTAACAAAACCCATTTAGCTCTACCAAATATATATATCGAATGATAAGATGGTGTTTGCTGTAAATATCAGCAAATGACTAATAACAATATCACCATTTTTTTAAAGCCTTTGATCCCTTAAATCTACTGAAAGGTGAGAGCTTTAATGGTCATATACATTGTTTCTCAAAATGCACATATATACGATATCGATCTCAATATTTATTATTCAAATAAAGTAAGACCAGAAAAACAATTCAGGGTTAAATGTGCTGATGCAAAAATGTCACACAGGCTTATTTATTAACAAACTACAGTATATGTGCCACTTTTGGTTTTTTTCTCCTCTGATGGACAGTACGTGTGAGTGAGTTCTGGAGTGTGGCTTGTCCAGGTGAAGGTCTGGGTTAGGACGCACTCGGCAATTCATATAACTGAGCTTTTAATGCAGTGATTCCTAAAACAACTATTTTAATACAAAATAAGCTAGAAAATATAAATATATCTATATAGGTGATGTCATTTTCTATATTGCCAAAATAGAAATTTCTAGATCTTGATTTCTTGATATATTGCCCAGGCCCAGCTCTGATCTATAATTAGGGGACCAAGCCCACAGGGGCTGGAGAACCAGTGGTGCTGGTAAACCTATTGTTTTTGTTCTGAATTTTATAGTTGTACATAACCTTTATTTTTCCATTGGTAAAAGTGGTGCTGCAGCCTAAACCGTGCAAGGGAGGGCGGTGCAATTTGGAGGGTTGGTCCAGGCTCCTCAGACGCAAACACCTGCATATCTTCGCCAGCAGGTGGCGCTATAACCAAGGTCAACGTGTTTTGGCTTATAATTCCCACACCGTATGTCGCACGTTCAAAAACCTCATATCTACGGATTCCTTCAATAGCAATGAATCACCTGGGCTGGGCCACGCTCATTTCCGCCTATAATTATGTTGGCGCAAAAACTAGAAAACCTACTTTTTCGAACTCCTCCTTGGGCTTTTGTCCTATATCTCAAAGTGAATCACGATTGGTAAAAGTGGGCGTGGCTTATTACGACACATACAGCAAACATTTATTTCAGCTGAAGTATTATGTTGAGGGCTGTGAAATTTACAGGGTATATATAGAAGAGCACACAGATCACCCATACCTAAAAAAGTGAGCCACTAAGTGGCGCTATGATAAGTGCAAATGCATTTTGGCCTGTAACTCACATTTTAAATCACATCTTCGTAAGCTTTATATTCAGGTGTTCCCTAAATACATAATCTTTTGACATAGGCCACACCCACTGCTGAATAGCACTGTATCACTTGGGCGTGCCCATTACTATTGCAACACTGCAAATGGCACGTTGGCCTGTGTCCTGACGCTCGCCCCAAGCCTGTCATCCTTTGTAATGTACTTCCATGGGCTCCGCAAAACCTGGGGCCGAGTCGCGCTGGAAGGCTTGGCCCCTATTCATAACTGCTTGCAGTTCTAGTTCTGTTTTATAATTGGTTCTTTACGATTTAAAAAAGAAAGGTCATTAACCTGCATCTTTCCAATGTTGCACATTGTAATTGCTGTTTTGTTAATAGTTTGAGTAGCTTTCTAGCAGAAACAAATTAGCAATGATTTATTTTCTTTTGATGGAGCTAAAATGTTTTTTTCTTAAATTGGAGTTTTCCTTTAGATGCAATGCAATACCCATCTGTTAATCTAATAACATCTTGGCTGTAACGTGATGTGTGTGATGGTCTTAAAGTGGCTCTATTTTGCTCTCAGGAGAGTTCCTCTGTTTTGGAAAATTGATCACTTGTAGCAAATGTTCAGTAACTCCATGAAGCTATTAAGCGTCAGCTTTACGGGAGACATTTGGCTGTAGTGAGTCTGTGGTTGGATCAGATATCTAGCATGTTAGACTATGGGCACCACTCTCAGCCTGGTGTGTCTGGCATTGCTGAGGTAATGTTACAGCCTAAAATAGCCACAAGAACAAGTTGCTTCTGCCACAAAATGTCAAATCTGTCAGTTTTTAAAGGAGAGTCACAAACCTTGGTTGAAAAACAAAGTTGTTAAAGACGTGACGTCTAATTTTAGGCAATGTGTTAAATCTTTTTAAAAGTAGTTCTGGGGAAGAAACATTACAGCTTAAAATGTTTGACTCTTTATTTTGATAAATATTGCTTTTGCTCTGTTTGACAAAGAGAGAGTAGACATTAAAAAATAGCCACTTAAAAAATGTTATATTGAGTGTAAAATATTCCTGTTAATGTGTCGAATTTATTTTAAATTACCACAATATGTTATTACTAGAACAGACTCCTGCACTTGCAATAAGTAGTAGTTTTGTGGGTTTTTTTGCCTAAACACTTTGATCGCCTTCTGCTATACAGAAGAGGTAGCTTATTGTAGTTGTGTTTGTCATGTTTTCAGTCACTGGTTGTGTAAAATGCAGCTTCATCTGTCATTTTCTCCTACAGGGGAAACATTCAAACCACACAGAGCATCTTCCACCTGAAGCTTATGGTGAGTAAAAACCCCTTATCTGGATTGAACTCACCTTTTGCCCTGCTTGTGGTCTGTTACGTCTCTTACTGTATTACAGCACTGCAGAGTGAGGGGTAAAGCAGTTTGATGTATATCACTTTAAGCTAATTTCACAGAATATTCAAGGCATCTTAACTTGTTAATTGTTAAATTGGGGGGGGGGGGTACCATGCTTTTGAATAATGGAAATGGACAAAACAGAATTTACAGAAATAACTGAGCAAAAGACAAATTGATTCAATAAATGGAATTTATGGTTCCTAAGCTTTCAAAAAATAAAAATCCAAACCACTTTGTTTAGGTATTGTTTGTTAAAGCAGGGGTTCTCAACTCAGGGTTGGGGGGAAAAAAATACATTTGACGATTTATTGAGATTTTTTGGGTGTCGATTTTAATAATCGATTTTGCTTCCCAGTATTGATTTTTTTATTTATTGTATTTTTCACATTTTCGTGATCGACCACTGGGTGGCGGTAATGCACCAACAAGTGAGTGCAAACACGAGGAAGACTTAGCAGAAGAAGAGTAGCAGCAGCTGGGACTTCCCTTTAGCAAACAAACCAACAACCGTAATTACGATTTAAATCAAAAGTATGGACATGCTTTTGATTGATTCTATGGCAAATGGATTTAGACATGACCAAAGCTGTATTAAACTCTGCTTCGGACAAGTAGCGTATTGTGTAACACAACGAACATTACTGCTCATCTTGTCCGCCACCACCCAGACATAAAGCTAGAGTAAGCAAGATAAGACACCCGGCAGCAGACCAACGGACCCTGGATGGGATATTAAATAAACTTATCCAGGTAATGAAGCCATTATGTCAGATGAGGCAGATCCAACCCTGTCCATCATAGCGCCTCTACACACACACACACCTCCTCCAAGCTACACATGCACGTCAAATGTTTGACTAATAAGTTCAAATTTACCAGTTTTAGAATGGGCAAAATGCGTTACATTTAATTATATTTTATTCTTGCTGTTCACTCCTTTTCTTGGAAGGATGTTAGCTGCTGCGTCGTGGAGCTGATCAGCTGTGTGCCGCGGTGCGCACGTCAGCTGCAGCTTGTGAATTGAAACTTAGACAGACGTCAGAAAGATGTCCTCACTGGTCAACGGTTTTAACACCGTGTCCAACGTAAAGCCACAGTTTGATCACACTACAGAGTAAAATATATGATTATCATCACTGTAGAATTGCAATACTTGTAAAATCAGAATCGCAATTTAAATCGAATCGGCATCCAAGAATCGGGATTAAAATCGAATCTGGACAAAAGAATATCGTCCCAACCCTGTTCTCAACCTTGGGGTCAGGACCCCATTTGGGGTTGTGAAACACTGAGAGGGGGTCAACAGATGCCTTCAAGAATCTAAGAATGTTTTTTTTTTAACAATTTGACCCTATTTTTGCTTATTTTTACCCTTTTTCTGCAGCTACACCAAACTTGTCATATTTTGATTTATTTGCATCACTTTTTCTTGCCATGTTTTGGCTCCTTTTAATGGATTTTTGCTACATTATTCCCATTTCTGCCACTTCTCCATCAAATTTCAATGTCTTTTCTGCACATTTTTTTCACTTTCAAGACAATTTTGGAACTTATAAACCCTTTCCACCACTTTTCTCACCTAAGGTTTCATATGTTGACCCTTTATTGTCACCTTTTACCTTATTTTTGCCAATTTAACAACATCCACAATTTATCATACCCATTATTTGCCGTTTTGTTTTTGTCTGTACTCAGATTAATAAATAAATGTGTTTATCACAGATTCATAGAACAATGGACCATCATTTTGCTGACTTTTTGGATGGGCCTCAAAAAGCTCTCCCCTTTATTTCCTCTTATAGATGGCCCTGTCTTCACATGACTGTTCTAGATTGTTCATGTCTGAGATTGAAATGCAATGTGATATTACACAGAGTGTACCTGAATTTTTAGTATACAATGCGTTGCCTTTAATTATAGAAATCAGAGATGGACTTAAAATGTGGGTTAAAAAAACCAAAGGATTATTTTGTTTTTAGTGCATGTCAGTCATGTTGTTCCTGATTATTACGAAAGTCCATATGGGTGCATTAGGCCCTGGGGCTATTGAAGCAATCAAAACCGTGCAGGCTACAAAAATATGATGATGCTCAGTTTTTTTCAGTTGCTTAGTAACAGGCTGTAACATTCATCATTTGTGTTTTCTATGTTTCTCTGCTGTAGTCCAACCCAGCTCTGCCGTGTTGATGGGAACCCCTATTCGTGCATTCTCTCCACCTTTGGGCAGTGCACCGGCAGCAATGGGCAAATCTCCCAGTCCTGTGCAGAGGATCGATCCTCATACCGGTGCCAGCATCCTTTACGTTCCCGCGGTGTACGGTGGAAACATGGTGATGTCCATGCCGCTGCCTGTAAGTGGTTTTTTTCTAGTCGTACCCATGAGTCAATACCAAGTGAAAGCCAATCACTTCAATAAATTAACAGTTTTGTGATTGATATTTATTAAAATGTTTAGCAAATAACTGTAAATGCCTTTCGATACTGTCTCCAAGTTTTCCTCCCCATACAACATTACCAGAGGTGAAAGTAACAGATTACAAGTACTCACAAGACTGTAAATGAGTTTTTTTTATGGGTATTTGTACCTTTTTTGAGTATAATTCTAAGTTGTTCATTTAACTTGTACTCAAGTACGTTTTAAAGAAGTTGAATCATTTGCTACATTTCTACACTCAACTGTTAACGAGTAAGTTATTTTATTTATTTATTTATTTTTAAATGATTAACAGACATTGTGAAACTATTATAAAAAAAAAAAAATGAAATGACCAGACATTTTGACAAACCTTTTATACAGATGCCTTTGTGGAAAATAAATTAAGTTCCCTTTATGGTAGATTTAGTCTCTTCCTTTTTAAGATTAGATAAGATTGCCTTTATTTGTCCCACAAAGGGGACATTTGTACACACTATAATTCCTGACTGTTGTGTGTGGATTGGCTGCCAATTTTAAGTTTATACATGTGATGTTTACTGCATGCGTGTTTCAATTTATTACCAAAAATAAACCTGTGGGTTCCAAGTAACTTTTACTTTGACTACTATTTAATTGAGCTACTTTTGTACTTTAATTTAAATCAAGTAACAGTACTTCTACTTGAGCAGGATATATTGGTACTCTTTACACCACTGAACATTAAGACTGTTGTGGTTTTCCTTTCCTGTTGTGTTTTACATTGTCCATTGGAAAGGTAATGTTACCTATTTTGCTTCCCTTTTCCTTATAGTTGCCCTGGCCAGGTTACCAGAATCGCTTTGCTGTAGACCCTCGAATGATGAGCCACCCCGCAGCCATGGCCTACAACTTTAATCTGTTGCAGCCTCAGAACCGCAGCTCCCCTGTCCCTTACAGCGGGGTAGCCCACCCGTCTCCTCTTGGTATGGGTCAGCCCAGTCCTGACAAGGAGCTACATGCTGACCCTATCAGAAACGGTATGTGCTTAAGTTTTTTTTCCAACTCAGCTGTTATTAAGGTCCAGATTTAAGCGTGTTGTTCTGGTGTTTTCTTTAGGTAAGTTGGAAGGTTGTTCAAAGCCAGATCAGAGTCGTCTTCAAACACCAGAGAGAAAAATGACCGACCTGAAGGAAAAACAGGCAAGTTCATTTTTGTTGCATTGCTTTATACTTGTCATTTTTATGATTTATTTTATTTTTTTGCATAGAGATGAGTAATTCTACCCCTTGTTTTATTTACATGTCATTTACATGTTGGCCTCTTAAGTCTCTTCTATAGCTGAACAACAACAGCTTTTTCAACCTGAGTGGTTTACCCTGATCAAGATATCAATCATCTTGAGAGATGTAACTAATAAAATTTTAATAATGAATTATTTCCCATGCGTTCAATTACAGTAAATATTGTATATCAGACAAAATATCTGCTTCAATTTCTTGTTAATAAGTTTGATTATCTTCAACACGAAAAAATAAGGCCATATTAGTGTTGTTTATTCCATTGATGCACTTTATTGTCAACACATAAAAATTTGTCTGCTAAGCATGTACAGTAGGGTGGTTCACAATATAATGGTATAAAAAAGTTTTCCAAATTTTGCCCGATCGCATTTTGCCTTGTTCCTGTTAATATTTTGAACATCTGCACCAAAAATTGGGCCAATATAACGTCCGTTTATGGTGGCACACTTTTTCACAATTGTTTTTGCTCAACCAAAGAATGTGTAACTTTCACAGATATCAGAAACTTTA